>NC_072478.1:97254514-97561233 GCF_027574615.1 Eptesicus fuscus
GAAGTCTGTAGTACCGCGTGACAGGTGCTACAGTGGAGGCTGGAGTGCCCATAAGAAAGGGTAATGAGAAACACTTCAGCCTGGGGGCATCCTCCAGGAAGTGGTACTTGCGCTGGAGCTCGGCTTGAGCATGGTGAAGGCCGAGAAGAAGAGAAGAAGAAAAGGTCACTGTAAGAAGGAACTTCAGAAGTGAGGGTACAAAGGCCCGAGGGCACAGTCACAGAGGCTACCAGTACAAACACTGCTTCTCTTTACCTGCAGCCTAGGGCTTCTCCTGGAGCCGAAAGAGGGAAGTTTCGGTATTTGATTAGAAATCGGCAGCATCAGGAAGGGTTGCATGTACCTTCTTGAAAATTTCTGACTCTGTTTTGAAGGTGAGGGATGCAGAGCCAGGGAATGATTGAACTCTATGTTGATTCCCTCCCCACTGGTATTCCTATCTGAAGAGGTAGTTCTTTCTGTGGAACAGCAGGTAGCACTAGACCAAAAATGAAAGTTTTGTGGCTGATGATCTCTGGGAAACCGTGGGTAAAACATGGTTAAACCAGGATCTTTACTACTTTCATGGAATTACTCCAAAAAGATGAGATTTACAATCAGGAATTAATTTTCAGGGAAAAGTACATTGAAAGTCATTCTCTCCAGGACTCTGCCATAGAAATGCAAGTACTTTACCTAGCATTTTTAACGTGGTAGATCTCAGGGGGGAAATGAGATTACGAAGGGGAAGTTTTGTATTTTAAACTTGTAATTTTCAGTGTTCTTATGCAAACCCAAGGAGAGAGGGATAAATATAATAGATCTCTGAACACCCATCTCCAGACTCAATAACTGTCAATATTTTATTACCCTTTTTTCATTTATCACTCCCTTCCCCACTTCACTTTGTTTTTTATTTATTTATTTATTTTTATTTATTTCTTATTGCTTTATTTCATTCTTTCCCCCCGCTTCACTTTGTATTGCCATGTGCTTTATAGCACTTTGCTCATCTCAAGCATAAATATCTGGTGGTCTCACTTTTAGTGATGCAAAAATTGATTCTTGGCTGTTGCCAGATCTATTGACAAGTTCTCATCAATCTTTTAGTACTACTATTTTATTTAGTGGTTGAAAATGGTGATTATCATCATTTCTTCCATAATAAAATACTTTATTTTCTGTAATAAACCTATAACCTAAAACTTTCTTGGGCCCATCTTATAAACCCCCTCCCCTCAATTGGAATCAGCCATTTTTTCTAAGAAGTCCTGGTTCCTTTTATTTAGAAACCTTTTCCCATATGCAAAAGAATGTTTATTTGCTTGTAGGTTTCTCATGCTGCCCATTAGCAACCTTTTAAAATTATTATTGCTGGCTTTTGGTTTATTGTTTCTGTTTCTTTTGGCAAAAATAAGAACATATTCATTTGTATTTTCTCTCTTTCTAACATGAAAGTTACATGCTGTGTTCAGTATTCTACCCTTTGCTTTATTTTGTTTCTTTCACTTAACATATTTCTGATGTCATTCCACGTCAATACATGGAGCTATTCCTTATTCATTTTTGCAGTTTCCTAGTACACTACTACTCTGTGGATATTTAGTCAGTCCTCTGTAGAGGGATAGTTGATATTATTCCTATCATTTGCTATTACTAATAATGCCACAGTGGATAACCATATATATATATAATTTTGTATTTTTTCAATATAACTTTGTATTGGGTTTAAGAAGGAGGATTATTTAGTCAAGTAGTTTCTTCACATACAATTTTCTAAATATTTTCAGATTTAACCTTGAGGAAACTTTAGGGATTGTGCCATCTTGCTCATTCAGAGTATGAGCAAGTCTCTTTTCCCACAGTCTCAAAAGCAGAATATGTTGTATACTAAGTAGAAATTTGGTGATCTGATGGGTGATAGATGGTACCTCAGTGAATGTAATGTTTCCATTGCATTTTTTCCCCTTATTGTTGAATGATCTTGAGCATCTTTTTAACATAAGGTACGTTTGCATATCTTTTTCAAAAACTACTTGTACCTAAATTTTGTGAAAAAGACCTTGAATAGAGGAGGAGGAGAGTTATGTTTGAGAGTATTGTACCATCAAATGTTCAACCAGCACCCCTCTCCTTACCATTTAAATTGAAGAGAAGGTGAAATAGAGAACCCTCATCTCAAGGTGGACTCTTTGTAACCAAGCAACATGAAAGTTACCAAAGCCCGGAAGGGCATCATGTTTAAAGAATAAAGTCCCTTAAATAAAATTGCCCAATCTCTTCTCCTTTTTCCTCTTTTTAATTGTTCTCTCTCTTTCACAGATCACAGGATGGGTCCTTCAAATCATTAAAATACATCTCCTTTATTTTAAGGATAGACCAGTGTGGTGACAGACTATTGTTCTCTCTCTTTGTTTGTTTGTTTGTTTTTGTTAATCTTTGCCTGAGATATTTTCCCATTGATTTTTTGGAAGAGTAGAAGAAAGAGGAAGACAGAGAGAAACATCCATGTGAGAGAAACACATGCAATAGTTGTCTCCTGCACAAGCCCGGACTAGGGCCTGGGCTGGGGAGGAGCCTGCAACTGAGGTCGTGCCCTTGACTAGAATCAAACCTGGGACCCTTTGGTCCACTGGCTGAAGCTCTATCCACTGGGCCAAACTGGCCAGGGCAAACTATTGTTCTCTTGATAGATATCCCCAGTGTCATCTCTTCCCCATTCCTCCACAGCTAGGTTCCACTGATAGTAAGAAACAGTGTTACTTCCTCTCCTTGGGTTAAATAAGAAATAGAAAAGTTAAACTTAGCTCATCACTGGGAATGGTAATATTTCCTATCCATACCCAGTTACATATACACACCTACTTAGGTATATGAATCATTAAAACTGCTACTCCTCACAATTCTAAATGCCTAGACATCCCTGCAATCGCCTTGTATTTTTCTCATCATATAATTTGCCCTTCATTCAAGAGGAGTGGGTCAATGAAATCTACTTATTGCTTTTCAATTCCTTGATTATCACATGCTGCTAAATGTCAGGTAGAGTAAAGAACACTTTAATTTCCTCCAGCTTTATGAATATAACAAATATAACAGTACTTAAACCACAGAACCACATATTTCAGGGAGTTAAAAATTATAGTCACTGCAATTTAGATTACGATCCAGTTGGGAAGATGAGGTATCTGAAGGACAATTTTGTTATGCAATGCCAACGATGATCGTCATGAATGCTCTCAATAGTGATTAATGCAGAGTAATATAAAGGACTACCAAATGGAGAGTGTAGACTAAGGAGTTAAACTTCTTGTGTTTGAAATGCAGCTTCATGACTTATGTTATCTGTGAGAGTCTTTGTTTCTCATCTGCAAATAGATATTAAGCAGAATATTTACCTCGTAGTGTTCTATGAAACTTCAATAAGAAGAGCTTACAAGTGCCTCATAGTTGAAAGCTCAATAAATGTTAGCCATAACTACTAAGATGGCTTAGAGAAGTTAAAAAATGGACGTGGGGGGGGGGGTGAACCTGAGAAAATTGTTGGTTTCAGTAATTAGCAAGTCTCAGGTGACTTTAAAAAAGGCAGTTTCCGCCAACTGGAAAGGCAGGAAGGCAAAGTACAGTAGGTTAAAGGTAAATAGGCAATAAATACTTGTCATACAGAAATCAATAGAAGCAGAAATCAATAGGAAGTTCATCCATTTGAGCTATTGGAGAGCAGAAATGGTAAAATGGTGATATTATAAAACAGGCTTTCTCTCTTGTAAGGAAAAGGTAATGCTTGAGAGCAGAAGGCATTTATTTAACCAACAGAGGTGAGAGAGCATAGTTTAGTGAGCCTGAGGTTACTTTAGGTTAATGCCATAAGCGTCTTGAGTGAAACTAGAGAGAGGCTTATTCTTAAGAGCAGCATGCCATCAGATTTATATTCCACAGGATCAAGGGCATTTTCTTACTAGACAGAGTAGCTTCCCTCTCTATCTAAAGCTAAAGGACCATAAAGAATTATATGACCCTGACTAAAGGTTGCACAAAGCTGAGGCATTAATGAATTAAGTCACAGGACCTTAAAATGTGTTTCGCTGTCATTTGAACAAATGGTGGATTTAAGTACACCTGCTGCTGGGAGTGTAACTGGCGTTACTGTGTTCATTGAGGTTTTTAGAAGAGAAGAACTAAGTATGATCAGTATTAAATATGACTATTTGTACCAACATAGACATATATAAGCAGTATCAAAATAATTATCTGTTTTATTTCTGGCTTCAGCACAAAAAGTGGCCTGGAATATAAAATCTGCTTACTCCTCAGAAACATTTTTCTGTCCTTTACAAAACATTGAAAGGCTTGGGTTGTCATTTTCTTTAATGTCCAAGTCCTATTTTAAAAGCAATTATAAAATACAGTAGCAAGCAGATGTCAATTCTTCCAGGCTATTGCAATGAATCAAAATAAGTCTATCATAATAATTGTATTAAACTGTGTGATATGCTCAGTGAAGCAAGTAAAATATACAGAACACAGACAATATCCAGAGGGTTATGACTAGTTATAATGTGAGAATTATAATACCCTTGCATGGCTAAAATTGTGATGTCTTTGGGACCAGATCCTAGATATAATTCTGGTTTATCAGTAGGGAATTTTCTTAACTTCTCTGATTCTCAGAGTCCACATCTCTGAGATGGAAGTAATAATCCATAACCTTCTGGATTGGTGACAGGATTAAAGAAGGTGAATGCCAAGTGCCTAACCCATTATGTAGCACATTACTTCTTAAAAACTGCTGTGGATCCCTGTGATTACTTCTGCTATTTCATTTCCTCATTCTGCAGTTTTTAATCTTAACTAAGTCTAAGGGTGCAAATTTCATGGGGTGCTATCCAGAACTACTTTTGAAAAATACTCTGGGGTGGTACAGACATACTGCCTCCCAGCTCTGAGGTAGTGACTGGCCCCTCTGGTCAAGTACTGGACATCCTGGCTAGAGTAACTGGCTCACATGTAACAAAAACATACCAGCTTTTAAAGAAGCATCTTACTGAGGGAGCTACACTTAGGAATAGAGACAGACTAAAGAAAGGGAGATTTATACCCCCAGTATATTTATTCATACCCTGGAGTTAGGCTGTTAGAAAACTGGCCCATGTATTCGTGTGCATGACCTAATGTTACTCCCCTTTTTCTTATTGGGACATATGTATTTAAATTGGCATATAATTGAGAAAATACCCATTTATGATGCTTGGGCTGCTGGAAACACCATGCAACTGGACTCAAATTTAGAAGGGTTGTTTCTGTATGTCCCTTCTTTAAATCATGTTCCAATTAGACAGGTATATCTACTGAAAGAAAAATCAACAACAAAACAACCACACAAAAAAAGAGGAAAAAACAAACAAACCAGGATTTAAAATTTCTTATAGCCCTCTTTTCAAGTATGTCTGAATGTCTAATCTAAATCCTTAATGTTGTAATCAAAACCTTAGCCTCAAAATTTTCTCTGATTTCCTAAAATAGTTTTGTTGAATTTCTCTGTCTCCTGAATAGATCCTTGCCTTAGAAAACACATCTGCCAAGAGACACTCCTGTGGAGATATACTGCCAAGTCGAAAACAAAAAATAGTAAACATTAGAGGCATTTTTACTGCTAACACCCCAGAGGCAACAATCTTATCTCTAAATCTGGAACACAAGCAAATTAATCCGATTTGCATGTCATTTGAACAGAGAATGGGTTTGGAAAGCTCTGAATCATCTCAAGTGAAAATTAGATTAGCAACATCCTTTAAATGTTGGCCTATAAAGAGAGGAAAAAGTATGTGTAAATAAATTTTAATGTAAAAGAGTAAAAGTAAAGGAAAGTGTACAGATCTTTCTTTAAGTAAAAAGTAGCTGCTGTTCTATCACAATGATATAATCTATATATAGAAAACCCTAATATGCAAATAGACCGAACGGCAGACCAACTGAATAACTGAACAACCGAACAGCTGGTCGCTATGACGTGTGCTGACCACCAGGGTCGTGCGTGGAACATGGTGGGTGTAGGCCGCAGTGGGATAGTAGAGCAGGTGAGCAAAGGCACCAGACCAAGGCGGGGCACTGGTTGCTGCCATTGGGCCGAGCCTCTGGCGGTTATTGAAAATTCTTTGCTCCCATGCGCTGCAGTCCCATCCAGCGCTTGTACCCGCTGCTGGCGCTGGGCACTGGCCCCGAATGCTCAATGCCATCTGCAGGTGCGAGCAGCGGCAGCTGGCCCTGATTGCCCCTCAGGGCTTCTCTGCCTCCCCCTGCTCTTGAGGGGCTATTGGGGCAGCAGCTGCCACTCACACCTGTTGACGGTGCCAGCCCTGCTTGCACCGGATGCTGGCACCAGCCCCAATTGCTCCGCTCTGTCAGGGGGTGCGAGTGGGGCCGGTGCCCTCAGAGTGTGGGAACGGCAGCAGTGGGAGCGGGGCTTCTGGCAGACAGGGGAGTGGGGGCCACGGCAGGAGGGGCGGAGGATGGGCCAAGACCCGCCCCTGTGCCCACTGCAGCCTTGCAGCCCACAGTTCCTTTCACGGTGCATGAATTCATGCACTGGGCCCCTAATACATTATGAAAGTATATAACCTCACTTGATAAATAATGGGGTTAAAAGTCTATTTTTCTGGAACAGAATATAACTTTTGATCTTAAACACTCTCGTGGATCTGTAACACCATGAAAATATTCAGTGGTCACTGTACCTAGAGTTTACAGTAAGTCATGGATGTGGATGACTGATTAAAATCCCTACACTTTTTACCTTGTGCTATGCTTGCCTACATGTTTAATTTAGGTAGAGCCCTTTGGGGCATATTTACTGTGTTTGCCAAAGATACATTCTCAAGTACATCATGTCTTTTATCAATGTTATCACTTAAGAGAGAGTGGTATGACTGTTGTATCAATATTTTATATAAACATAGGTTGTTTCTAGTGACAAAAGAGCTTTAATCCCTGAACCTGAGCTTCATTTTTATTTTATTTGAGGAATGTTTAGTATTTCATTGAGTTCCAAACTGGATTTATTTATTTTATATGAAAGTATCTCTAAAAAAAAAATCACTCTTTACTATATTATAGGTTGACCTCAACAATCGACACCTTCCACCTCACCCCCTCTAAAGTGAAAGGTGCAGTGTACCAAGTGAATGCAATCTGCCTTGGTAAATGAAAAGAAATTTAGTAATTCAAAAACAGAAACAAAACATTGGCTCAGAGCTCCCAATGTATTTGCCCCAAGAGAGAAAGCACTACAAAAGGTGAAGTCCTCTTTCCTTTGATGACCTAGTCTCAGAAGTCATGCCTTGTCAGTCTACTTTATTTTATTGTTGAAGGCAGTTATAAGGTTTGGCCCAGCTCTAAGGAGAGAGAAAATAGATTCCACCTTTCAATGGAGGAATGTCAATGTTACATTAAGAAATGCATGTAGGGTGGGTTATGTGTTGGTTCAATCTGTTTTGTAAAATACAATCTGCCACCCCAGGGCTCCCACTTTGCTAAATTTAAGCCCTCGCCTTCCTCTTTGGCTGTTAACCTTGTACAGTGAACAGCCTCACAATCAATCATGCATGATGACCATGCTTAGGAGGTCAACAAGGCCTTTGGTTTGACACCAGTTATTCCACTCTTTAGCCAAATGATTTTGGAAAATTTCTTGAAATTTCAAAATCTAAATTTTCATTTAGTATTGCAGTGAAGGTTAAATTAAGGGACTATGTTTAATGTGAATAGCATTATGCTCAATATAGATTTCCTCTTACCCTGTATGCATAATAAATCTATTAGGCTGAACCATATGACATTGCCATCTTTGAAATTGAAAATGGTAAAGTATTGTCAATTTCATATGGTCTGGCCGAATACATTTAAATGGATAAAATTTTAGGAACATATTTTATTCTGTTAAATTATAAAATATCCTCAAATTGAAAATGTGTCTTAAACTGTTTCTGGTCTTAAATAGAGATTACCTACGGACTTAAGTAATATTAGAAAATAAAATAAAAATTGTGGTTAGGGGAATTGCCCATTTGTCTTTTAGTTCCCCAAATCTATTTCTATTATAAGATGATCTGCAATTCATAAACATATGAAAGCCTCTTCTATTATAGTATTTTTTTTAATTAGGCTAAAATTGATAGTTTATATGTTGGCTAGCTAAAGGGAGATCATAAATTTGCTACTTTTTTTCTTGTCACCTCCCCACTACCTCAAATCTAAGAAGTTTCCAAATAGCTTATGCCTTCTGAACATTCTTTTGAGCTCTGCCCTTTAATGACTAAAAGGCCAATCATTAGCAATCTGGGACCACTGGCTCCTAACCGCTCACCTGCCTGCCTGCCTGATCACCCCTAACCACTCTGCCTGCTGGCCTGCTTGCCCCAAACTGCCCCCCCCCCGCCACCGGCCTGATCACCCCCAACTGTCCCTCCCACCAGCCTGCTCACCCCCAACTGCCCCTCCTACTGGCCTGATAACCCCCAACTGCCCTCCCCTCCTGGCCTGATTGCCCCTAACTGCCTCTGCCTCGGCCCTGCCACCATGGCTTTGTCTGGAAGGAAGTCTGGAAGGTCTCCCGGTCTAATTAGCATATTGTCCTTTTATTACTATAGATTCTTACTTGATATTTTGACATGTTTCTATTTTCATTGAGACATTATTAAGTACTTAAGGGGCCATCTTTTGTTGTTGCATTGATATGGTGACTCATCATTAATGAAGAAAAGAAATGCCAAATGAATCACATTGGTGTATTTAGGAAAGACCAAATACCTCCGAAAGATTAGTGGGCAAGGTCAAATGAATGATCACCTAAAAGTAACTGGCTAAAATAATTACTGTTCAGTTTTGTTGTCTAATTGTTGAGAATGCTTTGTGGGAAAAGAGTACTGAGTGAAAGAACTACAAATATGACAAAGTTTCCCAAGAACTGACCAAAATGGGGTGCCGTGAAAGCCACACTGGTGTGCCACAGAATTTTTAAGATATGCAATACCTGACTAATCATGGTCACTGGCCTTTTCCCCCTAAATTGTCACATTAAAAAATGACAACGGCCAACAATATCTGTCCAAATGAATCAAAATTATACCTATTTTTTTGTTAAATCAGCAAGATATATATATATATATATTTTAGTATATTCAGAATTTTAGTAGTTTTTGTGTGTCATGAGATGGAAAAGGTTTAAAATTGCTACTGTAAATAGTTGTATGCAGTAATCTATGTACATTTCATAGGAGAGTTAGGACATTTTTCAAGTGTAGTTTTTACCATAAGGGGTTTTCAATACTCAAATTGATATCATAACCTGGAGTAGGCTGCCAGTCTTATGTGATTTGAAAAAAAAATCAGAAAATAATACATTAAAATTCCATGCTTACTTTGTAAAACAATTTGTAGGGTATAGGCTATTTTATATTTGATATTTTAAGTGAATAATCCCACTACTTTATAAATGTCAGTTAGTTTTGAAAAAAATGAATATATTTCCTTATGTGAGTAATGTGGTATAAATTAAAGCAGTGCTGTCAGGTTAGAGAAGCGACATTGTAGATGCAAGAATTTAACTATAATGAATGGACTCTGCTCTAGAACAGAAAAAAAACATGAAAAAAACAACTCACATTAGAATCTTACTAAATGTTTTTGGACACACAAACATTAAATTTCTGCTTGGTCCTGAAATTCCCCACTTGACAAAAATGTTTGTCAAATTAGTATAGATGGACACCATATTTCTTTAAAAGAGATTGGCAAAGGACTCTGTCCTGAAATAACAAGTTTGAAAACACTGCTTATTTTGTTATAGCCTGTTGTTTTTGTGTAATTCAGTGACAGTTTAGCATTGATACCCACTGCTGGCCTTATGTTCCCACATCTGCTGTGTAAAGAAAACGTTTTTCCCTTAAAGAAGCACCCACCATACCGCTTGCTTTCACTTTCTGTTACTGTTAAGCAGTAGCTGAGTAATTTGTCTTTTAAGGCATGTATATGAAATCATTTGACTGACATAATGACTTCCTTTCAATAGGATTTAAAGGGTGTGTACCTCTAGGACATTGTGATTACCTTCCATTTGTAGTTCTTGCCTCTATTAAATCGAGCCTAAACTGAATTTATACAGCTTGAGTGAAGCAGTTAAAATGAGAAATACTCCATCAATTGACTCTTCTGTCTACATGACACCTATATGACTGGCTAGAATGAAAAATATTTACTTCTTGGTTCTACTTGCTTGTGTATCATATAGATACCATTGTCAAGATACATCTATGGCATTCCTTTACGTACTTTTATAATTTGATCTCTTGAGGGCCATATCTATATATATAAAAGCCTAAGCGACTGGCCTGCTGGCCGACCGTCCGGTAGCTATGACATGCAATGACCACCAGGGGACAGATGCTCAATGCAGAAGTGGAAACCACAGGCATGGAAACATGGAACAGATTGATGAATCTCAAAAGGAAGCGGGGAGGGGGTAAGGGGAAGGGTGTGTAGAAAATAATCAAAGATTTTATATGCATAGTAGAGGCCCAGTGCACGGATTCATGCATCAGTGGGGTCCCTCGGCCTGGTCTGCGCCCTCTCACAACCTGGGACCCCTCAGGGGATGTTGGAGAGCTGGTTTCTGCTCTATCCCCGCAGGCCAGCCTGAGGGACCTGCATTTAGGCTTATAGACTTAAGTCCCGGTGCACAGATTCGTGCACTAGTGGGGTCCCTTGGCCTGGCCTGTGCCCTTTCACAATCGAGGACCCCTCGGGGGATGTCGATGAGCTGGTTTCAGTCTGATCCCACAGGCCAGGCCAAGGGACCCACTGGTGCACGAATCTGTGCACTGGGCCTCCAGTTTTAGAATAATTCTGAACTACTTCCTTCGTAATTTCTCATTTGGCTCATATGTTATGTGTCTTCCTTTATTTACAAACATTTGAGAATGTTCTTGTTATCTTATTATTGACTAGACGCCCAATGCACGAAGTGCAGAATGGGCCTTCCTTACCCTGGCTGCTGACACAGCCTTTGCTCTGGCCCAGAGCCACCTTTCCTCCTTCCCATGCTGCCCAGAGGCCCAGAGCAGCTGGGGCAGTGTGAAACGCCTGTGTCATCACCAGGGCGACGATGCAAGCATCCTTCCCTGGCCGCTGGGTGCCTGTGTATGCAAATTAATCTGATATCTTTGTTGGGTTAATTTGCCCACTCACTCCTGATTGGCTGGTGGGTGTCGCAAAGGTACGGTCAATTTGCATCTTTCTCTTTTATTAGTGTAGGTTAGTGTAGATATCTAGCTTAATTCTATAATATGTATTCAGATACTATACCAACTATGATTTCAGTCCTGTGAAATTTGTTAAGACTTTATGATACATAAGATGGTCACTTTTACAAATGTTGCATGTGTTCTAGATAAAAAAGGTATATTGTGAAATTATTAATTGCAGTGTTCTATATTTGTCAACTAGCTCCAATTTGTAGATTGCATTATTAAATTTTCTATTGCCTAGCCATTCTTTTCTTCTTTAACTTCACCTTTTTGGCTCTTATTGATTTTTAATTCTTCATGTATTTGAAAGGCAACAGGACAGTAATATCATTGTTTTTATACAATCAGTAATCATTTAGATTTATGTATGTATTTATTTTATCCTATTATATTCTTCTATATTTTTCCTCTTTATGTCTGGTATCACTTTTCTCCTAAAAAACTATTTTGAGCTTTTTCTTTAATGTACTTTTGTGGTAGATAAATTTTCTCAATTTTGTCTTTTCTAAGAACATCTTAATTTTATCATTATTATTTGAAGGATGTTTTCACCTGATGGCAGTTATTTTCTTTTAAAACTTTGTCACTCATGTGTCTTCTGGTATACATTAATTTCTGCAGAAAAGGCATTTGTCACTCATTATTTGCATTTTTTAAAGATAATGTGTCTCTTTCCTTTGTTTTCACAAATTTTGTTATGATGTGGTTATGTATAGATTTCTGTGTATTTTCTCAACTTCAGTTCATAGAGCTTTTGTCATCATTGGCTTGGATCTTCTGTTTGGGAAATTCTTGGATAATATTTTTGTAAATATTGCTTTGGTCCCATTCTTTTAGGAGAATCTATTTAGTCTACCTTAGACTTTCACCATTCTTAAGTGTCTCATTTGTTTCTGAAAGTTTCAAATTATTTTTTATCTCCTTCAATCTCAATATCTATTGACCTATATTCCAGTTAATTGATTGATTATCTCTTTTGCTTTTTATAATTTTGATGTTAAGCCCTTCTATCAAATTTTTTTATTTCAGCTATTCTATCTTTTAACCTATAATACCTATGTTTGATTATGTTAATGTCCAAATCATCTAGGGGTCTTATTTTATTGACCTTTTTTCTCTTGGTTTATGCTCACTTAATCCTGGGTGTTGGCCATTTTTCATTGAATATATGAAAATTTATAGTTACGGATTTTTTTATTTTTTTTAGAAGATTTACTTTCTTTCTGGCAGGCTGTTGAACCAGGGCAAATTACCTTGATCCATTAAAGACTGAGATTATTCAAGGTTGAGTTTTATTCCCTGGGATGTCTAATTTATTTCTGTTTTGTTTTTCCTACTAGAGTGTAGCCTATCAAGGGTATTAACTAACTTCAAGTGTTGTTTCCCATGGCTATATCTCTTTGATGATCTTTGAGTTCCAATTTTTTCACATTTTCTGCTTGGCTTTCTAGCCACTTAGGAGCCACTTTTTGTTTGGTTTGTTATTTCCTGTCCCATAAATCATAAGAATTAACAAATTGCTTGAGTTAAGAGCAATAAAGAATTCCACTATATTAGTTCTTCTTAGACTTGTAAAATGACCACAAATTCTAAGCCATCATTTTCTGCTTTTTTTCTAGGCCCCATTGTAGCACCACTTATTGCCTCCACCAACACATCCAAATGCAGAGGAGAAGCCAGGCTCACTTCTAAGATCTTGACCTTTCAAAGTTGGCTGCCTTGGCTGCTCTCTGATGGCCTCAAACAGTGATTTTTTTCTAAAGTTTATTATTAATATTTATTTGTAGTAGATGGATGCTAATCTGTATCAAGCTACTCCATAGTAATCAGAAGTGGCAGTCTCCTAAATTTCTGAACAGAGTATAGACTCAGAAGTATTATTTTAAAGCCACAACATAGAAGGGAAGTGAAAAACCAATAATAATAAAAAGTAGAAAACAGAAAATGAAATTTTAAAATAGAAGAAAATTGGTCTTAGAAATGTATTTGCTATAGAAAAAATCCATGTTAATTTTTATCAGCTTTTTAAAAAATATATTTTTATTGATTTCAGAGAGGGAGGGAGAGAGAGATAGATAGAAACATCCATGATGAGAGAGAATCATGGATCGGCTGCCTCCTGCATGCTCTCTACTGGAGGTTGAGTCCACAACCGGGGCATGTGCCTTTGATCAGAATCGAACCTGGGACCCTTTGGTCCGCAGGCTGACGCTCTATTCAGTGAGCCAAACCGGCTTGGGCTTTTGTCAGCTTTTGATGGTTACTGTGAATCACCTTAAAAAAAAACAAAAAAACACTTATGGCTATAATAGTTTCAGAGCACTATATGAAAGAGATGGAAAGGGAGGATGTTTTAAGTCAGGAAAGAATTTCCAGTCCCTAGTTTCCACAGTTGAGGAAAATAATTCCCCACATATATCAGCATAGCCTTGCTAAGCCATTTTTAAATGAAGTAAGATCTATTGCTCCTACATTCTGAAGCTATGAAAAATAGAAAAGACAGTTGTTAGTTTTATTTTAATGTAATTTTGAATCTTAAAAAATTAATTGCTTTTGTTCTTTATAAATAAACTTAACAGATCATTTATTTATATTGCATAAAAATGTGAACATTAACTCATTTAACAAGAGAAGAAACTGTTGCTACCACAAATTCAAATAGAGGCGACAAATATTTGAATCATTTGAAACTATATTTATTTAGATAAGGGTGGAGAAAACATTTATTCCTTTTTCTCTAACATGCTTTGAAAACAGTAGCAGGCTGTTATTTATAAGCCATGCTTTGCTAAAAGGAATCTGGTCTCCTTGAAGAAATGGGTAATTCAACTACAGGGCAGAAAACATCAAAATGAGCTTGGAATATGTCATTCCAGAAAGCATGAAAGCTTTGATAGACTGTTAGCATTTCTTCAAAAGGGCCGAATAGCCAACCTGAACAGGTTCTACTGGTCAAACATTCAATAACTTGAGCATCAATAAAAATAACAACTGGAATACGTTTACATCCACAAATTTCATAATGGTACCAAATACAAAAGCATACAAATGAACAAACAAAATACATTGTTCCTTTGTGTAAGATGCTAGGGAACAAGCTTGTTCTTTTAAAACCTGGCAATAAAAGGAGACAATTGAGTATTTTTGTCGCATTTAGTATGTAAACTGTGCCTCTGGGTAACCAAGTAGTTGTTAAGGGAAGAAAGTTTCTCTTTTGATGACATATTTCAGCTAATACATAAATTAAAATTATTAGATTAGAATATTGCTATTTTGCAAACCAAAATATAATCATTGACCTAGTCAATGATAGTCAATGACTGCTAACATTTCAGAAAGACACATTATATACTTCCTGATTTTAAAAACTCACAGGTAAAACTAATGGAAGAAAACACTACCTGTGGCATTATCCCTAACCCCCACCAAAATCAAGCCTCTAGATTTAACTTAATTAGCAACTTAGAGAAAATACAGGAGATGGAGTATCTGCTAACTCTGCCATAGAATGCAATGGCAGAATCCAAACCTTGGAAAACTGTATGGGAAAAACCTTTTATTTCATTCCACAAAAATTTATAAGGACAAGAGAAGGTGATAGTCTATATAGTAGGAGATAATTAAGGAACCTATCTGAACATGGACCTTATTTAAAACCTAATTAAAACAAGAATATAGGATTAAAGTATCTTAATAAGAAAATGGAAGCAAATTAATATTGAGCAGATATTTTGATGACATTAAGGAATTACTGTTATGTTGTTTTAGGTATCCTCTTGGCATGCTATTGCATATTTCTGACAAGTCCTTATCTTTTATGTATATAAGGTGACATATTTACAGAAAAATGTGCATATTTTTTATTTTCTTCAAAGTAATCTATAAAGAGAGAAATTAATATAAGTATAAATGAACCAAAACTGACCAGGAATGTTGAAGCTAGGTGATGGGTACATGCAGCTTCATTATGTAATTCTCTCTGCAGTATATGAACACACAAGAAATAGTCAGAAGAAATATGACGCTGCATATTATTTTAAGCAAAGTAATAGGTAAGGGACATTTAAGAAAATAATGTTGAACGGTCCAATTTTTCTGCAGTAAACATATCTTGTAAATACAATTCCCTTTTTCAAAGTCTCAAAGTTGTCATTACCAAGATGGTTTTTATAAAGCAATATTTCATGTTTTCCTGAGTAATCAAGTTCAATAAACATGGGCAATTTTTCTTCCAAAGGAGGAAGACCCACTTAGGCTACTTTACTACCCACAAATACTCTAATGGGGATCAATCACACCCAATTAAAACTCAAGGAATTATGAATCTTTAATAGGTTTATCATGAGATAATTCAGCTGTTAAGTCCTCTTTGGGTTCATGCTAGGCAGGCTCTCTCGAGCTGGAAACTAATCATCTTTGTGACATCATTTTCAAAGAGGCTTTGTGATATTTCTGTTTGAAAAGAATTCCAGAGAGCTTTGCAATTTGCACCAGTATTAAAATTCCTATGTATTTATTTGAAATTTTCAAGCTCTGTACTGCTCATATGAGCCCATGTTTACATTAAATAAAACAATTTTGATAGTACTACTTAATAAGTTTAAATAAACATAACCCCTGAGTGACTTCTATATATTTCCCTCTAATAGCTTTAGCTGGCCTTTCTGCATGACCCTCATTTCATCTATAGTTCATATTAGAGCCTGTTGTTTTATTTTAAAAAAGCAACCACACACACTAAAACATCATAACAGACTTGAGCCTTGTCTTGTTGACCTCTGTAACATAAAGTCAAGAGAGCAGATTTCAGCATCAAGCCACCTGGTTAGACATTTTCTAGGTGAGTAGCATCAGCAACCTCTCTATGCTTTCTTCATCTATAAATCATAATAGCATCTTCTTTGCATATTAATAGTGAGTGTTCGAGGAAGTATTACCAGTGAAGCATTTTAAACAGTGCCTAGTTCATGATGGGTCTTAGTAATTGCCTACTGAGAAAAATGGTAGTGGTGGAGCAAAACAGAATTTTTTTTTCTTCTGTGGCTAAAACACATGACTGACAAAGACCACATTAGAATGGACACTATCCTTTTTCATATTTTTGAACCAGGACAAATCACTTCCTTAGCCATGTGTGTGTGCACCTTGCAGAACATTTGGTCCTGTCCAAAACATCCATGGAGACATTTTGTTCAGTTAGTATAAACCCCCATTCTCTACAAGGTTTGAACACTGACCCACCTATCTAAACCCATGTGCCATTCATTACCAGCTAGGCTACTGAGTTAATAAGGGTTTTTATTGGCAATACAGCCAGAATGCATGTACTGGATCAATAGTAGTACTTTTTTATGTATTAATCCTGTAAACCCTTTTTATAGGATTAATAAGTGGGTTAATCCTGTAAACCAAAAGTAGAAATAAATGTTACGGTATAGTTGAATCTAGGGACATCTTCCAGACATTATGGACAGGACCAGGTGTCAAATACCTTTTCATGTGAACCAAATGCATAGACATTTTTGGCAGGACCAAATTTTAAGGACATTTTGGTATGAACCAGATGACTCTGTAGATGCTTTGGACAGGACCAAATATCTTCTAATTTGTGTGTGTATGTGTGTGTGTTCGTTCATTTGTGTGTTTGTTCGTGTGTTTAATTGGAAAGGTCATATGTGCTGATACAAATGCATGGTTATGAAATATTTTGATAGCATGGAATAGAGGAAAGGAAGATTATAGTCAGATGTTTTTGGCAACAGTGTTTTTTTTCTCTTTATTTTTAGATTTGGTGAACATGTAAGAGCAATTTTTTTGCAGTATTCAGAGAAATAGTCAAGGAGCCCAGTTTGAAACATTTAGCAGAACCCCAACCAGCCACCATATCTTCATTGAAGTCTCTGAATTACTAATTTTATCTGCAAATACCTATTTAGAAAATATTTTTCCCCTAGCTTTCCTTTCACTCAAGCTGTGGCATATATTTTTTGTAATATAATTATACTTGTATAATGAGTACAAATAAGTCATTAAGATTCACAAACATAATGCATAATTAATTGATGTGATTACAATAAGAAATAAGCACATAGAATACATATTTGTATATAAATTTATTCAACCACTTAGGCACTGCAAACATTAGAGTTATTTAAGATAGAGAGTTGTAAACCCACTTATTAATGCCTACAACCATACACAAGGTATTACTAATGAAGAACTTCCTCATTCTAACTCTGTAAGTATAAAAAACTTAGTGGTTTTGTAGATGCGTTCTAATTTAAACAAATTTATAAAAAATGTGATGATTTTGTGCAAGGAGGTAATACCCTAATTTTAAGATTATTGCCAAATTCTAAAATAGTTGGTAATTTTCTCATGATTTCCATTCTAATATTTACAAATTATATTTCTTTGTCAAGTACAAATTATATTTCTTTCTTAAAGATATATGTATATCAGGGTAGTTTGGTAATTTTTAGGTAACTCTTCTTTGTAAATTAACAAATGAATTTCTACATTCATTTTTTCATTCATTCATCTATTCAAATATCTACTAGGTACTTGTGATGTGCCCGTGTGTGTGTGTACAAATACATGCATGTGTATTGATAGGTCTGGCTTCATAACGGTGAATATGGCTAATATGATAAATATTTATTTATCATATTACGTTTTTCTTGCTTAAAACAATGAAATAAAACAGACCACTTAACACTTTATGTCCAAAATAAATTTTTTCTGTAAATACAAATAACTCTTTTAAAGAAGACATTAGATCATCTTGTAGAGTTTCTTAAACTTTAACAGAACAAACACTTAGGCAAATTAATCATTTCTGTAGTTTCCCAAAGTTTGAAAGGTTTACAGGAATTAAAGGCTATGCTTTTTCCACCTTATGTTATGGTGTCTTACATATGCAAGACTGGAATGGCCCATTCTCTCAAGATAAACAACTAAGTTTCTCATCCAAAATGCTGAGTACTTGAGCCTTTCCATGTTACTGCTATGGTATCCTGACTCCTACACCCCTTCTTCTGGAAGAAGGAAATATATTGCCTTACTGATAACGGTTCTGTCAAATTGACTTATTTGGCGTTGCCTATTGGATGGCTAGAATAATGCCCTTATATACCTGACCCCATTACTAGATAGCTGGCACCACCTGAGCCAGGGGCCCACCTGCTCCCTCCTTTTTAGCTAAGGCTCTGCTACCACTTCCTAAAATAATTTTCTGGATTCACTATGACATGTCTCTTGCCTGCTGCCAGAGAGATAAGCATTCCATGGCCTGTCTAGACTTCTATCTGTCATTACTTCTAATGCACCCTGGAAAATATATCCCTCTTTCCAGTTTAGTTGAACCCTGGTTTTGACTTTTTATAAAAAACATAGATGCAATCAAAGGTAAAAGATTACCACCTACAAAGGTAAAAGTATGTAACTCTGGGATAAATTTATAGGGGGATTGTTAAGGCTTAGGTTATAGTGTCAGTCTGCCAGATTGAACACCCAAGCACCACCACTTCCTAGCAGAGTGACTTTGGCAAAATTGCCTAAATATTCTATATTTCAGTTTTCTCATTGTTAGAAGAGATGTATAATAAAAACATTTACTTGATAGGATTAAATGTGCTTAAATATTGCATTTAAATAATAAAGGTTCAGTAACGCTTAGTGTTGTTATTATGTCCAGGGGTAATATTCAAAATATTTAACAACTGGCATGATAAAAATGTGCTTACTAGGTTCCCGAGGTAACTGCCAAGGGTACCATCTCATCTTTTATTAATAAATATTAATCCTTAGTTATTTGTTACCTAGAATCCCACATAGGATTTGGATATATCTGCTTTGAACCCTGTTTTTCCCATTAGGTAAAAATAACAATCCTACAATACTATGCAATACTGTGCATGGTTAGGTAATTTCTTTTTAAATATTGAAGAAAATGATGTGATATTCAACTCAGAAAGCACACATTTGGTTATAGAGTGCCAAGACTTGTACATACTCAGCACAAGCATTCATAATAACCTCTGGCAGTGATAAGAGATAATCTCAGAACAAAAACTCTGAATGAAAATGCATTGTTTTCTGCTTCAATGCATTTGTGCCCTGGGATAACCAGAAATAATTATTGGAACAAGCCTCTTGTTAATAATAATTACACTTCGTTCTATGAAAACAAGAACAAACAGCAATTATCTATAATTTCTCATTTGCAAAACATTCTCATTATGCTAAGACTTCTTGTCTGTCTTTGATATTATGTTCTGTGCATTGGAAAAAACTCTACAGTTTTGTGTTGTTTTTTTTTTTTTAAATGTTTTAAACTCTACTGGACGAAGCCTGATGCAGGCTTAAATGATTCCTGCTTTAAGACTGAACAGCTTCTTTGGGTTAGCTAGTTAGTGAGGAAATGGTCTTTTGGATTCCTTCAAAGAAGGCAGGTTCATTAACCAAAATAAATGCACATTGTTTCTATATTAGCAAAAATTGGTTTAGGAAAAGAGACATAGAAATTAGCCTCATTGTCATTATGAGTACAATACATTCTTAGAAACTTAATATATATAAATGAGGAAGTATTTTTATTTTGCTACCTTATTACATGCTAATGTTTTCTTACATTACTACTTTGAATAATTCTTAATCTGTCTTGTGTCAATAATTTTTTATTTAGTATGAATATAGTAATTTTCTTTTTCTTTTCTCCTATTTCTTTATGTGCATTGTTGCATGTATCTTGATAGAATATAAGCTCTTTGAGGGAAATAATAATTTAATTCCAGTTTGCTTCTATTACATTATTCAAATTAATGGTTTGAATAGGAGCTAAAAACTTTTATAACATGAGTGGCTATTTATTAAACAATCACTTGGTTCAGTGGGTTGATAATTTTACCATACCGAGCACTAGTTTCCTCATCTATAATGAAATGATAACAATACCCAATTCATATGGTTTCTGAGAGGCTTGAGTAAAATCATGTGTGCAAAGCATTTACCACAGTGTCTGGTAAAAAATTAAGCTCTCACTCAATACATGCCATGGTTTTATTATCACAACTAGAGGGTTAAACCTAAGTCACAGTCTCCAATTTTATTTTTCTGGACAACCAAATTGAATTAATTCTACTTGGTCCCATCTAAGGCAGATAGGGCCAACAAAGTTTCTTAAACAGGTTTTGGTTGCCTAAGTAGCTCTACATAGACACAGTCCGCATTTGAAAGTGACTTCAGATTTGAGAAACTGGAGTCAAAATGTGCTATTGTAAGTATGGGTCAGAATTTCTATCTTTAAGCTATGTTAATTCTTTGAAGAATGATGCAAGTTTTGGGCTATTTTACATGGCCCACACTGTTGACCTTCAGTCTTGATATCTGTCAAAATAAAAATGTTACCTGCTGAGCTCTGAGTGGACCATATTTGTGTTCTCTCTGGAATTTAATTTCCAAAGCCAAATAACCTCAGGCAGTTTTCCAACTGATCAAAAATAATTTTCAATAGTGTTGGCATGCTACCCAATTTGAAGGTGAGGTACTAACTAAAATAAAGCTAGCCAATATATTTAGTCACCTGTTGAATTCCTGAAAAACAAAATGGTCTTTTAAATTCTTTTCTGTAACAAACCATTTTTTTAAAAGGAAAATAGAAGTTTGAGTTAAGAGAGTCTCCTTTGGTGTTAATTCTTGCTTGTTTTCTCAGAAAATTTAATGCGATAGCAGGATTCCTTACAATCCCCCCAAGATAAGATCATCCTAAGAAAACTTTAAAATATTATTAATTGAGAATATAAATTAAAGGTACCCATAATGACCAGGGATGGCTCAGTTACAGTAAAACCTTGCTGTTTCAAATGGCCTGATAGGAACTACCATAAATTACAGGATGTCTTAAAGAGAACACATATATTTTTTCTTTCAAACATAGCCAGCAAATCAAAATAGCAATGAATACTGTGTCTGGATAGTTGGTTTAAAAAAAGGTTTGAATGTGCATGCATTCAAATAATTACAACAAATTGCCTTCAATATGTTCTAAGTTATCGACAATTTGTTAGTAGAAACCATTTAGCCAAAATGTCCTACACTGTTAAGGAGGTACTATAGTAAATCCTATTTTCATATATCCTGAATTAATAAAAACGATACATAACCACATCAATTTGTGCTTAGTGCTCTGTCTTACAGGAAAACCAGAACATTCATTAAAAATGATCTTCACATTTAGAAACACAAATACATTTTAAATACATTTTTAAAGCAAGAAGAAACCAATATACATATATTGGACACATTTAAATTTCTATAAAATGTTTTCAAAGTTTGGAAACAATAGTTTGCTTTACTTAGAAGCTTTGTAGCCTCATCAGAGAATAAAAAAATGTGTGTGCGTTGAGAAGACAAAGGTTAAGACAAATATTTTTCTACTCAAATAAAGAGTACCTATGCTTAAAAAATAAACACACAAGTGAGTTTGTAAACTACCATGTTAGTGATCATAATTATTGGGTGTGTGGTGGGGATGAAGAATTTTGCATTAATAAATGTGATTATAGACAGATGTAGCAATATAACTATGCTATCATGCTGTTACGTATTCATCATGGCGCCATGTTGTGGTTCTGCTTTTAGAGAGAGTACAGGTCTCAAATACACGTGCTTATCTGTAGAGGAATAATCCCACTGAGACATCATGGCTGGAGTTTCAACTGGAGAATTTGGAAGTTTGCTTTCGGTACTCAGACGGCCCCTCCCATCCTCCATGAGAGAAGCTGCTTCCTGCCCACAGCCAGGACAAAGGTAGTCCTGGGGGATTGTTATTGACTCAAACACGGCTCAGACCTTCAGGGTGTTGAGGGCAGGTATTGCACACCTCATCTCACACAAGCCTAACAAAAAGCCCAATGACTTATAAGCAACCTCAGGTGCTGCTGTCATTCTCATTTTATAGAAAACCATGCTGCTTCTATTATATTAGTCACTGCAAGGTTGTCCAGACACATGACTGTATTAGTCACTCTGCCTGTGGCTTCCGCCCTCCAATTCCTTATGGCCAAGGCAGGGCTCTCCTCCAACCGCAGGGAAAAAATATATAAAATACAATTCCAGGCATTAGTGTATTACTGGCACATTTGCCTCAAGGGTGAAAATAAACCAGAGCAAAAACCCACCTAAGGACCTGGGAGCGTTTCTATTTCTGCTTTCTCTCTCTGGCCTGTGTTTTCTGTCCCCGACCGTAAGCTGTCAAAGTAAATCTGGACAATTTAGAAAATAGAGGACAGTGCTGAAACTGGAGATAAGTTGAAAACTTATGAAAAGTTAACCTCTAACACAGTTTGATAAATTTAAATAAGCTTAAGTATAAATTGGAGTCACATATCTAGTTCTCAGCCATGATTTTATAGTATTCACCTAGGGAAGAAATTTCATAAATTGGGAAAAGATGCAGTCAGTCCAATTAATAGTCCTGCTAATGACACATATAGTAATCTTTAAACTTGTTCTCTGTGTGAAATGACTAGGAAGTCTTATAAAATATGGAGTGACATATTCGCCAGGTCTCACATTCGTTTGTCCTTGTTTTCCTTGACCACAACTCAGCCTGATATTTGGTAGCCAGAGCCATTGTGAGGTCTGGAATAAGGTAGCCCCTGGGGAACAACAACTAAATAGTAATTGAAACTCAAATTCTTTATATGAATTATGTCAATAACTAACACCTCTCATTCAATCTATGAATAAGGTAATATGGTTATCTCTACTTTCAGACTAGAGTTTAAATGATCTTCACATCATATGAATAATAGATGTAGGATTTGGATTTACTAGTAAACCCAGACAGGCTGACTCCAGAGAGTCCATGATCTTAGCTTTATATCACCTAGCCCTGACTAACTCACTGATGATGGGTTTATCCTCCCTTTGGAACTTACAGTGACATATCAATTGGATGTCAAGATCAGCTTTTGCTTGTGTTTTTCAAGATATCCCATTCTACCTTTAACACCTGCTATTCAGATTTTTGTTAAGCAAATGATCATTTATGAATGTATGTATATCTATACATATGTATGTATATCTATAATAATAAAAGCATAATATGCTAATTAGACCAAACAGCTGAACAACCTATCAGACGTCATTCCAGACGTACTTCCTGATGAAGCTGTGGCAGTGGGGGCTGAGGCAGAGGCAGTTAGGTACGATCAAGCAAGCAGGCAAGCAGTTAGGGGCAATCAGGCAGGCAGGAAGAGGGATTGGGGCAATCAGGTAGGCAGGCAGAGGGGTTAGGGGCGATAGGCAGGCAGAGAGGGGAGCGAGCCTAAACTGGTTGTTGGACATCCCTCTCGCAATCCGGGACCACTGGCTTTTAACCACTCGCCTGCCTGCCTGATTGCCCCTCACTGCCCCCCCTGCCAGCCTCATTGCCTCCAACTGCCCCCCTGCCGGCCTGGTCACCCCCAACTGCACCCCCCGCTGGCCTGGTCGCCCTTAACTGTCCCCTCTGCCAGCCTGGTAATCCCTTACTGCCCCCCCCCCCCCCCCCCCGCTGTCCTGGTCGACCCAAACTGCTCCTTCTCTGCCAGCCTGGTCACCCCTAACTGCCTCCCCCCCTGCTGGCCTGGTCGTCCACAACTGCTCCCCCTCCCCCCGCTGGCCTGGTCGCCCCTCATGGTCACCCCGCCGGCCTGGTCGCCCCACGCAGCCTGCTTGTTCAGTTGTTTGGTTGTCCCTCACTAATCCCCCTGCCAGCCTGGTCGTAGGCAGTCATCTTGTGAGGGCGTGAGGGTTAATTTGCGTATTACCTCTTTATTATATAGTATATCCTTTAGTACAACTTTTGTGTTGCCTCCATATAGGCCTTGGCTACCTACTAATTTTGACAATGGTATTTTGTGTAATTTTTTGCTGTTGTTGGTATTTCTTATATTTTCTAAATACTATTTCTAGTATGCAATAAAGTAAATTATTTTGGTATAATTTTTGGTAACCAGATATCTTAGTAAAGTTTTTTCCAGGTATTTCTTTTGGGTAATTTGGATATTCAATAACATGCAAATACATATTTTTTTCTTTCAAAGAGTGAGGTCTTTTCTTCCTGACTCTACCTTATTACATGGACCACAGGGGCTATAAATTTTGAAATATTTTTAAATAATAAAGATGAAAGGGAACATTTTTATCTTTTTCATAATTTCAATAAAATTGAGTATTTCACTGTTAGGTGTGATATTGGATCTGAGTTTGGTTAGACAATCCCTGTTGTGATTAGGATGTATACATAGTAAGAATTTTTAAAAAATGTTTTTATTAATTTTAGAGAGAGGGGAATGGAGAGGGAGAGAGAAACATCAATGTGAGAAACATCAATGTGAGAAACATCAATTGTCTGCCTCCTGCACCCTGCAGGGCCCCTACTGGGGATCAAGCCCACAATTGGGCATGTGTCCTGACCAGGAATTGAAATAGCGACCTTTTGGTGCATGGGACGACACTCAACCAACTGAGCCACACCAGCCATGGCCTAAGAATTTTTTTTTAATAAAGAATTTTATTAAATACCTTTAAATCAGCTCAAATGGTCACATTTTTTTTTAATTATGCTATGATTAATCATATTACAAGTGTCAAAATTAAATGTTCTTGCATTCTAGTGTAAACTCTTCTGGGATAAGATACATCCTTCTTTTAATACATTGGTTAGTTCAATGTGCTAGACCTTTTATTTACCATTTTTGTTTCCATGTTTATAATTGTTATTGGTCTGAAGTCTTTTGATTTTGTGCTCTCTCACATTTTATCAGTATATTATGGTCAGTGTATAAACACATTGGGAATGTTTTTAGTTTTGTTTTTTGTAATGCTCCAGAGGGTTTATATATTAAAAATACATTATTTGTATTTAGAAAGCTCAAGAAAACAAAAAAAACAAAACCGGGCTGTAAACTGCCTAGACTTGAAGCTACATTAGGAGGCAATTCTTTGACTACATTTTTAAAATTTCTTTTTTGCTTATTGATCTATCCCATTTTCTACTTCTTGAATATATTTATTTATGTGTTTGAGATTTTTACATTTGTCAGCCCTACATTTCCCTAGCCATTCTCAAAAATTAAGAAATATATTTTGCATTGTAATGGTCTTTTTTTAAAAAATATTTCTCCTTCTGTGCTATTTCCTCCTCCTCATAAAATACTGATATTAAATTTACTGATTCTTCATCATCACCATTGTCAGCAAAACTAACTTTTGTATCTCTGCCAGCTACTTATCACTGTAAGGAAATGTTTCAAATCCATAAATCTAAAGAGTATAGGCCCATCACATATGCACCATAAGATGCCAGCTAAAATTATATTAATTTAGTCAATACTTGGAGAGTTTTTACTTTTGTAGAAACATCTGCTCATTTCAAAACATTTTTAATTGATTGAATATTTACCATGCTATGGAGATGTTCCACATAACACACACCGTCATTGAAGTACACCATGTTGCTAATTAAGAATTCCAAATACACTCAGAAATTATTATACAGCAACTGAAATGATTGAGATAATTATCACTGAAGGGAAATGAAAGTATTTCTTTTAAAATATACATATAGTTAATGGATCCCTTCTGATAGGATGTCTCCTTGGTGGCTAAACAAAATAAAGTTATTAAAGGGTGGTATTAAAAAATTAATATTCTTTCTTTACTCAGATTTTTATTTTCCTCTTTCCATGTGCCAGGTCCTCTTCTAAATGCTGAGAAAAAACATGGCCTAGTATAAAACATAAGTTCCTCTTTCAAAGAGTTTATATTAAGGCAGAGAAAAACAGATAACAAATACATAAAATAACTGTCAAGCGATGTAATGTAAGGATGTTGCAGAAGACCAAAGAAAACCAAGTGACGCTTCAAAGAAGAGGAGGGACACTGTTTAATACACCGGCGGACTCAGGGAACAGCCTTCCAAATCTGAGTGAAGAAACATGCATGGGGCTTTCCTTTATATCTCCCTGTGTTCTTTGTCCCGCAAATATGGATTATGCTTCTGGTCCTTTTCGTGGGCCTTGCAAGAAGGCCTCCAGGTGATGGGGGTCTCCAGGCCATATCTGATGGTCTGGCCTGGCACCAGCATTAATAACCCTCCCTCCGGGGCAGTGCACTGTTCACAGTAACCGGTTCTAAAAGACCAGTATCTGGGAAGGAGGTAGTGACTTAATTATAGGTTATCAAGAATATACACTGAGCTTCCTGGGATGGATTCAGATCACTATCCCCCAAATATCCGGGTTACATTGGAATTAGCCCTTTTTAGCCTTCTCAAGGGGACAAGGTGATGGGGGTATAGAAGCATCTTGCTTTTGATAGCATGGTCAATTGTGTCTTTCTGGTGAAGAGACATTAGGAGAGACATGGATGAAAAGGAGGAGAAAGTCA
This sequence comes from Eptesicus fuscus, assembly GCF_027574615.1. NCBI lineage: Eukaryota > Metazoa > Chordata > Mammalia > Chiroptera > Vespertilionidae > Eptesicus > Eptesicus fuscus. Next base: position 97,281,232 of record NC_072478.1, read on the forward strand.
TGTACATACTAGTATATGTAAGAGGGTCTTTCTAGGCAGTAGAAGAAATCATCAATTTGGAAGAAGGTCTGTTGTGCTTAAGGAATACTTGAAAGGAGGTCAATGTGCAGAGGGAATGAAGATGGAGAGTCAGGAATCTATGTGGACTATGGGCTGGCCTTGTGGGCCATAGTGAAGCCTGGGATTTTAATGTGAATGTAAGGAGAGTTGTTGAGTGGTTATAACACCATTCCAGAGTTCAAAACTATAATCACCTGAAAAAGAATCATCCACCTTTAGATATTTCTCATGTTGATGCAGATAGCAATTAAAAAAAAAATCCTTTCTTTTTTTCAGAGATAATCATAGATGATAGATAACCATCTACCAAGGAGAGAAGAAATAGCCTATCTAATAAGAGAGTAATATGGAAATTGACCATCACTCCAAGACACAAGATGGCCGCCCCCATGTGGCCAAAGATGGCTGCCCTCATGTGGACACAAGATGGCCACCACAAGGTGGCTGGCAGGGGAGGGCAGATGTGGGCAGTTGGGGGGGACCCAGGCCAGCAGGGGAGGGCAGTTGTGGGGGACCAGGCCTGCAGGGGAGGGCAGTTGGGGGGAACCAGGCCTGCAGGGGTGGGCAGTTGCGGGGGACCAGGCATACAGGGGAGGACAGTTTGGGGGGACCAGGCCTGTAAGGGAGAGCAGTTGTGGGGGACCAGGCCTACAGGGGAGGACAGTTGAGGGGGGGGGGGGACCAGGCCTGCAGTGGAGGGCAGTTGCGGGGGGGGGGACCAGGACTGCAGTAGAGGACAGTTGTGGGGGACCAGGCAGGCCTGCGGGGGTGGGGGGCGGGGCAGTTGGGGGGACCAGACCTGCAGGGGAGGGAAGTTGGGGGGGACCAGGCCTACAGGGGAGAGGAGTTGTGGGGGACCAGGCCTGCAGGATAGGGCAGTTGTGGGGGACCAGGCAGGCCTGCAGGGGAGGGCAGTTGGGGGGTCCAGGCCTGCAGGGTAGAGGAATTGGGGGGGACCAGGCCTGCAGGGGAGGGCAGTTAGAGGGGACCAGGCCAGCAGGGCATGGCAGTTCGGGGGCCAGGCTTCAGGGGAGGGCAGTTGTGGGCGATCAGGCCAGCAGGGAGGGCATTTAGGGGTGACTGGGCCAGCAGAGGAGTGCCATTGGGGGAGACTAGGCCAGCAGGGGAGGGCAGTTGTGGGGGGACCATGCCTGCAGGGGAGGACAGTTGGGGGGAACAAGGCCTGCAGGGGAGGACAGTTGGGGGGGGTGGCCATGCCTCTAGGGGAGGGCAGTTAGGGGTGAGCAGGCCTGCAGGGGAGGGCATTTAGGGGTGACCGGGCCAGCAGGGGGCAACCAGGCCTGCAGGGGAGGATGGTTAGGGGCAACCAGACTGGCAGGGGAGGGCAGTTAGGGGCAATCGGGCCGGCCGGGGAGCAGATAGGTGTCAATCAGGCTGGCAGTGGAGTGGTTAGGGGGTGATCAGGCTGGCAGGCAAAAGCGGTTAAGGGCAATCAGGCAGAGGCAGACGAGCAGTTGGGAGCCAGCAGTCCTGGATTGTGAGAGGGATGTCCGCCCGCCTGGGATCGGGCCTGAACGGGTGGTTGGACATCCCTCAAGGGGTCCAGATTGGAGAGGGTGCAGGCTGGGCTGAGGGACACACCCCCACCCCTGTGCACGAATTTCATGCACCGGGCCTCTAGTTTAATATATACTTCATATGTATCCTGAGTAAACAAGTAGGAAATATTAATTTTTCATATATAAGAACATTGAGGCTGAGATAAATTAAATAACTTGCTTACCATGTCAATTTATAAGCTAGGATTTGACCATACATGATCAAATTTATTTTATATCAATTGATTTCATTGAATTTCGTGCACTGGGCCTCTAGTATAAAATAATTCATTGAATTAGATGGACTCAAAGAGTATTCCCTACTCTAAGATTGTATGATTAGACGAGGCTGTGGGACTTACACTTCACACTCCTTTAACAAGATTATTAACTTTCATGAAATTTTGCAAGTAGAAGGTAAGACAATGTGATATATTGGCATAAAGTTAAGCATAGTAGGTTCAGACTCTGGAAACTTAACATTATTGTTCAAATTGTGCTTCACATCAACTGTGGGGCATTGGGTATGACTCTTGTTTACTTTTCCAGGATTCTACTTCCAAACAAGAAGTTTTGAAGTAGATAAATGTTAGGTTTTAGCAACACCAAAATTCCATTATGCAATACATTTCCCATCCACATTTACCTATGCCCATTTCTCATTTCCTTTTCCTTGCCTTTCTACATCAAAATAACTTCATGTAGGGGTTACTATTACTATTAATAGAGGAGCAGTTTAAAGTATCAGAGCTAATGGTGTGTTCAACATCAGAAAGCTATGCCTGCTAAGTAAGGAATAAAATATTTTCTAATAAGCTTTTTTTATCAAGGCCCAGATCTGACTAAAGAGAAATAGAAGTATTAAGCAACCTAAACAGTCTCCCTTAGACTTCTGATCTAGGATGTAAATATGGAAGGCCTAACTTCTTTATGTATTATCTAACTAGAAAAAGCATGGTTGAATGAGACAAGAGAATGATATCGTTCAGATTCCCTTATCTTATTAAACAATGGTTACCTCTATTGATCAGTCCTTTTGAGTTAAATTTCTTCTACATGTACATTTGCTTTTCCCCCTACAACATATTTTTCTCTAGGTTTCATCCCCTCTAATTTAATATTATGGCCAAAGAAAATAACATGTGACTCTACGTAGTGTAGAGGGACATTATGAGAGTTAAATATTTAACTACTAATTGTGACATCAAGACACATATTGTACAGTCTACAGCTGTGGTTGGCAAACTGCGGCTTGCGAGCCACATGCGGCTCTTTGGCCCCTTGAATGTGGCTCTTCCACAAAATATCACGGCCTGGGTGAGTCTATTTTGAAGAAGTGGCATTAGAAGAAGTTTAAGTTTAAAAAATTGGGCTCTCAAAAGAAATTTCAATCGTTGTACTGTTGATATTTGGCTCTGTTGACTAATGAGTTTGCTGACCACTGGTCTACAGTATCAGGTTTTTATTCCCAACTTCCCAAAGCCTAGCATCCTTTTTATTTTCTATCTTAAGCAGGTTCTTTATTCTCCATCAGTGTGGTTGTTAGAGCACTGTCTTTGTCTGATAAAACAAAATTATTCAAGAGCAGATGAAGCTGTAATTACAATCAGAGTTCCTATTTACAGGAGAAGAAATAAAAAGTACTAACTTTGTGACATTTGGGTTATCTGGAAATTCTCCCAGTCTGACAGATGACTGTAGGGGCATATGGCTACATTTAATCGTAGAGACAAGAGGCTTCTTGTAAATCAAACAGAATTGTTCCTGACTAGGTTTCACATGTATTTGCTATTTCTCCAGTTCTTGTGGCATTCTAGGTCTTGATTAAAGATTTCGTTATAAATAATGGACATTTTTTCCTTTAAATATACTTTGATAAAATGAGAAAGTAATACTTATATGTTTCACAATGTGAAAAAAAGAGAGAGAAGTCTGTTTTTTATGAGGGAAAGGAAGTGATACAAGTTTCCAGGTTAAAAAAAGTACATGTTTTTGTGTATTTAAAAACATGGTAAATGTAACAACGAAGTCCTTCTGCTACACAGATGGCTCTTCAATTAAGACACCATTGTGTTCAGCAATAAGTCAACATTCATACAAGCACATTAGTTTGGTTCACATCCGCTCAATCACACAACAGGTTCTTCCTACATTTTCAATTAGAAATAATACAACCACTAGTTTAATAACTCCACGAGCCAAAAACAGTATCCAAACTTTTTATAAAAGAACATAGAAAAGTGTAATGCAACTTTTCTCCCCAGCCTACTTTTTTCAACTCAGTTTTAATGAGTAAGTGATAGCATGATTTGGGGAGAATGGACCAGGAAATCTAAAAATGTTTCCTTCCTGCCTGCTCAGTGTATTCTAACACAAAGAATTGTTTCCTGCTCAGTGATGGAGAAGAAAAACTAAATGATAATTTGGATCACAACTTAAAGTGTATAACACCATTATACAACTATAAAGTGAATCTTAAATTTATAATCTATTCTAGTTCTATCAGATTCTTCTTTAAGGCTTTTGTAACATTTCTGTTGCTTAACAGATAAAATCTACAACCATAGTGATCATTTTCTACTAATCTCAGGAAAGGAAGTAACATTAATAGGAGATAGTTTTTTTCCTAGTCTTCATACTTTAAATAACATGTTAGTATCACTTGAGAAATCAAATTTCAGTTTCTAATCAACCACTCCCTATTTGGACACCTGGGGCAAAAACTTGACCTTTCATGACCTCATTTTCTTTTTGTTTAGAATGGGGAAAATAATGTCTGCCACATGAACTCCACAGGAAGTCATGGGGAGAAAAAAAAAAATCTGTGACTTGGATTTGTGTGTGTGTGTGTGTGGGTGGGGGGGGAGGGAAATAGGCACACACACACACACACACACACACACACACACACACACACACTCACCAACCTCTCATTAGGAGAGTTTAAATAACTTAAGAAATATTAATAGGTCTCAAAACCAAGTTTGTCTCTCTCCAGAATGTTTTACATCAGTACTATTATCTTCTTTAATATATTTGCCTTATCTGTTCTTCCACCTCTTCAGGATGATCAGTGTTTCAGGAAAGTTGCAGGCAAGTGTCTGGGCTGGGACTCCATTCATCTCTAAATCATCTACCAGAAAAAATCAGAATAACAGCATTTGTATATGTCTAAAAAGATGAATTGGAAATAAGGTGACTTAAATTATAAAAAGTACTTATAAATCAAACCAAATTTAAAGTGAGCAAGATTTTAGGAGGAGGGAGATTTTAAGTATTCAATCAAAGCCAATGCTATGCATAGCCTTTACAGAAATGGTTCCAGGAGAAGAAACTTTTATAAATGGAAGCAGAAGTAATTAACAGTGCATCTTTTGGGACAGGAAAATCCTTACAGGTACTTCGCTCTATTTCACAATTTTCTCACTTAATTTTTTTTAGTTATTGATCACACACACACACAAAAAAAATCACTTACTGGATATAATCTCAAAATCTTGTAGATTTGTTTCTCTTATTGAAAAGTCAATATCCTATGTTGGATATAAGGTCTAGGCAACTTTTTATTTTTAAGCCAAATTAGTGAATGAGGAATTTGTCTTCTTTTCTTTCATTAAGGGAAACAAAGAAGGCTTTGAGAGTTGTAATGTTTTAGAATTTCTTAATTGACTTGATGGATTGTGCTTAATTGACTAAGGTCTGTGCTTATAGTTGGACTACTAAGATTGCAGCAGACAACATGTTGGGAGCTAAGTGAATAGCACAAAGCCTTGTCTGCAGGCTAATTATTTGAATGCAAAGCCAGAGGAGGAGATACCTTTACTGAAAGGATTAGAGTTAACTTTTCTAGGGAGGTCTTTTATAAATGAGTTGTTATTATTGGAAGGGCTTTGTTTTATAAAGGACTGCTGAGAGAATTTTACAACTTAATTCAGACCCTGGGAAAAGTAAATTAACTCCATTGGATTTCAAATTAATGTTTCATTATAAAGATTTGTCTTCTTGGCCCCTTTTTGCCCTACTGCTCTGTATATACCCTCTTAATGAAGTATTCTACTACACTATTTCCTACTCTTTCTTTATGACTATGAGTCAGACATTCAGAGATTTCTAGTATCCTCACTTTCTATGTATATTCACTCAGTGCCAAAAACTCACAGTGGAAATCATTGCACTCATACTGCTTCACACACTTCCTTTTTCTCTTGTCTATCTAGTAATAGCAATACTGCTTTTTAAAAAGTATGTATAGAAGCAGTGTTGTCAACCAATCACATTTCAACTAAATTTCCACATCTGATCACTCATAGGTTTGTTCATTTCTTCATCTCCAAACCAAATTGAGGGCATTATAACCTTTCAGTACGAACTTGTCTGGGATTTATTCCCTTAGAAGAACTACTGAAGGCATCTTCCTAAGGAACTCTGATCCAATCACTACTCTGTTAAAACAAACTAAAAACCAAATCATTCCCAGCAGCTCCATCTATTTTCTGCTGACTAATGGTCACAAGTATTGTTATTCAATGCCGTCTACAACCCACAATATTATCATGCTTTCCTCTTCCCTCACCACATACTTCCACACTGAAACGTAATTTTTGGACTGGAACCTGGATTTTTTTGTCCGTTGGAGTTGAAGAATTGTTAACCAAAAAAAAAACACCTTTGAAACCTGTAAAGAATTTTAGTGAGTTTATTTGAGCCAAACTGTTGACATATGCCGGGAAGCAAAACCTCAACGAGCTGAGATAATGCTCCTAAGAATGGCAGGTTACATCTGTATTTGTACATTGCAATCAAAGGAGGGACATAGGTGGGTTACATGAAATTCATTGGTGATGGATTAAGAAGGTGGGATAAAGCAAAGCAGTGGGGAACCCCTGGGATTGGATAAAAAGTAAAATGATGGACACATACTTAGGTGGGTACAGGAACAATTAACATGCTAATGAAGGAATTTGAAGTATCTGTCCGGGCGCCCACCACAATTGGTTGTGCCCCAGGGGCTCCAGAAAAAAGGGAAGTTACAAGTTACCCAGACATCTCACAGATATGTTATCTTAGAGGCAAAAAGGCAAATGGGCTCAGGAAAGATCTAAGTTGTTCTTTGTCAGGGAAAATATCAACCTAGGACATGATTGCCCACTATAACCTGTTTGTAGTTTAATATTTAATTTTCAGACCATCTTTTGTGGTTATTTTAGGTCTCTGAGTTTTCAAGACTGCCACACATGCCTCCCCTGAGCTTGTCAGGTTAGCATGTTGCTCCTTTCGTCCACAGAATGAATCCACAGACAGAGAGTAGTATAGCAAAAGTGGAGATTTATTGAAGAACAAGTACAGACTCCCACTTGGGGAGAGGGAACGAGCCCCAAAGAATGGACTCCCACATGGGGAGGGGGAAAGGGTCCCACTGAGTTCCTTTTCCTTATGGCTTATAAAGGCTGCAGATTCTGGTACCTCGATATCCCCTTTGATTGGTCACTATTCCTTTAGACTGGTTACTACAGTAACTACTAGGCTCAAAGGTCAAACCTCACATGGGACATGAGAAGTTCTCCCTCTCTCCTTTACTGTTTTTTATTCCCTTTGGGCTTTCTTCTTCTCCTTTTGGATGAAGGGTTTTCTTCTCTTTATTTTGTAAACATAGACCATTTGCTGTTTCTAGCTTCTTTATTTTATGGAAATGTACCTTCTGCTGCTCTGCAGCCCTGTGCTTTCTTCATGGTCCTCTTAATTTCCAAAATTTCTAAAATTTTCTAAAACCTGTCTTTTTCACCCCCCAAAATTCCTGTTTTAACACCAAGTACAAAAAAAGTGAGCTAGGAGTCAAAGGCATGATAAAAAAAGTTGTTGAAGGTGATAGTATATGGTGGTGGTGTTAGTGGTGGTTAAAGGGGTCTCTGGCCAGAGACAGTACTCTGTACCCCCATTTCTTGTTTTGCTTGTAGGAATAAATTCAAACAAGAGACAACAGATAACAGCAAAAGTAGGTGAGGATTTATTTGTGGGAAAGAAATACACTTAGCTAGGACCTGAGCAGGCAACTTAACGGGCTGAATCCAAACCAAGTTTCCTGAGTGGGCTTCTCAGCTGGCTGAAACGGAAGTGCTCTGAGCAGGCAGCTCATCTGGCCAAAACCGAATCAAGTCTCAGATATTCGGGAGTTTAAAGGATTTATACCCCTTGTCTGTAATCCCCAAGTCAAGGAGCAAGTCACCCCCTCCCTCATGTTGATAGGGGCAGAAATAGAATACTGGGGACCAACTATAATGTGAAGGCAATTTGGGGTGGCAACCTAGGTCTGTGCCCAGTCAAACCTGCCTTATAGCGTATGTGTGTACAAGCCTATAATTAACCCCAAACCCCTTTCTGCTTGTGGCCTGCCCTTGAAAAACCTGTCTTAAAATGGCCATAAAACTATGCAAAACCCCCACAAGGGTGACTGGCTCCTGGCGCCAGATGGAGTCTTGGTAGAAATCTCACTTTCCCCCCTTACAACCGTCACAGGGGCTACAAAAGCCTGAAAAAAGTCCAGAAGCCTAGTCCATATTTGGGCGACAAAGAAACTAGGGGGATGAAAGGGAAAGCCCTGCCATTTTCAGGGCTCTGATTTGGGAAGGAATTCCCTGAGCCATTCAGCACCGGTGCTCCTGCAATAAAGTGCATTTCCTGATCTTGCGAGTGCCTGGCTGTTATGTCTTCCCACCACCTAGAAATTTTGCTGTAACAATAATTGTAGGAAATATTAATCATGCTCTGTTAACCATGATTGTTTTGTTATGATTAAAGAAGGCACATTCTAACCAGACTGGGAGTTGGCAGGTGAGACCTGGGAGCTCCTGTTATCATGTAAAGTTTAACACCCTGTGGTTCTCTGCTCTCTGTGGGCCTGGAGGTTTCACTGCAGCCATGGAGATGAAGCCCCCATGCCCTGTTCTCCACTTTCTGCCGGCCTCCCCATGCGCCATGCGAAAGAAGCCCCAATGCCCTGCAGTATGCTCTGTCTGCCAGGCCTGGGGGCTTTGAGGACACCGACACACTATGGAAGCCCCCATGCCCTGCTGTCTGGGCTCTGTTTGCAGGGCCTGGGGCTTCCCCGCTGCCGCGGAAGCCGCCATGCCCTGCTGTCCCGGCCCGGCTCTATTTGCAGGTCCTGGGGCTTCCTCGCTGCCATGGAAGCCGCCACGCCCTGCTGTCCGGGCTCTGTTTGCAGAGCCTGGGGCTTCCCCAAAGCCTCCATGCCCTGCTGTCCAGGCTCTGACTGCCGTGTCTGGGGGCGGATCAAAAATCCCTCTGGAGGCAGATCCAGCTTCGTTGCTCCTGCCGACAGGCTGGACACTCCAGCAGGGGAGCTGAGTGGACTGGGCGCCACCATCTTCTGGCTATGGGGGCCGCCATTTTGTCACGGAGTGATGGTTAATTTGCATATTACTCTATTATTAGATAGGATTCTCATGTGTATCTCATCTCTTGGGGGACAGGGCCATTTGAAGGCAATGATAGGATCTTCATTTAGTTTCATATTTCATATTCCACTTGTTTTCATTCCTAGTGAGTTTAGCATAGAGCCTTGAACCTGGTACATACTCAAATTTATTGGCTGATTATATAGTATAAATAATGTACAGACACTACTACAACTTTTTCAAGGAAGTCACAGAAACTCATTTTCTTACACTGTTTTAGCATGCGACCCTACCTCTTAAGTAATTTATAAATAATTATGCTTAAGGAATCAAGAGAGTTTCTACAAGGTGTTAATGTTTGGTTTTTTTAAAAATACCATTTCATTTATAAAGAAAAAAAATTTAAAATTAGGTTTGTTAATATCTTAACATTTTCCAATCTTTTCAAAATAAAGATAAAGACAATAAAACTTAACCCAACATTAGGGTCAATAAGAAACTTTAAAAAAGTGTTACATTTCTAAATTAGTAATTTGTTCCATATACATCAACCTGAGAGATATTTATTGTAAAGGCCAATATTTTTTAAATCATTCCTTTAATTTTTTACATTTCAGTAGCATGATTATTTCTTTTGTATTTTGCTGGCTTGAGCAGTATATAACCTCCACCTTGAATGATCAGCATATCCTAAAAGTGTCCTATGGAACTGTTCCTTCCTTTTGACATTCTTGTATAATTCTTGTTACTTTATGTTCTAATCAATCCACGCTGGCCAAGACTGCAATTACAATTAATCATTGTTCATATTGACAAAGACAGCAATAATGAGAAACTGCTGATCAGTAATGAACGTGTTTGGGCCACATTTTATAAATAGATTACAATAAGGAAGGGCTGGTCGTATTGATTAATTAATAAATGACTTAACAATCTGTTTTCAAGCCTTAACTAGGCAAGAGTATCTCGAAACAAACAGTAAGAGTGACTATATTTTTAGTGAGAAAACACTTTAAAATTATGATAGAGGTGAGAGTAGAATAAGGGTACAGCTGAGGTACAGGGAAAAAGGATAAAGTCAAGGTTAATGCAACAATAACACAATGGTGCTGTCACTCAGATTTGTAATTTTAAAAATGTCCTCTAAAGCTGATCTAACTTTAAATTTATATCCAGCAGTTAGGACTCATTTATTTCCAATATAAATGGTCATTTTTAAAAATTTTAACTGGTTAACTTTTACTTCTACTAGTTTGCTCTTAAAACCACAATAGTTTTAAAACCTGCAAATTTTGCTTTAAGTATTCTTTTTCAATCTTACCACATTATCAAATTAACTGTTAAATTCCACCCATATGTGATGTCTGTTTACATAATGCATTTACTATCCACATTGTGCGTTAGTATGCTATAATATACCTGCCTGTTCCCTAAACCCTTCAGGGGTGTTTTAATCTCCTTGGCCAGAAAGAAAGCTACTTGAGGGCAAATGCTAGGTCTTAAACTTCATCCATATCCATATAGTTCTCAGAATTATACTAAGTACAAAGCAATATTTAAAATTACTCACAGGAGCCAAGTAGGTAACATAAACAAGTACAATTAACAGGTGTCTAATGTGAGACTGCAACTCAGCTTCAAAGCTGGAAAGAGTTTGCAAGTGAATGGGGACTGTGGTTGCAGGAGGAATATAAACCCTGTTCAAAAACGGTAGTCATAATTCAGCTCTAAGTCCTATATCTTGGAAGAAAACCTGGGTCCAGTACTAACAAATTTTCTACTTTTTCCAGAAAATATATTCTCAAAATTCTATTTGAATGTATTAATTTTAAATGTAGGCAACTATTTTAAACCACCATAAAAGCCAAAAAATAATTAAATAATCTGTGGATTGCCTTTGTCCACATCCTACCAGTCATGAACCTCAGCTTTATGGGAAATTAATCTTAATACATTGGTAATATTAATGAGCTTAAGTTATATACGTTTGTATGTATAAGTATAGTTGATAGTTCAGTGGATAAATGTGCCAATTTCTTAGGTGAAACCAAATCAATCTCTACTCACAATTTTCATATTTAGAGGTAATTTTTAAAATTAAAATTAATAAGAATTTTTCATAGGATATATTACTGAGTTTCTCTTCCACTGAAGAGAAAACTATTCTGACTTAAAATGTGTATAGTTATATTGCTTTCAAGGACAAAATACATAACTAAACAAAAAGCTACACTTTTCTGATATAAATTTGGAGAAAATGTTTTTCCTTAAAATTTCCGGGAAACTTTGGAATTACAAAGATATTCTTACAATATAAATATATTCTTACAATGTTCCTTACTTGTCCCATTTCTAGAGTTTTGCCACTCTATTCCAGCAATAGCTGGTTGAAGGGAGTGGTATAGAATGAGAGGAGATGTTAAAACTATCTCTATATGTTTGTAAAAATAGGAAAACAAAGAAAGGTAAGATAACTCAGACACTATGCTTCCAAAAGCCTTCCCACCAAGTGATTAAACAAACAAAAACAAAATAAAACATCAAAACAAAATCATACTAGAACAGAAAAACAAAAGTGGTAAAATTAATGCATTGTTCAGTTATTTAAGCTCATGTAACACACTGGAGCTATTTAAGAGTACATTCTTGCCCTAGCTGGTTTGGCTCACTGGATAGAGCTCCAGCCTGTGGACCGACCAAAGGGTCCTGGGTTCAATCCCCTGTAGGGGGTGTGCAGGAGGCAGCCAATCAATGATTATCTCTCATCATTGATGTTTCAATCTCTCTCTCCCTCTCCCTTCCTATCTGAATTCAATAAAAATAAAAGATGTATTTTAAAAAAACGGTACACACTTATTTTAATCATCATCAAACACTACAGTCATTTGGGAGCATTATTTGCTTAGAAAATACGTCTTTAACAATAACAGTTGAAAGGAATCTAAATAAATTTGTACTGCATAAAAAGAACCCAGTTGAAAGAATTAGGTGGCAAAAGGCATATCTTTCTCTTAATAAATGATACCTTTACTATGATATATGCTGTCTGGTGATGAACTATATTTACTTTAAATGAAATTCTTTGATGCCATATTGCTTTGATTTATTAGGTGGTTTTTTGATTTAGTAGGAGACAGTTTTGAATCAGATGGTGAGGTTGATTTACTAGAGAAAGTATTTGATTTGATAGATGATGTATCTTCTTCAGTATTCAATAAGTAATGATTCAATAGTGGATGTCTGATCTGGTAAGTGAACTATTAGATTTGATTTTGATCTATTTTCTTAGTAAGAGATACATTTATTTTAATAGTTGATGTATCTATTTTAATGTAAAATGTGTCAAATTTATGACTTCATGTTCTTTTTTTCTGTACTTGTGATTTATGATTTTTACTACTAATATATATGTTTCAATTAAAGGAAATATGGAACATTCATTACATTCTACCACAGAGTTAAAATATCCCAAGCCTATCAGAAAGTTTTTCCTCTTTTCTGATAAAATGCTTGAAGTTATTAAAGTGAAAAAAATGAAAAAAATCTCAGCTTAAAATACAATCATACCTTGGCAGAAACAAGGTGTATTTGTATCTTTGAAATAAAATTAATTATATTATGAATTTAGGTTAGAAAATGTCACATCTTCCTTTTCCCCTTTCTCCTCACAGAAGTGCCTGCTCAAGTTTCTGTTCTGTTTTCATCTTCTCTAATAGGGAGCTTGCTGACAACTTTCTCTTTATTTAGAAATACTGATTAGACTAGCCACTGTCTTTGTTGGGTACTCCTTTCAGGTTTGCTTAGCATCATGGCTTTCTTATCTTTCAAACTTTAGAGATTGAGTTACTGTAAACTTCAGACAATGATTCTACTTTATGTGTTTTTGAATCACCATTCATATTTGCTTAAAATATTACTCACTGGATCTGTGATTAGAAGAGCTATATATACCTTGGCCACATAAAGTGAAATACAAATGTGACTAGGATTTGAATAAAGCAAAATGCTTGGCATTTGTCATCTTAGTGCATTTTCCTTTACATTCATCCTTGTGAATATGCTATCTAGGTTGAAGTCTAGCTGAAGGTGGTAACATCAAGAGAATCAGTCTTCTGCTGCTGCTGTTGCTGCTGCTTCCTTTTTTTTTTTTTGAGATAACCAACAAAATTATCTTAGGAAAACTCCAGAGAATGCATTCTCAACCTGGACAGTGTCACCCTCATGAGGGTGAAAACTGGTTCTTGGTAGTAGTGGTGGGAGAAGTCTTGTTTTTTATTGCTCCTACTATGTGTAAAAAATGCTCATATGTACAACACATAAATGGGTGCATAGTATATCTGTGATGTCATTATTTTATTGCAAGAGGCATCCATTAGAAAAATTAGAAAAAAATGTGGGTGAGACATGAGACTATTAAGTAGATAATTGATAGTAATGACAGAAAAATCTCATGCAGCCTCCATATTTGTTTATGGACTTTCTTTGCCATTGGAAGGTAACCTGTAACCTAATAGGAATTTCCAGGGAAGTCACATACTTCTTTCTGGTCCCTTAGGCAATCCAAGCCTAGAGCAAGGGGAAATACCATTAGGAATGGCAAATGTCCACATCCTAACATGTATGTATAGTTTCAATGAAGCACCTTCATGAAGCCAATTCATATCAGTAATTAGAGAAAGTGTCTTTGTCTCTTTAAAAATTCTGTATATTCTTCTCAAAATGAAAAACATATTAAGAAAAATTAATGTAATACATTTTATTTCCAGGAGAAACAAGTTCTTTTTAGAAGGAAACAAAATAAAACATTCTTCTTGCTCAGTAAACAGAGTAGGAGAAACATCAAAGATTGGCGTTATGCCAGCCATCCTGCTATGTACATATAGATAGTCCCATTCATTCATACATCAGCCTCATCAGGCAGCAGTCCCTATTTGAGAAGAGTACACAGAAGCTTGGAGGGTTGAAGAATAGGCTACATGACTATTTCTCAGGGGTAACATATAGTGTTACTATATCAGAAGACAGATTATTATAAACTAGAGGCCTGGTGCACGAAATTCATGCACGGGTGTGTGTGTGTGTGTGTGTATGTGTGTGTGTGTGTGTGTGTCCCTCAGCCCAGTCTGCATCCTCTCCAATCTGGGACCCCTTGAGGGATGTCCGACTGCCCATTTAGTAGGATCGGGCCTAAATGGGCGGTTGGACATCCCTCTCACAATCTAGGACTGCTGGCTCCCAACCGCTTGCCTGCTTCTGCCTGATTGCTCCTAACCACTTCTGCCTGCCAGCCTGATCAACCCCTAACCACTCCACTGCCAGCTTGATTGACCCCTAACTGCTCCCTGGCTGGCCTGATTGCCCCTAACTGCCCTCCCCTGCCGGCCTGGTCTCCCCTAACTGCCCTCCCCTGCCAGTCTGGTCGCCCTTAACTGTACTCCCCTACAGGCCTGGGTCCCCCCTTAACTGTCCTCCCCTGCAGGCCTGGTCCCCCCACAGCTGTCCTCCCCTACAGGCCTGGTCCCCCCCAACTGCACTCCCCTGCAGGCCTGGGTCCCCCCACAACTGTCCTGCCCTGCAGACCTGGTCCCCCCAAACTGCCCTGCCCTGCAGACCTGGTCCCCACCAGTAGCCCTCCCTGCAGGCCTGGATGCCCCCAACTGCCCTCCCCTGCTGGCCCAGTCACCCCTAACTGCCCTCCCCTGCAGGCCTGGGTCCACCCCCCCAACTGCCCTCCCCTGCTGGCATGGTCACCCCTAACTGCCCTCCCTGCTGGCCTGATTGCCCACAACTGCCCTCCTCTGCAGACCTGGTCTCCCCCAACTGCCCTCCTCTGCTGGACCGGTCACCCCTAACTGCCCTCCCTGCTTGCCTGATCACCTCCAACTGCCCTCCCCTGCAGGCCATCTTGTGGCAGCAATCTTGTGTCCACATGGGGGCAGCCATCTTTGACCACATGGAGGTGGCCATCTTGTGTCTTAGAGTGACGGTCAATCTGCATATTACTCTTTTATTAGATAGGATGACTAGTGGCCCGGTGCACGAAATTTATGCATGGGGAGCATGTCCCTCAGCCCGGCCTGCACCCTTTCCAATCTGGGACCCCTCGAAGGATGTCCTACAGCCGGTTTACAGGGATTGGGCCTAAACCGGCAGTCAGACATCCTTCTCACAATCCGGGACTGCTGGCTCCTAAACGCTTACCTGCCTGCGTGCCTGATTGCCCCTAACCACTCTGCATGCCGGTCTGCTTGCCCCCAACTGCCCCTCCCGCCAGCCTGAACACTCCCAACTGCCCCCCATGCCAGCTTGCTTGCCCCCAACTGCTCCCCTGTTGGCCTGCTCACCCCAAACTGAACTCCCCCCTGCTGTCCTGATCACCCCCAACTGACCCCCACTGATGGCCTACTTGCCCCCAACTGTCTCCCCTGCTGGTCTGCTCACCCCCACCTGCCCCCCCTCCCCTGCTGGCCTGATCATCCACAACTTCCCTCTGCTCTTGGCCTCTAACCACCTCTACTTCGGCCCCACCACCATGGCTTTGTCCAGAAGAACACCTGGAAGGTCTCCCAGTCTAATTAGTATATTACCCTTTTATTAGTATAGATAGAGGCCTGGTGCATGGGTGGGGGCCAGCTGGTTGGCCTTGAAGGGTGTCCCAGATCAGGGTGGAGGTTCCCTTGGGCCATGGGATAGCCTGGGTGAGGGGCTGATGGCTGTTTGCAGACTGGCCACGCCCCCCAGGAGGGACTCTAACTCCATGGGGGTGTGGCTAGCCTGGGTAAGGGGCTGAGGGTCGTTTTCAGGCTGGCCATACCCCCTTCAGGGTGGGGGGTCCTGCTGGGGGGCCTTGCCAGCCTGGGTGAGGGGCTGATCGCTGTTTGCAGGCTGGCCAAGCCCCCTAATGGGGACCCTCACCCCATGGGGGTATGTCCAGCCTGGGTAAGGGACTGAGGGCCATTTTCAGGCTGGCCACGCCCCTCAGTGACCGAGGCTTCCAGCCCCTCCTTGAGCGGAGGCCAGGGTGGGCTGGAAGCTTGGCTTCCTCCGTCGCCGGGGGCAACCCAAGCTTCCTGCTCACTCCAGCTCCATGGCCGCTGCCATCTTTGTTGGGTTAATTTGCATACTCCTGATTGGGCGTATCAGAGGGATGGTCAATTTGCATGTTTCTCTTTTATTAGTGTAGATTGCAAAGATCTGATTCAATGCTAACTTTCTAAAATCGGCATCATTTTGTCGCATTTTTATGGAAAATGCAGCCTTTGCTTATGTTGATATGCAGATAGACACTCTTGCCCATAATCCTACAATTAGGAAGCAAATCTACCATTTTAATTCAATATTCCTCAGCCTTCATTTTTAACCATAATGCTTAAAACCATCACACAACCCTCTCCTTTCCCATTCCCAATGATGGTGTCCCTTCTGAAACAGGAGTAGTAAGAAGAGGGGAATAAGAATAGTGATAAACACTAACATTGTATTAAACTTATTGTTCTTCATGTTATCTCTCTTAATTCTCCCAAGTGCACTACAGAATAAGTGAAGAAAATACCCTACTCCATTTGTGGATGAGAACACTGAAGCACAGAGTAATTAATGACTTGTTAAGTAGAACTAGTTAAGATCCCACAGCTAGTGAGTGATGAAATGGAATTAAGAATCTAAGAAATCTGGCTGCAGAGTATCACTGGAGAATTAGATAGTGGAGCAGATGTGGTGGAGATTAGAGACAGAATATGCAGCCACAATTCTTCAAAATGCTCCTTGCCCAGTTCTCTCCACTCTGATTTACTGTGTGGGCCATGACCCTCCCCAGTGACTCTTAACATGCTTACAGCCCACATCTGTCCAGCATTTTCCTTCAGCCTTTAGACATGTTTTTCTTTACCAAGTAGCTCTAAAGCCATATTAGTATGTTGGTTGTGTTCTGTCATTTTGTTTCTTCCGTTCTACTACTGTACCCATTCTACTAATCCCACAGGCGTGTATAGCCCTGAGTGATGGCAGAACAAAATTCGAATCTGCCTCAGGAAGCTAGAGAAGGATGTTTATATATTTATACTTTCAACATTTTGTCGTTGTCATAGGAACATAAACAATACCCCATGAAATAGAGAAAACAGAATACACACAGTTATTATAAACAGTCTTCAACATACCCTAGGCATTCCCTAATCCTTATCTCAAAGCCTCTGTTTTGGCTGTGACCAAGTCCTCAGAGAGGCCATCTATCAAACATATCCCTATCAAAATCATACTTCTAAAAAGACTTCCTCAAGTCCCATCACCATCAGAAAACCTTCCGTGGCTGGCATTTTATTTCTTGCTTCTCTGAACTCCTACTGCCCTTACATAGAATCTAATACAATTAAATTTTCAATAGACTTCTAGCTTTTTTTTATGTGCATTGTTTTTTTTTTCCATTTAGTATAGATTATTTCTCAGAAAAAAATATCTTGCTTTAAAGATATAAGTTAATTTCATAGATGAAGATGGAAAATGAAAAAAATATCTTAGGAGATCTTTAGGCAAGACACACTGCAGCTAAATGTCTCCTCACTGTTCTCATTCACTGTATGAAAAAGGATGTTTGAAAAAGGTATTTTTTAAAAGCAGAAGAAGTAAGATCATTAAAACAAGTAAAGCTGGAACTCAGATTAAATTACATGCAGCCTTGCCATGGTTTTGACATTCTTCCTGCTTTTACTTTTTAATAGTATGACAGTTTATCCAGTTTCAATAGTAGTGTTAAAATTTGTATCCCTGAAATGCAGCCACGAATGTGGCCTAGAGGTGGAAGGAATTTTGAATTGTCAGATAGTACATGGATCATTAACCATTTTCAGGAAGTGAGGGTCCAAAATTGGATTTTGACATAAGTAAAGTCAAGAACATGATTCATGAGCTTGCGCTAGATTCTCCCTGGGTTATTTAAGGTACCCAGATGGAATAGGTTATACCAGTTCATTTTTCTAAGCAAAGTCCTATTTTTTGAAGGGCAAGAATAGTGAAAGGTTACAGATAGCAAAATGCCAGTTTTACATTACAGCAAATTACCCAGACATGTGACATTATGCAATTTTAAATAATTGAAAAGAGGACTATTGTGGGGCTGAACCATATTCTTCTTAAATTTATATATTGAAGCTCTAACCCTCAGTACCTCAGAATGTGACCATCTTTGGCTGTAGGACCTTTCAAGGGGTAATTACATTAAAATGAAATCATTAGTGTGGACCCTAATTCAGTATGATTGGAATCCTCATGAGGAGGAGATAGGAGCATAGAGGGGGACATCAGGGCCTTATGTACTCCAAGGGGTGACCCTGTGTATTGGCAGAAAGAGGGGGGCCATCTACAAGCCAAGGAGAGAGGTCTCAGAGGAAACCAAACCTGCTTTCACCTACTTCTATTTAAGTCACCCAGTCTGTGGTATTTTGTTTTTATGGCAGTCCTAGCCGACTACTACAATGACCTAGACAAACTAAATTCTCCTGTAAGCTTCTTCTAAACCTGAATTTTCTAAGTACAATTATGCTAACATCCAATTATGCTATTAATGCTATGACAGCATTAATGTCATTTAGTGTCCCACTAAAATTTATATGTTGGAATTCTAACCCACAGGTGATGCCATTAGAAGGTGGAGTCTTTGGGAGGTGATGAGGTCATGAGGGAGGAGCACTCATGAACAGGATTCGTGACCTTATAAAAAGACCTCAGAGAGATCATTTGCCCTGAGGACACAGCTGTCCATGAATGGGAAAGTGGGCTCTTATCAGACCCAACTCTGTTGGCACCTTGCTCTTAGATTTCCCACCTCCAGAACTGTAAGAAATAGGTTTCTGTTGTTTATAAACCACCCAGTCTATGGCATTTTGGTATTTTGTTATAGCAGCCTGAACAGACTAAGACAAGTGATAACTTAAAACAAATGTAGCTGTGGTTTTTTGTACAGCCAATTAAAAGGTGAGTTATGTGTCTGTCTTTAATTTTCAAATATTTACCTTGAAATCTATTGCAAATGTGTAATTTAAATAATTTCCTACTCTTGTTTATATCCTTAACATAACAGAAATTATAGAAATGTGATGAAGCAATGAAGTTCTGAAGTATCTATAATAATAAAAGTGTAATATGCTAATTAGACCAGACGTCCTTCTGGACGTCCTTCCAGATGACCTTCCAGACGAAGCTGAGGTGGGCGGGGCCAGAGGCCAAGGGGGCACAAGCACCCCAGCTGCTGTGGTGGGAGGGGGCTGAGCCCCTTCCATGAATTTTGTGCCTCGGGCCTCTAAGTTATATATATGTCAGTATGAAATTTTAACCTTTCTGAATGAAAATAGTTCACCTGGCCAATGTGGCTCAGTGGTTGAGTGTCAACCAATGAACCAAGAGATCACTGTAGGATTCGGGTTGAGGCTTGTGAGTTAAGGGCTTGGTCCCCAGTAGGGGACATGCAGGAGATGTCAGATTAGTGATTATCTCTCATCATTGATGTTTCTATCTCTCTCTCCTCTCCCTTTTTCTCTGAAATCAATTAAAATATATATTAAAAAAATAGTTACTTCTATCTGGAAGTAGATCCCTGGATAAGGAGTACAAGAAATAGACTTACTATTATTTTAAGAAAATGTGTCTATCTTCCTGGGCCCATTTCTTCATGAGTAAATCAAAGAACTATATAAATTTAGCTCTAATATTCTAAAACCAGTAGCCCTGCGCACAAATCCGTGTGCCAGTAGCTCTCTGCGGGGCCTGGCTGCTCCGTGCCTGCTGCCCAGAGGCTCCCCATGGCCCAGAGGCCCATCCATAGTGGAGCACGGAACGCATGCCTCATCACTGCAGTGATGAAGCAAGCATTCCACCAGGTCTCTCATGCTGCCCATTCTCAGTGGCCACCCCACCCCGCTCCAGGACTGGGGGACTGCACTGACATCTTGTGGCTATGGGCGCCACCATCTTTGTGACAGGGTCATGGTTAATTTGCATATTACCCTTTTATTAGATAGGATAATATATACAAGAAAGTACAATCTTTATGTTTTCCATAATCCTTTAACTGTTTTGAAGACATGACTATAATTAAGATAATTATACAATAACTAGAGGCCCAGTGCACGAAATTTGTGCACAGGGGTGGGGGTGGGGGTGTGTCCCTCAGCCCAGCCTGCACCCTCTCCAATCTGGGATGTCTCGAGGGATGTCCGACTGCCCATTTAGGCACGATCCCAGTGGGATAGGACCTAAACAGTAGTCAGACATCCTTCTCATAATCCAGGATGGCTGGCTCACAACTGCTCACCTGCCTGCCTGCCTGATTGCCCCTAAGCACTTCTGCCTGCCAGCCTAATCACCCCCTAACCACTCCCCTACCAGGCTGATTGATGCCTAACTGCTCCCCTGCCAGCCCATTTGCCCCCAACTGCCCTCCCCTGCAGGCCTGGGTCCCCACATCTGCCCTCCCCTGCTGGCCCGATCATCCCTAACTGCCCTCCCCTGCAGGCCTGGTCACCCCCAACTGCCCTACCCTGCTGGCCCGATCACCCCTAAATGCCCTCCCCTGCAGGCCTGGTCTCCCCAACTGCCCTCCTCTGCTGGCCTGATCACCCCTAACTGCCCACCCCTGCAGGCCTGATAGACCAACTGCCCTCCCCTGCTGGCCTGATTGCCCACAACTGCCCTCTCCTGCCGGCCATCTTGTGGCAGCCATCTTGTGTCCACCTGGGGGCGGCCATCTTTGACCACATGGAGGCAGCCATCTTGTGTGTTGGAGTGATGGTCAATTTGCATATTACCTCTTTATTATATATATAGCACAGTAGCTAACATCCTATCTAATAAAATAGTAATATGCAAATTGACCATACCTCCACTACACCCACAAGCCACACCCACCAGCCAATCAGGAGCGAGTATGCAAATTAACCCAACCAAGATGGCTGCAGCCACAGAGAGAGCAGGAAGCTTGAGTTTCCCCGACAATGGAGGAAGCCAAGCTTTCCGCCTGCCCTGGCCTGCCTTATTCAAGTGCCCACTCTCATTTTTACTCAGTTAGTGCTTTTGAGACCTATTTTATATAAATTAAAAGTATATATTCCAGATGTTTTAATTGTGGTAATATGATGCCATTGTAGGATAAATTGTCAATGGGAGATAATGATAGCTCCAGAACACAGATGGAAAATGATGATTTTATAAGTAAAAAAGTGTCAAGAAATAAGGACTCATTTTGAGCATAAGAATGCATTTTTCTTTTAGAAAAATATCAATCTCCCTGAAAAAAATTTAAATGCTCCATTCTCTAAAATAACTATTAGTGAAAAGTTAAACACATAGACTTTGAAAATCAGACCTCTTACTTGACTAAAGCATTGCCCCTTTTGTAAATATGATACAAAATGGTACTACGCTAACCAGGTGATAAAATCTGACCACATAAGGTCAGATTTTAAAAATTAAACTTTTAAACTAAAATTAATAATTTAATTTTTAGATTAAATGTTTAATTTTTAAAATTAAAAATTTTAATTTTAAAAATTAGGAAAATTTAAAAAATTTAAAAAAAAAATTTCAACAAATTAGGAATGTTAGGATGGTGTGTTTTTTTTTTTAACTTAAAAATTAATAAGTTAACATTCCTGATTTCTGTTGATAGGGTAACATTTTAGGGAGTGCTGGGGGAGACAGAGGCAGATGAATGAATGGTAATAGGATATATAAGGTAGTAAAATGCCATGAGGCTTCTGAGAAGGAGATATTTACATTGACATGGGTGGGAAAGAGTATGAATTACATAATCTAGATGTTTGTTTAAGGCAGATAGGATTGGCCTCATCGACATGTGACTTGTCCAGTTGCATAAAGCCCCACACTTGGTAAATGATTTGCAATTTCCATCTTCAGATTTTCAAGACTCCTGCAACAAGGTGCTGCATTTTCCTTTTGCACAGGGCCTCACAAATTACGTGGCCAGTCTTGAGGACAGATAATAATAGGAAGGATCACTGTAACAAAGTTAAGAAAATAACACGAAGCAAAGGATTATTAGGGGGCTGTGAGTTCAATTTTATTAAAGTAAATGCTTTAGAGAGACACAGGAGTGTTTTTCAAAAGTTTATTAGACACAACTTCAGCAGCACAGCACAACTTGTTTCTCTTCCCTGTCATCTGTCACCTGTCCTTCCAGGTGCAAACTATTAGTTTTAAAATAACACAAAGTTCGTGAAGCTGCAATTTATAACATCTCTGTCTGTATGCATTTTAATTACTGGATTCTGATTTACACAGTTTGATCAAGGCTGTAATGCTGATGTCTTAAGGACTCAGGATTTATTTCATCATGAGCTAGTTATGCAAATGAAATCAAATGACATAGGAAGAGAAAGGGAGAAGGAAAAGGAACACAAAGCCCTGGTAACCTGTACTGATTGCTTGCTAGAACTCTCTTCTTTCATATCCTACCTGAACAGTCTTATAACTTCCTGAATCTTTAAGGCCATGCCTTTGACTTCCTCAACAACAAGGCTTCTAAAAGTGTTTATTAGTAATTACTATTAAGTAGTTTATATCCATGGTCAATTTATATTCAACTACTAAATACCTTACACACAAATTTGGAACAGTGGAAAAACAATAAGAGGATAGGGAATGCCATCCCTACACAGAATAGCACAGATATTGTTTTTTTTAATAAGAATTGACCAGTATGCCCTGGCTGGTGTGGTTCTGTTGAGCATCAGCCCATGCACTGAAAAGTCATCTGTTTGATTCCTGGTCAGGGTACATGCCCAGGTTGCAAGTTCAATGGGAAACAACCAATTGATATATCTCTGTCACACCAATGTTTCTCTCTCTCTCTCAAATCAATAAAAACATTAAAAAAAAAAGAAAAAGAAAAAAAGAAGCTTCTTAAAAAAAAAGGATGGTCTAATATGAGGTGTCAGAGTCATTATCCTAGTGTAGCTCATCTTACAATTTAAATCATTGTATGTAGTTTGCATTAATTTCACATAGGTATTCTGAGTACACCATACATTTCGACAGATAATTATTCACACAGTGGCATGACAAAAACTTAGCCCATTTTTAATAAAAAAACAACCATGTATAGTCAACTGATCTTTGACCAAGGAGCAGAGGCAATTCTATGAAGAATGGATAGATTGTTCAACAGATGGTACTGGAACAATATGCAAAAGAAAGTGAATATAGACACTGACTTATAGTGTAGGAGCTTGCCTTATAGGCTCAGAAAAAGGAAGATTTGGACAATGGCTCCACTGAGAGTGATGTACAAGCACAGACAGACCCTTTGTCATTTAATAAAGGAAATAACCAGTTAGAGTTTGGAATATTTAAAGTCCACATAGCAGTTCATTTCCTTCTTAAAGGCAGACCTTCAGTAAACTATTCATTATCACAAGTTTCCTTGGAAGATATGATCTTAATCAGACCAAAGAGAGTTCAACAAGTTGAAAGAATACCCTAAATGGCCTTTTCAATGGACTGTGTACTCCAAGCCCATTCATTAAGGGAGGGCCATGTCTGTGTTTGCTCTGCAGTCATCATTTCCCCACATTTCTATAGCTCTGCAAACCTCCTTTTGAGCAATATATTTTTTGTTTTGTCTTTTAATTTTTATCCTATATAATAAAAGCCTAATATGCTAAGTGTCTGGTTGTTCATTCAACCAATCAAAGCGTAATAGGCTAATGATATGCTAAGGCCGCTCAACCACTAGTTATGATGTGTGCTGACCACCAGGGGGCAGACAGTCGACCGGCCGACCAGTCACTATGATGTGCACTGACCACCAGGAGGCAGATGCTCTGACTGTTAGGTTAGCTTGCTGCTGGGGTCTGGCCGATCGGGACTGAGGGAGATAGGCTGGGCATGCCCTGGAGCCCTCCTGCAGTCCCTGCCCAGCAGGCCAACCTCCCGCGTCCCCCTCCCCCCAAGCCCCAATCATGCACCAGTGGGGTCCCTCAGCCTAGCCTGCGCCCTCTCACAATCCAGGCTGAGGGACCTCCCACCCCCCTTGAGTGCACGAATTTTGTTCACCGGGCCTCTAGTTTTATATATTTATTAATCTTTATTGTTGAAAGTATTACCCATCTCCCTTTTCCCTCCATTAACCCCTTCTAGCCTGTCCCCACCTCCTGCCCCCCGCCCTAGGCATTCACCACCCTGTTGTCTGGGTCAGTGGGTTATACATAAATGCATAAAAGTTCTTTGGTTAATCTCTTCCCACTTACTCACCCACCCTGGCCTTCCCTCTGAGAGTCTATTCCATGCTTCTGTGTCTCTGGATCTTATTTTATTCATCAGTTTATTTTGATCATTAAATGCCACATATGATTGAGATCATGTAATACTTGTCTTTCTTTGACTGGCTTATTTTGCTTAGCATAATACTCTCCAGGTCCTTCCATGCTGTCTTAAAAAGATTTTTGAGCAATATCTTATTTATTCAAGTTGGTGACCATATCTTCAATCAGGAAGGTCAGCTTGTCTAATAGAGTTGTGTTTTACATGCATGCTCCTCTATTTCATTATGTGGGTTCCAGTCCTGGCTCCACTTCTCCACCACTGGCCTCTCCAATGTAGTTGACCTTGGGCAATTCGCTTAACTTTCTAAGCCTGTGTTTTCTTGCCATTAAATGGTGGTAGTAGCAATGTCTAATTTATATTAGCTTTTATAAAAACATTGAATGCTACTATACAAGTAGAGTACATAGCTCAGTTTCTGACATCAGTTAAACACTCAACAATTATTATGCTTTTATTATCAAAGAGCAAGCTTATTTCCAAGATTTTGGGATGCCTTTCCTTTTCTTTCATATGCTACCAAATATAAATCAATCAGTACACTAAAATGCCCCTGGCTGCAGTGAATAAAGGCCTGACTTAGGCACAATGCTACAGTAATAAGATGAGTAAAATGATCCAGTCAAAAAGAACTTTGATATGGAAAGATGAGTATGAGAATGGAAACAAGGGAAAGTAGAAGAGAGTGTTGACCAGTATCTGGAGTGTTGACCAGTATCTGAACCTTTGGATAAAGCTATGCCTAAAGCTTTTCACTTAGATGAAAACTCCCATCTCCCTCCCTCCCTCCCTTCCTTCCTTCCTTCCTTCCTTCCTTCCTTCCTTCCTTCCTTCCTTCCTCCCTTCCTTCCTCCTCCTCTTTTCCGCCTTCTCCTCCTCCTTCTCCTTCTTCCTCCTCCTTCTTCTTCCTCCTTCTCCTTCTTCCTCATTCCTCCTCCTCCTCCTCCTCCTCCTCCTCCTCCTCCTCCTCTTCTAAGCCTCCTCCTCCTCCTCTTCTCTGCCTCCTCCTCATCATCATCCTTCTCTTCGTCTTCCTCCTTCATTTGGGTTGGATTTTCTGTTACTTGCAAACTACAATTTCTTAACTGATACAGCATATGGCACACGGATTTTGTTTAAGATCCAAATGAGAGAACACATAGTAAACTGGTAACATGGAATGAAGTCTGTAACACTGTCACACTTTTGCTGTACATTTTTGTGCCATCATAATTTTAAAGAATTGTCCTTTACAAACTGGGTATTGTGAATTAAAGAGGAAGAAAAGTGATGTTACTGTTTCTCATAAAGCAATTGCTGGGCTACAGTTTATCCTCTTTGTCAGGAGGCCACAGAACTGAAACCAAGCTGGGAGACTCTGGGGAAACTACTCCCAACTCCACTGTGAGAATGCAGTCTCCTAAATGGGGGAAGAGGTGTAGAGGCTGGACCTCATGGCAGCAAAGTTTCTGTACTTGAGAGCATTGCAGTTATGCCCCCTGATACCCCGGGTCTACTTGTGGATTTGAGATCCCATGAGTTAACAAGTAGATGGATCATATACGCATCTGGGGAAATGACAGCCTCTCTTGAACATTAGCTCCACTGACTATGCAGAATATGTCTTACACATTCTTTTTTTTTTTTTTTTCTTACCACATCTGATTCCATTTCCTCTGGGAAAGGGACATTATACTTACATGTAAATGAATAAACCTCACCCAGTACTTTTTTAAATATTACATGGCTCATAAGACATATTTTAGTTTTAACTATGTCTACATGGAGATTTCAAATAATCACTAACACTTGTGAATGTTTATTTTAAAAAATCACTATAACGAAGATATGAAAAACATACATACATGATACTTCTAAATATACTTGCTTCTGGTCTATTAAAAAGGCATTTTAAATGTTTATTTCACTTATTAAATGTAAAAACTTTTTAAAATTTGGAATTTCTTTTTAATTTGTGGTGTTACTTTCATTTGTCTACAAAAAGGAAATATTTAAGGAGGCCATTATGAATCTAAGTAAAATAATTCCATGGCTCATTTTTGGATCAGGATGATAGCTTTAACCTAACAGCTTTTCAGTAAATACTTCCTGAAATTATATAAATATACTAGAGGCCCAGTGCAAGAATTCGTGCACCAGTGGGGTCCCTCGGCCTGGCCTGCAGGATCAGGCCGAAACTGGCTCTTCGACATCCCCTGAGGGGTCCCATATTGCAAGAGGGCGCAGGCTAGGCCAAGGGACCCCACCGGTGCACTATTGGGGCCAGGGAGGGATACGGGAGGGCTCCAGGGCATGTCCGGCCCATCTTGCTCAGTCCCAATTGGCCAAACCCCAGCAGCAAGCTAACCTAACAGTAGGAGCGTCTGCCCCCTGGTGGTAAGTGCACGTCATAGCAAGCAGTTGAGCATCCTTAGGATATCATTAGCATATTACGCTTTGATTGGTTGAACGGCCCACTGGACGACTAGACACTTAGCATATTAGGCTTTTATTATATAGGATATTTCTCATCATTTATAGAGTTTTAATAGTTAAATAAGCTATTTTGTCCAATTTTACTCATTAAATATTTTCACTTTAATACTGAAGTTTGACTTAAAAATATGCTCTAAGACATTAGTACATTCAAGTCAGAGTAGCCTCAAAGGGTGTTTAGAGGAGGCAATATTTGGGTGGTTAACGCTAAACATTTTCCCAGAGGCTACTTAGGTAGAATAAGAATGTGGGGCTGACAGATGAATGAAGAGAAAGCACTGTTTCCCTCTTTTTTTCTTTTCTGGTTCCTTCTCATCTCCTGTTCCTCCTTACCATCCAGGTCCCCATGCTGAAGGTGACCTTTAGGAGGTTCCATATAGTGTGCCTCACGCTCTAGCCTTGATCATTTCTTTTCCTGTTAAAATCCAGTTATCCCTGTTTCCTTCTCTAAGAACCTTGCAAGAAAACATAGTGATAGCATGCCTAATTAATTAGCTCACATAATTGTGTTAATGGTTTAGGATTTTATTTGTTTGTTTTTTTCTTATTTTAAAAATTGTCTCCTAGGAGTTTTCTTTCTTTCTTTTTCTTTTTTTTTTTTGAGAGAGGAACTCGAAACCTTTTTGATGGCTTCACTCCATGTCTCCATAATATATTTTTTTAAAAAGAAAAAGAAAAGCAAAATAGAAGGAAATACAATGTGAAGAGATGACTAATACCTCTGTCTTTCAGAGGAATTCATGGCTCAGACACAGGGTCACTGAGACTTCAAACCTGGCATATTAGCAACAGCACAAGATAAACAGAATACAAAATGGACATGACAAATTTGATTTATTCTAGGCAGAGATTTACCAACTGAGGGATAGCTGTTATATGAAATTATAAATGCTACCATCACATGCTGGAGAAGATAAACAATCTTTTATTCACTTTGCTTTTTCATGTCTGAATTTAAGCTGGAAAAATGCTTTCCATTTATGTGCATTTAAAGGTTAAATCCTGTGACCAAAGTAAAAATAAGCACTAAAAAATGGAGTTTGATTTAAGTAGTGCGGCTGAACCTCCTCCTTGTCATTCCAGTAGAAATAATTCATTGCTTGGTGGTGAGTCAAGACATTTGATCATTTTCAGATTATTTATATTTTGATTCATTTTTCATTTTTATTATTTTGCCTCATGCAAGTCCATGCTCATTTAAATGAGGTCAAGCTCTTAGCTGGTCCCTGTATGTGTTTTATACCATTATTCTACTTCAGGTACCTTCTCTATATCAGGTGCGTGCCCTTGGTAACATTTTTTTTGTGTGTTTTATTTTTTCATTGATTTCAGTGAGGAAGGAAGAGGGAGAGAGTGATAGAAGCATCAGTGATGAGACAGAATCATTGAGCAATTGCCTCCTGCATGCCCCCTCCTGGGGATAGAGCCCACAACCTGGGTATGTGCCCTTGACTGGAATCAAATCCAGCACCCTTCAGTTCTCAGGCCAACACTCTATCCACTGAGCCAAATGGCTAGAGCATGAAAACATTTTTGCACATTTCCCAAGGAAATAGGAGGAGAAATTTGTTAAAAAGATTAGTGGATGAATCAGTAGTTAAATTATGCTCAAATATTTAATAGGTCTCTACGATATTAAAGTTCTCTGTGGATCTATTTGACTGCTATTGTCAATTTTTGGTGGCTAATTTTCTTCATCAAAGAAATGGACATTTGCTGGCCTATGCAAAATATGCTTAAACTTTCATTGTGGACATATCCAGTGGTGGAAAAACTGATGTAATTATTAGAATTATCCTTACCTGTGACTAAATGGAATCAAAGTTCTTAAAATGATCAGGATTTTCTTCAAAAGTTCACAACTGTTTAAAGCACTTCTCATATTAAATGTTCATAAAGGTAGTCACGTGTAATAATACCATAATATATCAACAATAAAAACTTAGCAAGTCAA
The DNA here is from genome assembly GCF_027574615.1 of Eptesicus fuscus. Lineage (NCBI taxonomy): Eukaryota > Metazoa > Chordata > Mammalia > Chiroptera > Vespertilionidae > Eptesicus > Eptesicus fuscus. The sequence goes on from NC_072478.1 coordinate 97,310,022, forward strand.
TAACTTTTACTCATAAAATATACTTAATATGCATACTAGGCTTTAAGGTACACATATGTTCTTTTCTGCGAAGGAGTTAGATGGAATGAAATACTTTGTATTAGTTATGATCAAAATTACAGGAACCAAAGAAACTAATAGAAAAGCAGCAAGTGCAATTTGTTGGCTGATACACTTCAGGAAAAAATTGAACAACCAACCGCAGAGGAAATACACGTGTGCTTATTGCGCCAAGTACACCTGGAACCAGGAAACCAGCAGGTGCCACTAGTATCATCCCAGCCTTTTATCTCTGTTCTTTCACTGCAGACCAGCTTTGTCCAGAGATCAGTGTTGGAAAAGAAACCACTCTAAATAGTTGCGACAGAAAGAAACTTAGCTTATGGACTACTGGGGAGGCTGAAAAAAATAAAACCTAGGCTAATTTTCTAAGAAACAACTTTCAAAGGCTGTGGCAGAACTCTTCACTACAGCTGCTGTTTGCAGAACCTACTGCCTCTGCCCCACTCTGCCCTAGGAAAAACTGCTCCTCATTCCATGACTCTTCCCCAGCAATTAAAAAGTGAATTCACGTCTCATTCAAATACACTTGATTAGCAGAGTCCAAAGCCTGCCCAGAACCCTAGCTAAAAGGAAGACTTCAACAGGTAGTTTTAGCCGTTCCACCTCAGCAGAATAAGAATAAACTCCAGGAGGTTGAAATGGATAAAGCATATTGAGTAATCTGCAATACACATAGTCATGGAAAAATGCCTGGGATGTCCTGAGTTTATAGTTTAGAGATTCAACTGTTGGAAAGGAATTGACTCAATGCTCTTCTAAGTTTTAAAATTCCCAGGAAAGAGGCTGAGTATTGACCTCTTCTTTCATTGATAAGAGCTCTATACCAATCAACTCTGGCCAGTGGAAAGGATCACTCTATAAAATTCTCATTCCTGTGGTGCTAATGCTGATGGGAGCATGGTTTCTGGCAAAAGAATGTTGGGTCACCAATCCTCTAGGTTTTCATTGTGTGTTCATGTGTATGTATGTCTATATATGTATGAATTTGTCATCGATGTGTATCTATAGAAAATTATTTTGATATTCATATATCTGACTTTAGATACATTGGATTGAGTAGTAAATATTAAGTAGGTGATAATATTGTTATAGAAATTTAGAGTTCAGAGTTGCTATAAAAATTATACAAGAATGTTCTGCTGCTGGGCCTTCAAGTTGCGTATTTCTCAGGCAGGGGTCAGAATATAAGAAAAAGTGCCATCTGGGGATTATAATTGACATTTTCTAGAGACAGAGAAGAATGGGAGAAAATTTGGAAAGGAAAACTTGAAGCTGGATTTTATCAGCTCTTGAATTACGGGAAAACTCAATGTTCTGTTCTAAGTACTAATGTGTTATTCATGAAGACATTAAAGACTTTTTTGAAGGTTAATCTAGGGGTGGTATGAAAGACAGTGTGGAACAACTACAAAGGAGAATAATGCAAATATTCTAGGGATGAATTAATGCACTTGAACTAGAATGGTGGAAAGAACAATGAAAAAGATGAGACAAAGAAACTTTTCTATCTAATAGTTCTAAAAGTATACCATTTTTTCTTTTTAATTTATATATATTTTTTTATTGTGATAGTATTACAGATGTCTCCCATTTCCACCCCCTCCTCTCAGCCCCTACCCACACCATTTCTTATTTCACATTTTTTTGGAAATGTATAAAGCTTCTTAAGGCTTTTTAAAGAAAACATAAAAAATTAAAAATCTATTTTTAATGCAATAATACTTTCTATTGCTACATATATTTAATAAAATGACATATTGAAGTTTGGAAAACCATGGAGAGTTATATAAGCCTAATTTTCCAAAGCAAAATTATGCAAGTTAAATTATTTAACAGGAGCTAACAAAGTTTCTAATTAGAGAAGGTAGAAAGCAAAATCACTATAAATTGGTTAGGTCATCAGTATTCCAGCTTTCCATTTCCGAGGAAAGCAGGCTTAGAAGGTGCATGAAACGTCATAATGGCTGACTTAAAGAATCTTGCCTGGCATCAGAAGGAAGACTCGAAAAACTCATGTTTTCTAAGATAAGGACGATATGGAAGTAAACAGCAAAGTACCCCAAATCTCGGCAACTACTTCTGTTACTTGCTTTCTATCTTTGCATAAGTGGACTCATTTCAAGAGGGTTTTACCTTCATATTAACTCCTAATCTTTTTTTCCCCTCCACTTTATTCCTTGCCACTCACCAGTCAAGTGGTTGCAAGTGTTTTACATAAAGCCTGGTGGGCAAGACCAGAGATGGCAGGCAGAGATATGATTCTCCTTGCTTGCTTGACTACCTTACATTTACCTTCCAGATTATAGGAATTAAAATTTAAGGTGATTTTTAACAGTCATGTTAATTGTGTTTTTCCACTCTTTTTAAATGAGAGTATCCATCTGAAATAAGAGGATTTGTAACAGCCATGTTTCTCTGCTTTCTTAGAAGGATGCACATGAACAATCAATACACAGTAATGAAATGGAACATTTGAGTCATGGATTTTTTCAGATTTAAATTTCACTGGGACTAAAGGAAACAAGAAAAGTTTCCCCAAGTGTGTCTATAAAACAGACATGGTGGTATATTACATAGCAGTCTTTCTAAAGCCCCATGGGAATATACTTTGGCTTGTTTGCAAGGATTTACTGTTCAAGTTAATTCCATAGCTATGTATCTGTGTCATTTACTTGACCAAGGTCAAGTGAATGACACAGATACATAGCTATGGAATTAACTTGAACAGTAAATTATTGCCTTATTCCAAGTTTCAGTATTTTCATTTTATAACTATACTAGGGGCCCAGAGCACGAATTTGTGCACCTTGAAAGGAACTGTGGGCCGCAAGGCTTCAGTGGGCACAGGGGCGGGTCTTGGCTCATCCTCCGTGCCTCTGCCTGACCCCTCCCACTGTGGCCCCCGGTCGCCGCTCTGTCAGCAGCCCCACTCCTGCCACCACTGCTCCCTCATGCTGACGGCACCGACCCTGCTCGCACCCACTGACAGCACTGCCCCAATTGCCCAAAAGGAACAGGGGGAGGTGGAGAAGCCCTCGGATGATTGAGGCTGGCAGCCGCCGCTCACACCCACTGACAGTGCCAAGTGATCTGGACCAATGCCAGGCACCAGCAGCAGGTGTGAGCAGCAGCTCTGGCACCGGCTTTGGGTACGAGTGGGGCCATTGCCGGCAGCGGATGCAAGAGGCAGCTGCCGGCCCCGGATGCAAGAGGCAGCTGCCGGCCCCAATTGCCCCTCAGGAGCAGGGGGAGATGGGAAAGCTTTGATGGGCAATCGGGCCCGGTAGCCACTGCTCACACCCACTGATGGAGCTGAGCGATTAGGGCCAACACCAGGCACCGGCAACAGGTGTGAGTGGCGGCTCCAGTGCCAGCAGCGAGTGTGAGCGGGACCGGCACCAGCAGCAGGTGCAAGCACCTGGTGAGACCGTGGTACGCAGGAGCAAAGAATTTTCAGTAACCACCAGAGGCTCGCCCTGATAACAGTGACCAGCACTCCACCTTGGTCTGGCTCCCCCGCTCACCTGCTCCACCATCTCGCTGTGGCTGATGCCTGCCATGTTCTGTGCTCTGCTGCCTGCTGTCGACCCCTGCCATGTTCCGTGCATGCCACCTGGTGGTCAGCGCACATCATAGCGACCAGTCGTTCGATTCTGCTGTTCAGTCTATTTGCATATTAGGGTTTTTTATATATAGACTAAAGGCCTGTGCATGAATTCGTGCATGGGGGGAGGGGAGTCCCCTCAGCCTGGCCTGTGCCCTCTCGCAATCCGGGACCCTCAGGGGATGTCCAACTGCCGCTTTAGGCCCAATCCTGTAGCAGTGCTCAAGGCAGCAGGCAGCGGGGGAGGAGCCCAAGCTGGCCGGGCTCCTGCCACTGCTGCTGCGCTCACTGGTCATAAGCCCATCTTCTGGCTGAATGGCACTCCCACTGTGTGAGTGCAGTGGCCACCAGGAGAAAGCTCCTGCATTGAGTGTCTGCCCCCTGGTGGTCAGTGCATGTCATAGTGACCGGTCATTCTGGTCATTTTATTATAACGGTTGTGTAGGCTTTTATATACACTGAGTGGCCAGATTCTTATGACCACCTGACTTTTGTAGGCAAATTAGCTGTACACTGCATCGTATGGGATATGGAAGCTGAAGGCCTGTTCGAACACCTTTGCTCTCTGCAGTTATCAAGATAAAACATCTCCAATTCACACAGGAACACAAGGATTGGACAGTTGAGCATTGGAAAAAAGTCATGTGGTCTGATGAATTACGTTTCCAGTTGCATCATGCAGATGGCAGAGTGAGAATTTCGTGGAAACAGCATGAAAGCTTGCACCCCACATGCATGAGTACAACCCTTTAAGCTGGTGGGGGCAGTGTTATGATTTGGGGCATGTTTTCCTAGCATGATTTGGGCCCTTTAATTCATGTGGACCAACGTCTGGATAGCACAACATACTTAAGTATTGTTGCTGATCAAGTTCATCCTATCATGTTGATGGCGTATCCCAATGGAGATGGCTTCTTCCAATAAGACAATGCACCATGCCATGGTGCTCGTATTGTGCAGGAGAGGTTTCAAGAACATGAGGGAGACTTGACCTTGCTTAGGTGGCCCCCACAATCACCAGATCTCAATTATTGAGCATTTGTGGGGTGAAGTTAAAAGAGCCATCAGGCAGCTGATTCCACAATCATCAAATCTCATAGAACTGGACAGTGCTATTCATCAGGCATGGTGTCAGATTCCTCGCATCACCTTTCAATATCTCATGGAGTCAATGCCAAGAAGAATCGCCACAGTATTGAAGGCAAAAGGTGGCCCAATGAAGCACTGATGGGGTGGTCATAATAATCTGGCCACTCAGTGTATATACTAGAGGTCCAGTGCATGAATTTGTGAATGGGTGGGGTCCAGCCGGCCCGGCCCCAGTCGGCATATTGGGGCTGGGCCTGTTGGGAGGAGGAGACAGTGGGAGGTTGGCTGGCCAGCCCCACCCCTAACTGGTGTGGTGGGGGCCTATTGGGAGCAGAGCTGGCTAGGGGGAGGGGCTGCAAGCCAATCGAGGTGGTGGGGGCTGATTGGGGGTGGGGCCAGCTGTGGGTAGGGGCTGTGGGTGGTGGGCAGGCCGGCACTGCCCCTGATCAGAGTGGAAGAGCCAATCGGGGGCGAGGTCAGCCAGGGGGAGGGGCTGCAGGAAGTTGGCTGCCAGCCCCACCCGCACCATCAGGCCGGTTCGCTGGTCAGAGTGGGCGTCATAGCAACCACTCGTTCTGGTCATTATGGTGTTCTGGTCGCTGGCTTTTTATATATATAGGTAGATGATCTTAAAGCTGTGTCCAGTATCATGATCCTAAAAATGTATCTGGAAAAGTTACATGTCTTTTTTTTTTTTTTTCATATTAGCCCCATAAGAAATATGTCTAGATGCTTTTCAATAAAGAAATGATTCACCTTTAGGTGAAATGTTAGTTAGTGCCTAAAAACAATGGTCCCATATGCCTGTGGTTTGATATTTTAAAGCAACATTGATGATGATTTGTCCTTTGTTTATGCTAAATACTGTTCTTTTTCTTTTCTCCCCCCAAATAAATTTTAAAAATATAATCATGGCTTCCAATATTAAATGTAATTCAATAGCAGACAATAATTATAATTATTTTCTTTCTTTAGTTTGATTCAGAATATAAATTAGAAGAGGCCTTAAAGCCTCTATTTCAATATGCCATACTTATTCTCAGTGTGACTTGAAATAAATGTTTTATTTTTATTTTATATTTAAGGTCAGATGAAAGATAAGTTAGCATCTATTGCACTGACAACAACCAATAAAATATTTCACTGTAATCTGGGGATACCTGGTACTGGTTCTAATCAAAAGCGGTATGAAACAGTACGTTTCAGAGCTTTCAGTTTTGCACTACATATCTGCCCAACATAGGAAAATAACTTACATATTTAACTGAATAACTAGAGTTCATGTGATAGATGATAATAGAATGATATAACAGTTTGGGAATTCTTTTAGCAGGGCTGTCTGGTATATTGGAGAATAACAGCATTTTAATGAATTATATTCACTAAATGAATATTTATATTAAAAGTAAAAATGCTTTTAATTTGTGAAGGGCAAGTGCAGGTATTTTTTTTTTTCATCTACATCATGGATATAAATATTTTTAGACCCAAATTGTCTAAAACGAGTGAGGCAGAATCAATAGCTAATACCTTCTACCCCATACTCTTTTTTTTTAAAGTATTTTTTTTTATATGACTGTAGTGGAATGATCCACCCTTTTTACTTGCAAAGAGTGAAGAGAAAGCTACTGTATTTCTCTAGGACATTTACAAAGAGTTGTCTTAACCTAATGAAGAAATTGAATAAAAATAAAGGTCCACTCTACCCACTACTTTTACTATTACTCTTAGCACATTGCCATTTAATAAATAAATCAAATTAATTTTCCTCAGAAAATTTTTAACCTTTGAAGTTATATTTTTACATACAGTGTACATATAAATAATTCAGTTTTAATTGTACAAATTGGATGTTTTTTAATGGTTAATTCCCACCACAGTCATGATATAGAATATTTTCATTGTCCCCAAAAGTTCCCTTTTGCTCTTTTGTATTAATTACTCCTCTCATTATCTATTCCTGACAATCACTTATCTGCTTCCTAGCCCGAGGCTTAGACTTGGGCATTTCTTAGAATGTCTTATATAAATAGAATGGTACATATGTAGTCTTTTGTTCCTGACTTCTTTTAATTAACATAATGCATTTGATGTTTATCATTGTTGTGTGTATAAGTTATTATTTGCTCCTCTTTTTCTCCAGTGTCATTCCATTGTTCCCACATATATTTTGATTTCCATGTTGAATAGAAGTGTTGACCATGCTCATTCTTGCCTTGCTCCTGGTCCTAGTATGAGGCTAGCTGTAGGTTGTTAGACATCCTTTATTATATTGACGGAATTCTCTTCTATTTCTAGTATACTGAGTGTTTTCATCATGAATGGATATTGAATTTTGACAAATACTTTTCCTGAATCTGCTGAGATGGTCCTAAGAATTTTCTTCTTTGCTCTTTTGATAATGGCGAATTGCATTCATTCCTGGAATATGTCTTACTTATGATATCTTATTTTTTTCATATGTAGCTGGATACAATTTGCTAAAATATACTTACAGATTTTCCTGTCTATGCTTATGAGGTATATTTGTAATTTCCTTTTCTTGTAATATCTTTGGTTTTTGGTATCAGAGTAATGCTGGCTTTCAGGTTTTAAATGTGAATCAAACAATTGTTCTCTTAATTCTTTTGGTTCCATTTTTTATTTTCTATTTATCATAGGTAGACTAGAAAGAAGTAATTTTCTCTTCTAGATTCTGGAAGAATTTGTGAAAAATTGGTATTTCCAGTCACGTGGGAAAGCTTTAACTATAAATTCTGTTTCTTGAATAAGCTGCTGTACTTTGTGCCTGCAAATAATTTTATCTAAAGTTGTCTTGTACTTTTATTCTTTTACCATCTGTGGGATTAGTCTCTTTATCCCTCTTTCATTCCTAACATTGGTACCTTATCACTTTTTCCATCTCAGTCAGACATCTGGTTTGTGTGTTTTGTTATTCTTTCAATGGACCTGCTTTTGGTTTCTTTGATTTTCTCTGTTGTCCTTATTTTCCATTTGTTAATTTATGCTGTTACACTTATGTCTTTCTTCTGCTTACTGGGTTTAATTCATTGTTTTTCCTAGGTTTAATTTAACCTTTTGTCTTAAGCTTTTAAAGTTGGTATCCTATATAATAAAGAGGTAATATGCAAATTGATCATCACTCCAACACACAAGATGGCCGCCCCCACGTGGTCAAAGATGGCCACCACAAGATAGCCAGCAGGGGAGGGCAGTTGTGGGCGATCAGGCCAGCAGGGGAGGTCAGTTGGGGGTGACCAGGCTGGCAGGGGAGGGAAGTTAGGGGTGACTGGGCCAGCAGGGGAGGGCAGTTGGGGGCGACCAGGCCTGAAGGGGAGGGAAGTTAGGGGTGACCAGGCCAGCAGGGGAGGACAGGGGCAACCAGGCTGGCAGGGGAGGGCAGTTAGGTGTGACCAGGCTGACAGGGGAGGGCAGTTACGGGTGTACAGGCCGGCAGGGGAGGGCAGTTAGGCATCAATCAGGCTGGCAGAGGAGTGGTTAGGGGGTGATCAGGCTGGCAAGCAGAAGTGGTTAGGGGCAATCAGGCAGGCAGGCAGGCGAGCGGTTGGGAGCCAGCAGTCCTGGATTGTGAGAGGGATGTCCCAGATTGGAGAGGGTGCAGGCTGGGCTGAGGGACATAACCCCCTGCTGTGCATGAATTTCGTGTACTGGGCCTCTAGTTTTAAATTAAGTGAGTCCTTTCATCTGTTCTAAAACCTGTTTAATGCTATGCATTCCCCTCTATGCATTGACTGCTTTTACTGCAATCTACAAATTCTGATATTTTTATATATTATTACTTTAAAAAAAAAGTGTTTTTTTGATTTCAAAGACAGGAAGGGAAAGGGAGAGAGAGATAGGAACATTGATGAGAGAGAAACATTGATCAGCTGCCTCCCACACACTCCCCACTGAGGATTGAGCCTGCCCCTGATCAGGAATTGAACCCATGACCTCCTGATGCATAGACAATGCTCAACAAACTAAGACACACTGGCCAGGCTTTATGTTTTAATTTTTGTTTAGTTTAGAATATTTTCTTATTTTCCTTTATTTCTTCTTTGACCCATGTGTTATTTATAAAGTGTTAATTTCCAAATATTTTGGAGGTTTTTCCAAAAATCTTTCTGTTACTGAATTCTAATTTAACTCCATTATAGTCATAGAATATATTTTATAGGCTTTCAGTCTTCTTAACTGTATTAAGACTTGCTTTATGGCTCAGAATATGGTCTATCTTAGTGAATATTATTTATTTATTTGAAAAGAATGTGTTTTGTGCTTGTTGGGTGGAGTGTTTTATAGATATCATTGGATAAGGATAATTGTTAGTGTTGCTTAAGTCTTTCATGTATTTACTGATTTTATGTATACTTTTCCATCAGTTACTAAGAAAGGAATTTTCACATTTCTAACTGTAATTCCCAAGCAAGTCAAGGAAAGCTTCACATTAGATATGACAGACAAGAGAATTCAGTTCTTTAAGATGTGAATGAAAATTCAACAGGATATTAGCTAAAGAAAGGGGAACCTAGAGTAAAATATATGAATATGTAAAATTAGCTGAACAAATTATAAAATTTTACCTACTCTATAACTATAATTATCTTTAGAAAAATATTTCTGTTCATAGATAAAACTAAGAATGGATTATGAAAATGGCATATTTTTATAATGGTATGTTAAGTCATTTTTTTACTTTATTGTTTTGTTCATGCTGTTTTAATGCATCTTGTATAATAGAAGAAAAATTTAAATTTAGATTCAGTATGCTGAGGCAATGATAAGTATCTTGATGTATCCAGAATTTAATTGAAAAAAAACACACAACTTTTCTTGTGAAATGAGAAGTAGGTATGAAGAAAGAACTGGGAGATTAACATTGCAGCCCGTTTATGAAGAACCTTGAAGGCATGCTAAAGGCTTGATACTTTATCCTGATGGCAACAGGAATCACTGAAGGATTTCAGGGAGTTAATGATAGGATAACATATAGGATTTGTCAAGACCACTTTGGCAGGAAAGTAGAGCACTGAAAGCAGAGAGAAGCCATTGAGCCTTTAGAAGTTCCTGTGATTTTACTGAAAGTCAGTGAAAGTCTAAGTAGCATGGGGTTGCTCTCATTTGGGGAAGGATTTCTGAAAAAAATATTAATTTGGGGATCATTTTTAAGTGAATGAGAGGAGAGTTTCGATAAGTTTAAGCTGGATAATAAGTTGCACTAGAAATAAAGCTGAAAAACAAGAGAATCTTGCCCAGATGGTGTGGCTCAGTGGTTGAGCGTCACTCAACTGCCCAGTGGTTGAACTGGGAGGTCACAGTTCAATTTCCTGGGCACTTGGCCAGTTGAGAGCTCAATCCCCAATGTGGGGCATACAGGAGGCAGATGATCAATGATTCTTTCTCAACATTGATGTTTCTCTCTCTCTCTCTCCCTCTCCATTCCTCTCTAAAATCAATAAAAATATATTAACAAAAACAAATCCAAGAGAATCCTTATTAGGAAATAAGTAAATGCTTTGTTGGGTTTTAAACACACAAAATTTGAGTTGCCTCTGGAACTTTAGGTAGAATTTCAGTAGACAGCTAGAGATAGAGCTTTGTGACTTGACACTGAATCCTGGAAATGGATAAAATATTTCAAAGAGGGAGAAGAATGGATAAGGATAGCAATCTGTGCAAAATGATCAGAACACAGGTGACAAGGAATGGTTTAGGCCAGTGGTCGGCAAACTCATTAGTCAACAGAGCCAAATATCAACAGTTCAACGATTAAAATTTCTTTTGAGAGCTGAAAACCGACTTCTGCGCATGGGCCACGGAGTTTCAGTCGCACTGTACGTGCGCGCCCGCATGTGGTATTTTGTGGAAGAGCCACACTCAAGGGGCCAAAGAGCCGCATGTGGCTTGCGAGCCGCAGTTTGCCAACCACTGGTTTAGGCAGAAGACGCAAATCTATACCAAATTCAGCCACATCACAGGGTTTGTTTTGTGAGTAGGTTAACTAACTCTGTTTAATGAGAAACAAAATTTTACCTAATTCATCTCATGCTATTTCTGAACAAGCTGAAATAAAATGAAAAATCCTAAGCTTACAATTCTGGAATTATTTCCAGTTTGAAATAGTTTGGCTTATGTTTTAGGCCAAATCTCAAAGAGTTTTGTATTTTCTTTTTTTTCATTTCTAATTATGGGGAATGATATAATACAATTTTCTCAAAGTTAAACCTATTAACCTTGATCTTATAAGCCTTCTTCCTCTTCCCCTCCCCCTCAAAAAGACAACTTTACAACAAAAGTAGGTATGAACTTGAGGGTTTTGCACCTTTGGGCAGCTGAGTGATCTAATTGGATAAGCATCATTAAGGTTAAGAATTTATAACTATTGTGGTTTTTCTGCTGAGTGACTTTCTTTTTTTCAAATGCTGTTAGAGAACCCAAACTCATTCTCATATCCCCCTGTACTCCATTACCACATCAGCACAGATAAGCCATTGTTGAAAATGCTAGAGTCAAGAGCACATTGATCTTTCAGAGTAGAAGCAATTTCCTGTTTTCAAAACCTGTAATGAGGTTTAAAAAATACAAACAAATCTAATATATCCACAGTAGAGATTACAGAGTTGGATGAATGCAGACAAACTGATGCTTAAACTATTGTAACTTTCTCTAACATTCTATTGTGAATGTGCCAGCAGGTTTCTCTACTTAGAGTGAAGAGGATCTAGGGTGAATACAAAAGTATCCTAAAATATATGGCCTGAAATTTATACATAATTTACATTCAAGGAAGACCCTGTCTTTCACAGTCTCTAAAATATTTTAAAGATTGATTTTCATTTTGAAATAGGAGAAAAGGAATTTGTTATTTCTATGGGACTAATGTTCTAGTACTCAGGACCAATTTTTCTCCCCAGATAGAAGACATATGTTGTTATTTAATTATTAAAAGACATTTGGTACACTAAAACCTTAAGAAAAGTTTAAGAATTTCAACTTGAAGATTTTCTATTATAAATATACTAGAGGCCCGGTGCATGAAATTCATTCATGTGGGGGGAAGGGAGGTATCCCTCAGGCCAGCCTGCACCCTCTCCAATCTGGGACCCCTCAAGGAATGTCCGACTGCCCACCAGGATTGGGCCTAAAGGAGCAGTCAGATATCCCTCTCACAATCCAGGACTGCTGGCTCCCAACTGCTTGCTTGCCTGCCTTCCTGATTGCCCCTAATCACTTCTGCCTGCCAGCCTGATCACCCCCTAACCACTCCCCTGCCAGCCTGATTGATGCCTCACTGCTCCCCTGCCAGCGTGTTTGCCCCTAACTGCCCTCCCCTTTAGGACTGGTCACCCCTAACTGCCCTCCCCTGCAGGCCTGGTCCCCCCAACTGCCCTTTCCTGCAGGCCCGGTCACCCCCAACTTCCCTCCTCTGCTGGCCTGATCGCCCACAACTGCTCTCCCCTGCTGGCCATCTTGTGATGGCCATCTTGTGTCCACATGGGGGAAGGATCTTTGACCACATGGGGGCAGCCATATTGTGTGTTGGAGTGATGGTCAATAGGATAGAGGCCTGGTGTATGGGTGGGGGCCAGCTGGTTTGCCCTGAAGGGTATCCCAGATCAGGGTGGGGATTCCCTTGGGGTGTGGGGCGGCCTGGGTGAAGGGCCTGTGGTGGTTTGCAGGCCGGCCACGCCCCCTGGCGACCCAAGCAGAGGCCCTGGTATCTGGAATTTATTTACCTTCTACAATTGAAACTTTGTAGCCTGGAGCAGAGCCAAGCCTCCTGCTGGCTCCGTGGCCGGCAGCCATTTCTTTTGGGGTTTGTGTTCTTCTATAATTGAAACTTTGTAGCCTTGAGTGGAGGCTTAAGCCTGCAACAGCATGTGGAAAGCTTGGCTTCCTTTGTTACTGGGGAAACCCAAGCCTCCCTCCTGCTCTCTGTGGCTGTAGCCATCTTGGTTGGGTTTATTTGCATATTTGCTCCTGATTGGCTTGTGGGTGTAGCGGAGTTAGGGTTAATTTGCATATCACTCTTTTATTAGGTAGGATATTACCACCTCTACCAGTAATAATATAGCTATACTTACCTCAGAGATGATTGAAATATACCATCCAACTTCAGGTTATTATATGTTTTACAGTTCATCAGGAAATAAAATGAGGAAGCCTATTTCTCTGAATATGTGCAATATTTAGCTGCCCCCCATCCTGACTATGTCTACTTTATTTCTAGTAAAGTCATCTACTTTGTTTCTAGTAAGGCCTGCTGGAGCCTTTGCCACTTAACCGCTGGGTAATGAAGGTGTTTCCTTGAGGGTCTCCCCCTTTTCTTCCAATCTGTTCATTCTACCTGACATATTTCTGCCAGGTTAATATTCCCCAAAAAGGCTCTCTGGTCATTTTATTAAGACAAGGTGGTTTGCCTTTCATGAGCCTTGTATCTAGAATCTAGGAGAATTAAACCTTCTCAGTGAGACATGAGAGACTAAATTGGTCCAGGACTGAAACAGTAAAGAGATGTTTATTGGTAGTTGAAGGGGAAACATGTTTCCTTGGTATCTTATGTTTTACATTCTAACATACTGAACTCTTCCACCAAAAATATATGCATATATGCATTGCCCATGGACACAGAAAATAGGGTAGTGAAGGTCTGTCTGGGAGAGGGGGGCAGGGTGAGAACCAGTGGAGGAGGTAATGGGGGACAAAAGGTAGTACATCTCTAATGCTCTTAACAATAAATATTTTTTTAAATTCTAATTTACTTAACCATGTTCTATGAAGCTTTTATTACTTATCAGTGATAGTTAAACTTCATTTCTTACCTCTTCTGATGCTCTCATCTCCACTCCATTCACTTACACATTCTTTCATTTAACTATCAAGTCTAAGAGTTCTCTGAATAGACCATATAATTCACCACTCTGTCCCTTCGCTTATGGAGTATGGTGCTGTTTAATGCTTTCTGATTTGCAAAAGCCTGTGCTTCTGTTAGGGTAGCCTCAAGTATTTCCATGTATGTTCCCCTAATATCATCAGACAGAGCTAGACATTTCTCTTTTTGTGCTTTATTCATTGTATCATTAGTGCAAACCAATGCACTATAGCCAAGTATAGTTCTAAACAAAACTAATAAGAATCCAGTGAAACCTCTGGTCATACTTAATCCCTTTATTCAGTAAACATTTGCTGAAGGTTTATCACATTTTATGATCTATAGTAAACATACAATGCTAATAAGTATTGAGCTCTTGCTTTCTCTAAGGCACAGCACTCAGAATTTGACATACATCACATTATTCCCCAAAAAACTCTCAAAGGTAAGTTATTACCCTTATTGTAAAGATGGTGAAACTGAGGAACATAGTGGCTAAGACACTTACCAATGCTGCCCAGCTAGGCACTGGAGGGCACCATTAAACACAAAGCAGTGCTACCTCCCTTTATGCACATCTCCCTTGGTAATCATGAGTCTGAAGTAGCAAGGACTTTAAACTATCCACAGGCCCTGGGGGACTATGTGACTTGCCCAAGATCACTAGAATTTAAGGCACAGCTGAAGTTGGGCAAAAGATTTCTTGAGATCTATGTTTTTCTTTTTAATATAAATTATTCCACTAATTGAATTTTAATTATTGGATAATAATCTATTGAAATTTTCAATTCTGCGTTCTTTTCATGACCCTTTACTGTCACAATGATGTCCATCTTCAGTTAGTGATTTGAGTTTCCAATGTTAACTTTTAGCTAAAAAAAAAAAAAAAAATGTGCAATTTTAGTCTGGTTGGCATTGCTCCATGGTTGAGCATTGACCTTGGAACCAGGAAGTTGAGGTTTGATTCATGGGTTGTGGGCTTAATCCCCAGTGTGGGGCATGCAGGAGGCAGCCAATCAATGATTCTTTCTCTTCATTGATATTTCTCTCTCTCTCTCTCCATTCCGCTCTGAAATCAATAAAAATATATATTTTTTAAAAAGTGCAATTTTGCATGTTTTTAAAAATAATTGTCTCCTGCCTTTATGCCTTCACCTTAATTTTCTAACTGCATAAAATTCCAGTTAAAGTCAGGAAAAACTGTCAGTGTACTAGCATTCCAATAACTTTATAATGTAACGTTATTAAAATCTGTGTCCACAGCTGTATTTGTCCAAAGGAAGTAACTTTGTTTGAGCTTTATTATATGATTTTAAGCTAAAGGAAATTGTGAAAGCAATGATTTAGTGTACATCATGGATTGCCAACACTAGTTCAATCTAGACCTGCCAGCAAACCCCTATTTCTCACCTGTGAGTCCAACGAATAAATTATAAATGTTGGCACAACATTTATACTATTATTTTATAGTCCACGATTTACAACCCTGGCTGTCCTTGAGAGGTGTGGTGTATTTGTTACAGTCTCCTCCAGGGACAATTCATCGAATGGTGACTTGACATATGCACTCAGAGAAAATTCAGGCTCATTCTACTATATTCCATTTCCCAAGGAACTATTCTTCATTGATTGTATACAAAAGATTAATTATGCTGTCACATGGTGTATTTACATCCTTGGTGGTTGTATTGGCTCGCTGACTTTAAAATGGTCAGTATGTGTCCTGCAGAGGGACAGATCAGTTACCAAACAGGCATTGTCTGTATTTTAAAACAGCTGGTAGAAAAAGCCATCATCAGCTGGTTATTTTGAACTCTTTAAGAGAAGCTGGGTTTTAATAAATTAACCACTAGTAGCACACAATTATTAAGAGCAAAAATGTCTAGGCTTGATTCCCAACTTTACTTAACCATGACCCTAACCCCTAACAGTAACCCCAACTCTCATCCCAACCCCAACCAGTAAAGTTGGGAATCACAGGCTCTGTGAGTTAGGATGGGCAAGTTACTTACTTAAACATTATGTGACTGAGTGTCCTCAACTTAAGAAACAGGGGTTATAATAATAGCCACATCACAGAGGAGAGGAGTAAATGAGATTTTAAAAAATCACATAATAGAATGTCTAGTAACTAACATTAAAAAATATAGCCATCATATTTATACCATTAGTAGAAGCCCAGTGCATGAAATTCGTGCACAGGTAGGGTTCCTAGGCCTGGCTGATCAGGGCTGATTGGGGCCTTCTGGCTGCTGGCCGGGCCTTCCTTCCCCAGCTGCTGGCAGCTGGCTGGGGCCTCCCTTCATTCCGCGCCGCCCCCTGGTGGTCAGCGCATGTCATAGCAAGCGATAGAATTCCAGGTATCCCAGTAGAATTCCCGGGGGGACACTTTGCATATTAGCCTTTTATGTGTATAGATTATTGCACAGGGATGCTATATAGGGAATCTATAAATATATAGTCAGTAGGGCACTGACTGCAGGCTTTTACTTTTCCTTTTTTAAAAAATATCATATATGTAGGAGCTTAATTTCAGCTTATCTATTTATGTGGTATATCTACTTTCTTTTCAGCAGAAATAAATGACCACCACTCAAAAGATTACTTATTGGACATTTTTTTCCCTTCCTAGTCTGATGAAAAGACTGTGCTCAAATAATTCTGAATTTTACAAATGTCTTAATATAGGCCAGTGATTAACTTTGAAATATGACTGTTTCTTTTCCTTTATATTATTTGAGTTCCTTTGGACATAACCAACATCATCAAATACATTTATCTCCCTCTTCCTGATTCTGAAACAAACACTGGAATTTCTGAGCAGGACAGTAATGTGATATATCTATCAACTGGATCTTCAGTAACATAAGCACCATAATGCATGCTATTTCATCACTTGTCTGTACTCTGGCAACAACCTTGTTTTCCTCCTATTCTTGCCCTGCAGAAACTAGGGTGCTCTTTTTAAAACTAAAAATTGCCCTAGCCAGTTTGGCTTAGTGGATAAAGACCCTGCAGACTGAAGGGTCTTGGGTTCGATTCTGGTCAAGGGCACATGCCCGGGTTGTGGACTTGATCCCTAGTGGGGGCTGTGCAGGAGGCAGCTGATTGATGATTCTCTCTCATTGTTGATGTTTCTAATCTCTCTCTCCCTCTCCCTTCGTCTCTAAAATCAATTAAAAAAATACATTAAAAAACTAAAAATCAAACTACATCACACTTTGGGAAAAAACAAAAAAAACCCTTAGTACTCTACATGGCCTTCCTTAAGTTGATTCCTACCTTCCTCTCTGACCCTGTCTCCTGCTCTTCCTTTCTTGAATATTAGGTTCCAGTCACCTTGATCTTCTTGCTTTTCAAAGGAACTAAGTCCTGATCCAGGATCTTTGTACTTGTTCTTTCTCCTAGAAGGCTTTTCCTCAGATTTTCAGTTACCTCCTAAAGTAATGTCTTCTAGATTAATGCCAGTACATTGTTTCTATTGAAATACTTTTCTTGACTTTTGTTCATAAGCCCTCTACTTTGATCACTTACATTCTCTTTGTTTCACTTTATAGTACTTATCACTATTTGAAATTTTAGTAATTTATGTATTTATTTATCTGTTATCTGTCTCTTCCACTAGACTGACTGTAAACTGTAGAAAGGCAAAGATGTTTACTAATTTGTTAATGGCTGTATTCTTTTTTTTAAAAATATATTTTATTGATTTTTTTACAGAGAGGAAGAGAGAGGGATAGAGAGTTAGAAACATCGATGAGAGAGAAACATCGATCAGCTGCCTCTTGCACACCCCCTACTGGGGATATGCCTGCAACCAAGGTACATGCCCTTGACCGGAATCGAACCTGGGACCCTTGAGTCCGCAGGCCGACGCTCTATCCATTGAGCCAAACCGGTTTCGACAATGACTGTATTCTTACATACCAGAGCCCAGAACTGGCTCAAAGAAAGGAGGTAATCAGGAATATGAGGGAACAAAAAAAGAGCTGGTCATGTTTAAACTCAGAAATGAGTAATTTGAATATCTATTATTTTAAACACAGAAAACAGTATGTTTTGTCTCATAGTAAGCTTGGTGTGTTTTGTGTGTGTTTTTTAATGAGAATGCCATTCATTCCATTTATTGTAATTTACCTATTTAATCATGCAAATTCCATTTAAATGAATAAGCCTATTATTATAAAAGTATATTTTATCATGAAATCCATTAAAAAGCTGCTGGATGAAAATTAAGAACCATGAATCTTCTAAATCATTTAAATCATTTCAGTATTTTCAAGGTTATATAACTCACCTATATAATACCAAAAATCTGACCTATTTCAGTAAAAGTCAATGAGATTCCCCCTCG
The DNA here is from genome assembly GCF_027574615.1 of Eptesicus fuscus. Lineage (NCBI taxonomy): Eukaryota > Metazoa > Chordata > Mammalia > Chiroptera > Vespertilionidae > Eptesicus > Eptesicus fuscus. The sequence continues at coordinate 97,328,007 of NC_072478.1, forward strand.
CTGACACAGTATTTTTTTCTCTTCTTGACTTTTAAAAATACAATTGTGAGAATGTGAACTATTGTGGCTATGATATCTTATTAGTGTGGTTGGCTTTTAATTAGAACTTCGAATTATGCAGAGTCAAAAAAAAATTTGCATCTGGGTTCAACACTCTCAGCTGTGGTACAGGTAATTAGATCATAGTATCCAAATGTGGACATTCAGTATAATTGAACTTAAAGTAGTTTTTATTTTTAAATAGATTTTATTACAGAGAGGAAGGGAGAGGCAGAGTGATAGCGAGTTAGAAACATCGATGAGAGAGAAACATCAATCAGCTGCCTCCTGCACACCTCCTACTGGGGATGTGCCTGCAACCAAGGTACATGCCCTTGACCAGAATCAAACCTGGGACCTTTCAGACTGCAGGCCAACGCTCTATCCACTGAGTCAAACCAGCCAGGGCTTAACATAGTTTTTGAGAACAAACCAGTAAAACATAATAAAATTCATACTAACCACATGACCTTAAGCTACGGTTATTAGAGTGATTACTCTATGGTCCTGCTTACGCAATCATTCTGAAATCTAGAGCAACTTAGTACTCTTTCTGGAAGTTATTTTCCTCTAAGGTTAAATGACAGGTCTGTCCCTTTATGACATATTCATTGCATACCTTTCAATGAGAAACAATACAGTCTCTAACATGACTTTTAAGGAAAAGCTCCTTTCGTTACAGAAAATTTTGAATAATAGACCCAAAATCTGGGTGAATGTAGATATATAGTTGTCAGTATATGAACGTAATTTTATAGAAATAACATTTCAAAAGTAATTATAATCTGCTTAAAAATAAAAGCCACTTCCCTGTAAAAGTTTTTTTTCCTCCCCACAAGAGACAGGTTGAAGAAACGAAGGAGTATCTCTTTCATTCTATTACCCTTTACTGATTATCTTATATTTTTCTATATCCCAAAGTGTTGGGAATAAAAAAATAAACAATTCCTGGACATTCTCCATCAGTGAATATAGGAAATCCTTCTACCCCATACCTAATTACAACAGGTCTCTCTCCCTAATTTTAGAGAGGATATATCTTCCAATATCTGTTTTAAATTGTCAATCTTCTCCAATAGGGTCTACACTTATGACTCTACCATACAAATTAGAACTCAATGAAATATCTTGCTCAATGTTTTCAGATTTTTTTTTTCAATTCTCAAACTAGCTAATCCGCATTTTAAAATGTATAACTGTGATTTATTAGTATTTTTTTTAATTTTTCAAAATGATTAGTATAGTTAAGGACTCAGAGTAGACACTAATGAAACCAAAAAATTATGATTATGTTCAGTCTAGATCATAATACAATTGAGTCATCTACTCTAATAAAAGAGAAACATGCAAATTACCATACCTCTGCTATGCCCACCAGCCACGCCCACCAGCCAATCAGGAGCGAGTATGCAAATTAACCCAACCAAGATGGCTGCAGCCATGGAGTGAGCAGGAGGCTTGGGTTTCTCCAGCGATGGAGGAAACAATGCTTCCCACCCGCCCTGGCCGGCCCTGGCCTCCACTCAAGGCTACAAAGTTTCAATTATAGAAGATAAATAAATCCCAGATACCAGGGCCTCTGCTTGGGTCACCGGGGGGGCGTGGCCAGTCTGCAAACCACCATAGGCCCTTCACCCAGGCCGCCCCACGCCCCAAGGGAACCCCCACCCTGATCCAGGACACCCTGAAGGGTTAACCAGCCGGCCCAGGCCTCTATTCTATCTAATAAAAGAGTAATATGCAAATTGACCATCACTCCAACACACAAGATGGCTGCCCCCATGTGGACATAAGATGGCCACCACAAGATGGCCAGCAGGAGAGGGCAGTTGGGAGGGACCAGGCCTGTAAGGGAGGGCAGTTGGGGGCAATCAAGCCTGCAGGGGAGGGCAGTTGGGGGGGACCAGGCCTGCAGGGGAGGGCAGTTAGGTGCAATCAGACTGGCAGGGGAGGTTAGGGGGTGATCAGGCTGGCAGGCAGAAGTGGTTAGGGGCAATCAGGAAGGCAGGCAGGTGAGCAGTTGGGAGCCAGCAGTCCTGGATTGTGAGAGGGATGTCCGACTGCCCTTTTAGGCCTGATACCAGTAGGATTGGGCCTAAACGGGCAGTCGGACATTCCTTGAGGGGTCCCAGATTGGAGAGGGTGCAGGCTGGGCTGATTCGTGCACGGGGCCTCTAGTCTTTTATATTAGAATAACAAAGGAAGTATTCTGTTATATACTCTTTGACCACCTATATTAATCACAAGTTTCCAAATTCTAAATCCTCTTAAAAAATTTTTTTCATAATGCTTAGCATTATCTTTCTTGGTAGAATATAAGTTCCATAGGAATTTTTGTCCAGTTTATTCACTTTTTTAATCACAAGACTAAAATAGTGCCTGACACATAGAAAGTGTTAAGTAAATATTAGTGGAATGAATATTTTTCTATCTTCACAATCATGAGATATTTTTATCATGCACTCTATACTATATATAGTGAATATCCCCTTAATTGAGAAAATAGAGGAGCAAACATTTATGATAAGATCATCTTGTCAAATAACATGTTTAAAGGCATTTACTCAATAGTAACACATATATAAAATATTTAAATATTTTGGAAATCAGACTGCATTTGAAAATTAATACATATGACATGGTCTTGTTAAATTATTTATGTCTCCATCAAAGGCTGTTAGTCAATCTGTGCTTTGTGTGTCACATTGATGTTTCTTAGATTTGAAAGAATGTGGTCATTGGTGTGTATTAATAGTCAGCATCATGTCCTAATTTTAGCTGTAACCATGGTCATTGGTAATTGTAATGGTCAGTACCACTGACACTGGTAATATGAAATAGCTATGGTGCCCAGGGAAAAATCTTTTCTGAAAAGTTCACAACAATTTAGAGAGCTGCTTCAAGATATTTGCCTTTTTTTTTTTTTTTCTCCTTACACCATCTGAAAGGTAGTTTTTTTTTAGATGATTTGAATTTGAGAGCAGCTTTAGGTCAGTCCACTGGAGCCTGCCTGCAGGAGCAAGGCCAGCTTCATAGGCATGTGACCTGTATAGTTGCATGGATCCCCACACTTTAAAGGCACCCCCATTTGGCTTAAGGTTTTGCTATCACCATTTTGAAAATCTTAATACTTTTGCACAAGCACCCCTGCATTTTCATTTTGCACTGGGCTTTACAAATTAAGAAACCAATCCGGTGCAGGTATTTCACAGAATAATTTCACCTTGATTATTGCCTATTGACTTATTTTTCCTTTGAAAAAGATATCCAAACTGACTAAATATTTCCCAAATATGGGTCTGTTCAGTCAACGCTCCCTGTATCCTATTTCCAATGGACATAACCTCAATCTTTCCATCCTCTTAAGATCTGCTTGTGGATTAACCCTTCATTATTATTTTTTATCAAAGATTTATTATAAGGTACTCTTCTTCCTCAGCTAATTTTCTCCTTCAGATTATATCCAAGGCTATTAATTCAATTATTTATTAAATAAAAATTAAAAAATTGCAAAGGCCACACATTCTTCATGCAGCAATTGCAACTCATCCCTTGATCAAAAGAAATGTAGCAACCTAATGCCATTATTCTTGTTATATTATCTATTTCCTCTATCTTTTGCCATCTAGAGTTATGTGCTTTGAGTCGCTAAAGGGGCTTTTATGAAAGCAGGAAAAATGCATTTATGTCATATGGAGGCTGCCTGCTAATTACTAATCTGACAGGGTGTAATAACAATACAAAAGCATCGGCAAAGAGTAAAAATGAGCAGAATATGCAGTTACTTTGTGAATGAGTTTCTTTCCTTGAAGGAGAAATCTGCACATTTACCATCTGCAACAAAGAGGGTGTTGAACTACATAAGTGAATTACCCTAGCTTTAAGTACAAGTATATATGGAATAGGATGAACTTGAAATGACATTACACAATTTCATTATTGACAAAAATAAAAATAACACAAAAGGCAGGGCTAGTATAGTAAACTCCAAAGATGTATTTCCAAAGGGCTGCAGTAATTCATTTAAAAATCAAAAGTGATGTGAAGTAATATAAACTTTCTCAGATTAAAAAATGTATATGTATCATATAAAATTTTTATTACTCTTCATAATTCATGTGAACTGAACAACTGGAATACACTGCAAGGAAAAGGAATCCATCCATTAATCCTCCAGCCTAAGTGTGAGAAAGTTGGTTACTAACAACACATTACCCAAGAAGTAAAATAATCTGGGCAAAAACCCTGTTGTTTTTTTTTAATTTATTTTTTTTGTTTTAATTTTTTTCTTTATTGATTAAGGTATTATATATGTGTCCTTATCGCCCCATTGCTCCCTCCAACCCCTCACTCATGCCCTCACCCCCCTGGTGTCTGTGTCCATTGGTTAGGCGTATATGCATGCATACAAGTCCTTTGGTTGATCTCTCCCCCTTACTCCCACCCTCCCCTACCTTCCCTCTGAGGTTTGACGGTCTGATAGATGCTTCTCTGTCTCTGGATCTGTTTTTGTTCATCAGTTTATGTTGTTCATTATTCCATAAATGAGTGAGATCATGTGATATTTATCTTTCTCTGACTGGCTTATTTCACTTAGCATAATGCTCTCCAGTTTTATCCATGCTGTTGTAATGGTAAGAATTCCTTCTTTTTTTAACACAGTGTAGTATTCCATTGTGTAGATGTACCTGGTTTACTTTTAAAATCAGTCTTACTTTAAGTGACCATTGAATTCAAGGGTTTCCATGCCAGCTTCAAATCTAATATTGACTGTTTTCCTTAATTTCTGTGAGTCCCTTTCAAGGATTTTCAAAAGAAAATAGAAATAGCTGGTCTTTACCCAAAAGTTTTCATTTAACTGAGGAATAAAACTATGTGCAGTCTGCTATTTCGCTACTCTTAGAAGTACAGGGTTGTTGTTTTAAATATTCAGAATGCTAAATAATCCCCAAATGGATATTCTCTTAAAGTGAGAAAGAATGCACCCTCAATGATATGGAGACACAAACTTGTAGTGATCATAATTGGTTTCTGAATTCCAACACCTAGTGACATCACATGTCACCATCAGCCTGGAGTTCTCAAAGGGCTGCAGAGAACTAACTGTTTAATGATTATGCTTTAGGTTCATTCAATAATAGAATGAAGATTAAATTAATAAAGTTGGAGGACAAGCATGTTTTGGAAAAAGAAGTGCATTAAATCACAAATTTAGTTGTTACTTTTTCTCCTGAGGTTATTTCAGTCTTCAATTATACCTTACAAAGATTTGGTTATTTACTTCTCAGTGATTGTTTTGTTTTACAGTGAAAAAATATTTTAAATGTAGGTCAAACAATTGTATTGAGCGGATGTCTCTGAACTTGGTTGTGAATGACCTGTGGTGTGGCCACTTCAGGAAGCATACCCTCCCTTAAAGACTGTCCCCAGGCAACATCAATTTGAAAGATGGATTTGTTGGAACTTAAGGATATCAATGATTATTTCCCTCTATTTGTAAGCATTTGGAGGACAGGGTCCAGTCTATTCAACTAGATTTTTAAAGTGACTCTGGCATGTCTCTGCTTCTAAAGCACACAATGATATGGGAAGGTCATGTGTTTATCTTATTTTGATTTCATGATTATAGAATAAGCAAAATGCACAGCACCATTAGGCAATTTTTCTAAATATGTGAAGCTTTTTGGAATTGGACAGTTTTTTAGTATGCTCTGTTATATTATTCTCATTTCCTCTCTTGTCTTATTGAGTGAAGTTCACTGAAAGTTTATCTCAAAATATATTTAAGGATTACCTAATTCCCCTTTTTCTGCCATCTATCAGGATTATTTGACAGCTGGAAAATAATACACAAGTCTAACAGTGATTTAATCTCAATATTGTTTCATTGACCAAACTTTACATTTAGTCCAAATTCATTTTATTTAAGACAACGAGTATCTCAAGAGAATGTTTATGAATCATTTCTAACCCAATAACCAAGTGGGAGAGGGTGAAGGTCTAATAATTTCATTCCTTTTTTACCCTCTGTGCCAATTTCCAGTCTCTCTTCCCTAGCATTTTCTTTTGCCATCTAAAAAAAATTGATTCATATTATTTGCTATAAGGAATGAAGCATTTCTTTTCTGGATTTGGAACATCAAGGACATTAGTGTCAACAGCCACATCTAAACTGGTCCCCAGAGTATTCTCTTTTGCATCAGACTGGAGGTCCTACTCTATACTATGATGTCTCCTTTGTATTATACCTTACTCCTCTCATGGTCTTTCAAATAGATGTTTCACGGAACTTATAATTACTTTAGTAAGCAGGACTCAATACATCTCTCATTCAGTCAAAAACTATTATTAGACACCAATAAAAACATAGTAAAGACATACTTTGGGTTATAGTCTGTGACTATCACATGTTAATTTTTGGTAAGACATTTAACAATCATAAGTTAACTGATAAAAGTGGTGAGATAAAGGCTCTGCTATTCTGCTCAGTGTAATGCCACTTATTTTGCTGTAAGTGAAATTCATTTGCCGTAGAGGATTTCAGCTATCATATCATAATGAAAGAAAAATAGCAATGTTAGCCAACACTTACTTTCTTTAAAAATTCATGATTTTTTAAAAGGTCTGCCTCTGTAGTTTATTTCACATATTCTGTAGACTCAGAAGTTATCTTCTTTTCTAAGTTAAAGTGCACTGGCCAGAAGTGTTCCAGTGAAAAGCCATGTATTTAGCAGTTGGTTGAAAACTGAATATTAATATCTTATAAACACCTTTACTCAACAGTCTAAAGGTTCTTTGCCTACATTTTTTGTTTGATTCCCAGTGGAATCCCATGACAGCCTTTTATTGTCCCCATTTTTACAGAAATGCAGACAAATTCATATATGGCAAGAGGCAGGATCAAAGCCAATGTGCATGTTTGTTCTACAGTAGTGTGATCATTAATGAGCAGTGTGATTGGTGATGTATAATTTAGGGATGATATTTTTGGTTTTACATGTAATATAAAGCAAAAATATCATTAAAATTGATTACAGCTTATTCTAATGTTTCGGTCATGAAATTTCCCCCTACCTTTTTATCTGACTTATTCACTCTTTCAACAAATCTTCTATTCTTTCAGCCCCACCTCAGAGCTCATTTCTACTTCATGGTTTTCCATGTACATTTTATACTGGAAATAAGTTTATTCTCTTATCAATTCTTAGATCACATTCCTAAGAGGAGAAAGTTGATAGGCTCAATTCATATTTCTGAATGATGTCACAACGTAAGTCACTGGTCAATCTATTACTTGGTTGTCTTTAAGTCATATCTCTTCTAGGTCCAGTCATATTGGGCTGAATTAAACATAACTGCCTAAAAGTTACCATTTCAGCAGTTCTATGGGATGAGCACAGACACCAAGAATGGACAAGCCACAGTGAAGTGGACAAATGAGGGATACATATCTTTCTTGATATTTATAATGACAAAACTTATAATAGTCAGGTTTGTCATATTTTAAAATTATGAACTGCATTAGAAAACTTACTCCTATTAGGAATAGCAAATGACATATGTTTCATTCAGTGTTCAACTTTCATTTGCTACTAAGAGAGCTTGCACTACCATTCAGATAAGCTCAGTAAAAAAATTCTCTAAAATGAAATCTTATGTAATCCCCCAAATTCCCTGGGAGCATCTCTGGATGAGGAGACTCACTGTTACCTATACCTTCTTCCCTCTCTACCATTTATATTCTTAGTTGAAGTTCTTTAAGGATTTCTTTAAGAAGTGTATTAAAGAACACTTTAAAATGCAGCCACAGCATTTTAGCTGTCCTACTCCAAACCTGAGGAGCAGGGATCCAGAAGTTCTAACCAGTTACAGCTGAGAATTCAAATTCAGTGGTTATCAGATCTATTAGTTTTCCTTAAGCCAAGCTGCTTCTACTTGGAGTTAAATTTTGAAATATCTTGAATAAAGACATACCTACTATTTAGCATGTTTGGAAACAAGGTGAACTAATTAACTGACTATTTTGTTTCCTGAAAAGATTTTGTGTATCAACTCCTTGAACTTTTAATTTTCAATATTTAGGAAATAGTAAACTCCATAATATTGAAAACCAAATCGAACTTATTTTGAATCTCTCTTTGATTCAGAAGGAACCCTAGTGCCATCTTTGTGACTCCTTTGAATTCATAGAGTTTAAAACATTGAGTTCAACCTGTGCATGACCAAGAAGCAATTTTTGTTTCTAAAGAATGCTAATAGGCTTAGTCTGTTTCAGTTGCAATAATAAAATACCAGAAACCTAGTAGATTTTAAATGATATATATTTATTTCTTGTAGTTCTGGAGGCTGAGCAGTCCAAGATCAAAGCGCCAACACCATGACATTCTGGTGAGTACCCTCCTCCTTGTTCATAGCCTGTGCCTACTTACTGTGTCCTCATGTGATGGACAGGGCAAGGAACTATGGTGGCTCCCTTTTATAAAAACATTCATTAGTAAGACCCTCCTCCTAATACTATCATCTTCGGCAATTAAGATTTCAACATATGAATTTGGTGGGACACACACATTCAGATCATAGCACTGAGGTTTTGTTACTTGTTCTTCATGCTTTTGCATCAAAGTGAACTACAGAAATTTTCAGTTGCAAAGCCTCTGAAAGGTTCCTTACCATCACATGGGGATCAAATAGGGAAGAAAGCGAAGAGATATGGAAATGTATCCCATTAGCGGTGCAACCTTCTATCCTCCCACTTCTGGGATCTGCAGTGGGCAAGATGGGTACCTGGGAAAGTTCTTGGCTCCATTTAAAGCATTAAGTTCCTTCAGTGAGTCACCCCTTCCTCTGTTCACTATGCATTTTTATTTCTCAAAGATGAGAGATATATTAATACAAGTAAACAAACCAAAACCAAAACTATAAACTAGCACTGTTCAATAGTAACATGAGGTGGGCTGCAAATGTACTTTTCAGTTTCCTAGGAGCCAAATTACAAAAGGAAAAAAGAACGAAAGAAACATACATACAGGAGACCAGAAATACGTACTAAATTTCTAGCAAGCATTTCTTCTGGGTAACAGTGCTAAAAGGGCAAGGAAAAAACAAACAAAAAACCCCTGAAACTTTTCTTATTATTGTAATGCTAGAATTATGGAATTTTTTACATTTTTTGTATTTTTAAAATTAAATTAAAAACCAAACAGTGGATAATTCCTTATGACCATTCATTTTATTAAGTTACTAGAGGCCCAGTGCACAAAATTTGTGCACTCGGCGGGAGGGTCCCCTTAGCCCGGCCTGTGCCCTCTCGCAGTCCAGGAGCCCTTGGGGATGTCTGACTGCCGCAGAGGCAGGAGAGGCTCCTGCCACCACCACTGCGCTCACCAGCCGTAAGCCCAGCTTCTGGCTGAGTGGTGATCCCCCTGTGAGAGTGCACTGACCACCAGGGGGCAGCTCCTGCATTGAGTGTCTGCCCTCTGGTGGTCAGTTCACATCATAGTGACCAGTCATTCTGCCATTTGGTTGATTTGCATATTAGCTGTTTATTATATAGGATGTTGCTACCATACATTTTGTCATTATGCTGCTCTGTCCTAACTTTACTTCTGAGGCAATAAGAAATTCAAGCAGGTATCATGAATGTTTCAGCCTATTCAGTTAGTTCAAAGTAGTGGAAGGATTTTACAGTTTTGGCTTATTTGTGCCATGTAAAAATAATGTAGTAACTCATTGTATTTTCAGTTCTGACTAACTTGGAAGGACTAGAAATCACTAAAATCACAATTAGAAGAGTAATAATTATAAGCAGTTCATCTCATTAAAAATTGATTGTGTTTGAAGTAGATTTATTCGCTCTCTTGAAAGGAGGCTGATGGGTGCCCCTGTTTCTTCTGGAGAAACAGAGTTTATGGGTGTTTAAAACTATTGTGAATATATTGTATTCATTTTATAATAAATGATTAGATGAGTTAGTCATCAAGTTTACAAATATTCCTGGATTTAAACAACAACAACAACAACAACAACACTAACATCTTACGGGGCCCAGCCATGATACGATTGGTGGGAAAAACAGACTGTCATCTTACAGGAGAGTAGGAACCCTCTCCCTTATGGAAGTGTATTCCCTCAGCTGTGCAGCCTTCCACCCAGAGCAGTAAGCAGATCACAGGAGCATTTAACCGCCTTTCCCCTGAGCCACCTGCTCATCTAAGTAAACTAGGTGTAGCTGCCATGCTGAGCTGAGAGGGGAGTCAAAGTGCCCGCCTCTCCAGGGCCAGGGTCCAGTGGAAAACCAAACACATATTAAACAGGGACTATAAGAATACTTCACCCTGGAGATGAGTCCAGGTCATCCTGACCCCCATTCCCAGGAGTGGGATGGAAGTTCAGGGAACATCTCCATCGTCCTAAGCAGTGCAAGGAAAGAACAGCAAAAGGTAAGAAACAAAACAGCTCAGGGTGATGGCTGCAACTCCTGCAACATTTTAAAGTCTTTGTCTTTTACTCTGAGTGAAATGCAGTCCTTTGAGGGTTCTGAGCAGAAAAGTGATAAGATCTGAATTAAATTACAAAAGTATCTCAGAGGCTGCTGTGTGGGAGAGACTGTAGGAAGAGGTGGGTGCAGAGAGGCCTGTTAGTGGCCATGGTGGTAACATATTAGGAGAGGAAGCTGGGACACACTCTGAATATCTTTCAGGGGATATTGGGACGGTTTGATTTGCGTGTGAGCCAGAGTAGTAGGTGACATCAAAATAGTTGAAAGTACACACACCCTACAATCCAGCAGTTCTTCTGTGTGAAGAACTATGTCTTAGAGATATTCTTTCCTATATGGACAAGGAGACATGCACAAGGATTATGATTCAGCATATATATATATATGTGTGTGTGTGTGCGTGTGTATGTATGTATGTGTATGTATGTGTATATATATATATATATATACATATATATATATATATATATATATATATATATATATTTAAGAAAGTAAAGTTGAGTGAAAAATAAAATTAATAGGTACAATAAATACTTTTTATGTTAATAATAAAATCCACAATCTATTTTATATTATGATCAAATACATAGATTTCAGGAAAAATACAAAAACTTGAATTGGAAGAATATGAACAGAAGTGACAGATTTTCAGGAATGAAGGAAAGTAAAAAAATAGAGATGGATATATGGGAATTTGTTATAATACTCTGTATTTCTCTATATTTTCTAAAAACTTCCCTGAAGTTATTTAAAGTCTTATGGCAAAAAAAGCTTTTTAAAAGAAAATTTTAATGAACAAAATTGCAAGTCACTTGACAAACATGGATATTATTTTACACAAAGTTAGTTCCTATGCTTATGGATACTCAGATTCTGTTCAACAATTTTGGCAAAAATTTATTGAGAACCTAATGTGGGTGAAACAATATTCCAAACATTAAAGGAATATTCATAAAACACTGCCCTAACCCCAAGAAACACATAATCAGGTGATGGTTCCTGTTTTTGATAAAATAGAGATGTCTTCCTTAAATGAAATAAGTAAGAGAGTATCCAAAGTAAGAGAGGTATGCATTTATTCTGATTGAAGAAATTTTTAATGGGGAGAAGGAGAAGAGAATGTGCATATGACATTATGTTAGAAATTTATTTAGTCATTAAAAGAACAAAAACAGAGAGGTTGCTGATTCCACAGAAATATAGAAAGAAAGCCAAGCATTTCAAGTGAGTAAATGCAATAACTAAAACTAAGTAACAAAACACTTAGAACTGAATCTCAAGGCTGGCCAGCCTAGCAAAAAATATAAGAGTATTGTGCAATTTTTTTTCTAACAGAAAAGCTGAGTTGCAGCACCTGAAATTTCTGTCATTCCTAAGCATTAAAATTATCTATGTTAAGCCTATATAATTAAATAAAACATAAGCTATTAAATAACATATGTATGGATACATTATGTATGAAAATACTTTGAAAGCTCAGGTATGCTACACAAATTTAAGATACTCAATTTCATAAATGCAGATATATGAATCTAAGAATAATAATGAAAGTTATCTTTTAATGCATACTTACTCAGCACTTACTCAGGGCTGTGCATAGTAAAAATTAAACTATTCAAATACTGTGCATTGTATTATTGAATTCTTACCTCAGCCCTAAGAAGTTGTAGGGACTAATATTAACTCTATATTACAGATAAGTAATGTGAGGTTTAGAGAGAATGAATGAGTAGCTTAGCTAGTATGTGGTTCTCCAGGGTTCTGTAACTTCTACAGCTATAGGGTATTTATGAGCCTTCCCATTATGGTATTATAACTTGGTTGTTGATTTTTAATTTGTAATCAGGAGATCTGGGTTCATATCTGTCACAATAACTTACCAGCTGGATTACTTCAAAAAACTTAAATTCTCACCTGGCAGTATGGCTCAGTGTTTGAGCATCTACCTATGAACCAGAAGGTCATGGTTTGATTCCAGGTCAAGGCATGTGCCCAGGTTCTGATATCCCAATGTGGGGTGTACAGAAGGCAGCCAATCAGTGGTTCTCTCTCTCATCATTGATGCTTCTATCTCTCTCTATCTCTCCCTTCCTCTCTGAAATCAATAAAAGATGTATTTCAAAGAACTTAAATTCTCTAAGCCTCCCATTTCTCATTTATTAAATTATGGTTACACTAAATACTTTAGAGGAGTTGTAAGAATACCATGAGATTTACAGAAGCAATGTTCAACTTGAAAATAGTCCTTGGCATCTAGTAAACATTGGTTCACTTTCTATTATATATTTTTAAAATAATAATTATCAGGCAAGTATAAAAATAATGATCATTCTCAGGTTGAATCACAGTTAAGAGACAAGAACAAATTAGGAAACTTCTCTAATTGCATATCATTCTGTCAGAAAGAGTTTTGTCATTATTTGGAAGAAAGTACATTCTTAACACATTCAACATATTGAAAATCATATGAAAAATCAAAGCACTAATAATATTCTGATATTAAGCATAGATGCCATTTTGATTGTAATAACTGTCCTTTGTTGATAATGGACAATTGAGAATTGATCATAATAGTATTTTTTACGTGTTTAATCATTCATGACATTCCATTTACCACTCTATAATATTAGAGTGACAACTGATTATTTAATTTTTATGTAATTAGATCTCATTTATTTCTTTTTCTCCTTTATCCTCTTTACTTGACCTCATGTTAAAACCTCGCAATTACTGGAGAAAAATATTTTATGAAAGTATAAGAAAGTTGTTACTCACTGGTTCATATTTAATATATAACAAAAAAGTAAAAAATGTACTTTTATTATCTAGTAGTCTAAAGTAAATTATGTTTTATGTGATATTGATCTTTGTAGGTAACATACTACTATATATTAAATTAAATTCATTAAGTTTAGACTTCCCAATTTGATGGCAACTAGGGTACTATCCCCCACGGTGCCTGCCATAATACCCTGCACAAAGATTGTGTTCAATAAATACTCATTTCTAAATTGATAGAGATAGCTATTTAGGCTCAAATAGAAGATTAAGACCACTGACCTTGACCTTATAAGTTTAAGAGAAGCAAAATAAATTGTTGAATTTGAATCAAAGCAGTTTCTATAATTCTTTTATGGTTGTTTAAGTGGTATCTAAATCATATCCAAAAATAAATTACATTACAAAAAGGTCAAAATAAAGGAAAATGGTGGGGAGGAGGGAGAGTTTGACTTACAAACCATATTATTCAATATAGAAATAATAAGTTGTTCTAGATCAAAGAATCCTGACTATATGTATTTAATTTTGAGACCCATTCGATTTCAACCCCTGATTTAGAATTTTTCTTTTTGTTTGTTACTCCTCACCCAAGGATATTTTTTCCCTTTTTTTTTGGGGGGGGGGGGCGGGCGGGGAGTGCAGTGGCAGGGAGAGAGTGGAAAGGAGAGGGAGAGACAGGGAAAGAGAAACATCAATGTGAGAGCGACACATTGATTGGTTGCCTCCTGCACACGCTTTGACTGGGGGCCAGGAATCAAACCTGCAACTGAGGTACATGCCCTTGACCAAAATAGAACCTGTGACCCTTCAGTCAGCAGGCTGCCACTCTAACCACTGAGCAAAACTGGTCAGGCCCTTGATTTAGAATTTATAAGTTATCCTTCCTTTTGTCTCTACGTGGAAAGGAAAAAAATGTGTGTTATTTTCAAGCAGATAAACACCGTTTTTAACATGTACTAGCATTTCCAAATTATTTATACCCTACCTACTTATATTGTTTGTGCCAGATGCCCAGATTTTACATCTGAATAATAAAGAAAACTGTGTGTTCTTTGAAAAGTTAAATTTGAATTCAGCAGCAGAAAATTGAGACCATTAACAACCACTCAAAACCTATCTGCACATTTCAAATAAACCCACACGCACTGCTAGGATATTCTGTTTTCCTCCTGTCATGGGATTTACATGTGCTGCTAGATCAGCCGAGATTCTTCTTGCTTACTACATGCCATTCACCTCCCTTTTGCCTAAGTAACATGTATTTATTTTCAAATGTAAAATGTAAAACCAAGTAAATATTTTTATTAACATCTGACTTTGGGCACAACTATAGCATAGTGGTTAAAGACTTGAGCTTTGCAATGAGACATGTCTGAGCTCTGATGATGAATGACCTTGAGAAGGTCACTCAGCCTCTATAAGCCTCAGTGATCTCATGGAAAGTGAATATGTTAGTGTGAGAAGTAAGCAGGGTAATGCATGAAAAACCCTGGCATCTTGGCTGGCACAGAATGAGCCTTAGGTATGTGGTTTTTTAAAAAATATATCTTTATTGATTTCAGAGAAGAAGGGAGAGGGAAAGAGAGACACATCAATGATGAGAGAGAATCGCTGATCGGCTGCCTCCTGCATGCCCCCCATTGGGGATCAAGCTCACAACCCAGCCATGTGCCCTTGGCAGGAATTGAACCTGGGACCCTTCAGTCCACAGGCTGATGCTCTATCCACTGAGCCAAACCAGCTATTGGCAGCCTTAGGTATGTTTTAATCAATTATTACTTATTAAAGCAATTTAAGTCTAAATGTCATTTCATATGCTTCACATATGTAAAAACAATCATATATTCCAATTAAATATAATTTAAAAATATAACATACAAAGTGCAAACACAAAGGAGTAGAATATCTTCTATTGCACACCTTTAAAAATCAGACCACCTTGAGATACTATGAGGGGCTGGATGAAATTTTCTCTGTGAAAGGTAAAATAGTAACTAGTTTGATTCTGAAAGCTATAAAATTTTTGTCACAACTACTCAACTCTGTCACCATAGCATCAAAGCAGTCACAGACAAGTAAACAAATGAGCATGGCTGTGTTCAATAAAATTTTATTTACAAAAACAGGTAGTTGGCTAGATTTGCCAACCCTTGTACTATCTGAATATGTATATGTCTCACTATATAATTCTACCACAGGTAATAATTTAACATTTGTGTAATACATTTCTTCAATGATGCCAAGGCTCTAGTGGAACTAGAAGGCTTAAAAGGTCACCTTTAATAAATATTAATGCATATTTCAACCTTTATGCACATTTGAATACATGTAATTTCTGCTTTCAATTGTGAATTAGCTGTTTACCAGAAACAAGATATATGCTTTCCAGTGGCAATGGGCAAGTCAAATTTATCATCAATTTTCAATCTGGCATAGTACTTGGCAAATAGTAGATGTTCAGTTCATATATACATAAAAGTAAAAATCAATAAAAGCCCCAATCTACCTAGATATAATCTTGCTCATATATTTTTAAAATTAATTGGAGATGATATTAATTAGTGGAAAGATCCTGAGATTTCAGTGCAAACATGCCTGGTTCCTGTCCAGACATTCATCTTACTGGCTTTATGTCCCTGGGTAAGTTCTGTTATGGTATAGAAATAATATTTACCTAAAAGCAGTGGTTGTCAACCAAGGGGTAATTTTGTCCCCAGGGGTTATTTGTAATGCCTTGAGGCATTTTTTATTATCACCACTTGGGTTGTTCCTGGTACATAATGGATAAAGGCCAGGGATGCTGCTTGAGCATCCCACAGTGCCACAAGTCTCTCCTTATCCCAAATGATTCTTCAGCTCCAAATGCCAATAATGCCAAGTCTGAGAAACCCTGATCTAAAGGTCTGTGTGAGGGGAGGGGGGCTGGAAGGGGAATGGGGGAAAAGGGAGGACATATGTAATACTTTCAACAATAATTATCAAAAAATCAATCAATCAAAATAAATAAAGGTCTGTGTGAGGACTAATCCTCATTGTGCTGTAAAGGGTTAGCAGAATACCTGGCTCAGTAACACGCTTAACTATTAATAATAAAACCAACTTCTATTGGCTAGTAGAAAATAAACACATATGCAAATTTTGAACAAACACAAACATGTATAAAAAATGAGCTATTCATTCTTTGGGCTAGAAGCATGTTGATGAACTTATTTAGATTAAACAATAAAATTGATACCTGCTCATGCATGAATTGACATCTGGATTCTACATGTTCTTTGTGAGCCTTGAAAGGTTTTGAATGATACTCGCCTCTTCTGTCATCTGCCCTGATAAATGTTTTATCTTGATGTTAATATCTGACTTGTTTAAATTCATGTGGGGAATTTGAAAGTTCTATTTCCTATCTTAAAAATCAATGACAACTTAATCAATGCTGCTGAAAACAAGCCCCAGTTCTTATGTAGTAGGAAAGTAAACAAGCTGGGGAATTAAAAGTGATGGAATGCTCACATCAAGGACAGAGAGCACACTCCCAGCGTGCTCTTCTAGATTTGCACCCTGATGGGTTCCCTCTGTTGCCTCAGGGTATTGAAGCACCTTGAAACGGTGAGAGAAATTCAGCATAGCAATAGTGTTCCATATCATCAGGTTTAAATTAAATAAATAATAGAATATAAGGCTGGTGACATATCCCGAGGTTACACTAATCATAACTTGGGATATCCACTACTTTCTTTAGAAACTTCTTCCCTAGCAATAGATCTGCTGCTCCTTCTGTCACCCTCTTCTAGGTACACCTGCAAGAGGAGGCAAGAGGAAAAATAAAAGTATTTCTGAGATGGTACCTACCAACAACAAGAAAGCATACACATGCCCTGAAGCTCAAGCTCTTACTTAATTGCAAATATGAGTCAACAGCTGTCTACTGCAAGTGTAAAGGTGGCTAGGATTGTGCCAGTTTCCCATTATACTGGGTATGCAAACTCCACTTGCTACCAAATGGGTGCATTGAATTTCAGTGATGGGTGAGGTCTATAGGAAACTGGGTTGTTCATGCCCCCACCTAAAAGGATTAGTGAATATTTAATGCTAGTTATTTTTGGCCCTACAGGTCTAATGTTGGTCTTCCAATTTCTTTTCCTAAGAAAGCCAGACATCTGCGTTTTTAAGGTTAGCAAAAAATGATCAATCAGCGTGACAAATAAAATTTAAAAACTGTGTCAAATGGAACCACCACATTGGAAAACTGGCAGATTCTAATGAAGTTAAGCATACATCTACTGTAGAGCCCCACGGTTCTACTCCTAGGTATTTCCCCTAGAGAAATTAAAACATATATCTACAAAAATATTTATATAAAAATATTTACAGCAGCTTATTTTTCATAGTAGTGCCAAATTGGAAACAACCTCAGCACTGCTTTTCAAGTCATCATTCAATGACACTTTTTTTTTTTTTTTTTTTTTTTTTACTTTTCTGACTATCCTCTGAATATCTGTTTTGTTTGCATTCAACTTAGACTGGACCTTGAATCACCTATGAGATTATCAAAGATTTTTGACAGCAAAAAGCACAGTGGATCTGATCTTTGCTTTATATTACTTTCCATATTTCTATAGATATAATTAAAGAGGATGCTACTTATTTTGGTAGTTACTTTGATTCATATTAAACACAGTTTCCGAAAAGTTTCACATATTTCTATATCTTACTTTGATAGACTATGTCTTTCTTATTCTAGCCCTGTACAAAAACATTGTTTTGCTTTGTCTTTGCTCAAACTGAATAATACAATTCAATTTAATCTTATTGAATTAGGTTCACTCATTTTTGAAAGCTGTTTAAGTGTATGGAAACTCTCTGTGTTGAGAGGCAGTATCTTTAGGTACACCAACATTGTAGTTATCCCCACCATGATGGACACATACTATATGTTAAGTGTGTTTATCCCATATAATTCCATATAGTTAATGCAATGTGTGGATGCTCTTTCCTCTATCAGAGTTTTATAAATGAGGAAACTGAGGTTCAGAATGGTTAACTCACTTGTGTAAAGCTACATGACTAGTAAGTGGTAGAGCAAGGACCCTATTCTAAGTCTACCAATTTCAAGGTCCATACTCTTACCTATTTATAATATTGCTCATCTAAAATTTTTAAATAATTCCTGTCAGCTCCATCAATTGGTAAATGTACAGTAAGGCTTGAGTGAAAATCCTAAAGTAATAAGAAACATACTATTAAGTAACACACACATTTATCACTTTTGCTTCAGTAAGGTCACACAAACTATTAAATTTATAAAAAGAAATTTCACCAACCTGAATTTAAAAATATCTTGTCCAGAAGGATATTAGAGGCTTGGATAAACCAATCTAGACTTCAGCATAACATTTATGTTGATTTATAGTTCCCAACCTGTTCTAGTCAGCTCATATGGTTATACTAAGACACTTACCTTGCCCACTGATACTGTTTCATATTGAAATCAGGTTGCCTCTGAAAATTGATGTGTACTTTTAATGTGGTAGAGGTTCTAAGGGTGAAGTGTTAACATGATATCTCATTGAGGAACTAGGGTAACTGTCCTAGAGTCTTTTGAATGCCAAAGGTCATGCTCTGGTCTGCAGTTATGAGTATTTATCTTATTCTCCTTTTGAAAACGAGAGCTGTATTTTCTTCTCAATTTTCCTTCATCTCTTTGGCCCTTTGTTCCATTGGATTAACTCAATGGTGAGTTGTCAACCTTATTTGCACGTTTTTCACTTTGGAAGTAGAAATCATCAGCCAGGCCACAAAGTCGTTTAGGGCAGAATGGTGCTCCCAAATACTTCACTGTATGGTTCCTGTAACCAACTCCTCTCAAGAGCTTGTTTTACTCGGAATGCTGTGCTTTGGAAAAACATTTTTTTTTCTTTGTTAACCCAAAGCACTTCCTTATTTTGTTCTTGTAAATAGAAAACCATTGAAATATATTTTATTTATCCTTGTGTCCTTGTAATCACAGCTTTTTTGTATTTCAGTTTTCCTGACCTCATTTTTTTTAACTCAAAAACTTTCATTTGCCCTAACTGGTTTGGCTCAGTGCATAGGGCGTTGGCCTGAGGACTGAAGGGTCCCAGGTTCGATTCCAGTCGAGGGCATGCACTTTGGTTGCAGGCACATCCCTAGTAGGGGGTGTGCAGGAGGCAGCTGATCAATGTTTCTCTCTCATCGATGTTTCTAACTCTCTATCCCTCTCTCTTCCTCTCTGTAAAAAAATCAATAAATTATATTTAAAACAAACAAACAAAAAAAACCTTTCATTTGTCTTTATTCTTTGTACATACACTTTAAAAATCTAAAAGGTTAATGCATATTTCTTTGTTCAGTAGTGTTTAAGAACAATTAAACCTAGCATTTGGAGTATTTATAGATTAGACATTCTAAGTAACTCAAAAAGCTTACCAAATCTATACATTCTGAAGATGATAGAGAATAACCACTTGGATAATGAGAACAGCATGAACCAAGTTGAGGGAGTCAGGAATGGATAATGGCTGTTCATGGGGAGTTTAGTATGGCTGAAGCACTGGATACAAAAGAATGAGGATGCACTCTGGAAGGGGAATAGGATGGAGAGTTAGACTGGGCCAGATCTTGAAGCACTTTCAATTCCATGTGTGTTGGGCAGAACATGACTCCCCTTCCCCAAATATGTCCACATCCTAATCCCTGGGACCAATAAATCTATTAAAATACATGGCAAGGGGAAATTAAGATTGCAGATGGAATTAAAGTTGTAAACCAAGTGACTTCAAAATAAGAAGATTATCCTAAATGACCTGGGTGAGCCCAGTGTAACCACAAGGGTCCTTAAAAGCATTAGAGGAAGTTGTGATTGTGAAAAATCAGAGAAATATCAACAGGAAAAGGCTTAGTCCCATGGTGCTGGCTTCAATGACAAAGGAAGAGGCAATGAGCCAAGGTGTTCAGGTGACCCCTGGAACCCTGGACAACACAAGGAAATGGTTCCCCTAATGCCTCCAGAAAGTACTGCAATGCCACCAACACCTTAATCTTAGCCCAGTGCATTCTGCATCAGATTTGATCTACAGAAAGTAAATGTGTTGTTTCAAGCCGCTAAGTTTGTGGTAGTTTGTCAGGACAGCAAGAGGAAACTGACACTCTGTACTGAACCTGACGTTAGAGAACTAAAGAGCATTGAATCAGAACTGCCTCAATGGGTCAGCTTAACAGCAATGCGCAAAATGAGTTCATTAGGCAAGGCCAGAAAAAGAAAGTGAGGGACCTACTTTAATAGATCAGGCCTCAACTTAAGATGTTAGAAGAGCAAAAATAAGGAAGCATAGAGGGAGAATATGCTAGGCAGTGAGAATAAGCTTAGGTTGAGGCCTTATGCCTGCAGAAAGTGGAGAGGCAACTTAAATATATTTTGAGGGTTTATATGGCTACAGGAGGATAATTCCAGCTTGGAGATAGTTTTCAAGATATTGTTACAAATATTGATTATAAACCAAGAAATTTGGCTCCGTTTATGCTTCTGAAGCATTTGTAAATCTCTTTGGTGCTGTTCTCCTCCACATGTTATCTTATGCACCTTGCAGAGGCAGCACTATCCTGGAAGAGCAGGCCTATGTAAAAGTGACCTCTTGTGTTGCTTGGGTGCATTGCATTCTAGTTTTCTCCATTGCAATTCCTCTGTTCTGGAAATGCTTGCTTTTATTTCCTTTACCAAATAGAAAAGAAATACTAAACTATAATCACTGCAATGTGAGGGATATGGCTCATGTTATTAAAAAACACATTAGGCTTTTCTCTATGCATTATGTGATAGTGACAGTAAATCATTCCGAGGACAGAATGTACATAATCCATTGCATTATCTTGTAGTAGATTTTGTAACTCTGAGAGAGGAAAGTGTGATGTTTAACACTAGACGGAATAATTATGGTAAAAATACCTTAAAATAGAAAATCCACTGGTTTGAAATGGCTGAAAGCCAGCCTGCTTTCTGGAAGCTATTTTCTGGAAATGTCACTTCTCCTCACTAATGAGACACTGTGGTTCCAGGTGTGAGTATATTATCCTGTCCCTTGCTGTAAATCCCTTTTGACTCTGAAGTCTGAGCCTTGATGATAGTTATATCAAAACATGTCAATTCCTTGCAGTTAGGTCACAGAGAAGATAATTGTAGTATACAACCATACAAAAAACCTAGAGAAATAGGTACATGCTCAATAAAATTAATGATGGGGTTGGTAGTCTTCTTCATAGTTAAAATGCTAGCATCAGAAATGCAAGGGAGGGAAAAATCTTTCCAGTTTGTTAGTAAGGATTAAGGTAGAATGATGAAATCTAGAAAAATAGGGAACAGAAAAGAATATATGGTTGAAAACCAAAAAGAAAATTGAATGAAAGAAACAGCATGGGTAGATGATCACCTCAGATGAAGAGAAAGCCCAAAGCTTAAAGCTAAAAGAGAAAGGTAGGTCAAAATCCCGAATAATGAAACAAGGGGACCACTGGGAAGAAACACTCCACAGAAGAAAGAAAAGGTGCTTAGATCAAAGATAGATGATACAGAATCTTAAATGAAGAGGGGGAAAAATGGTTATCAAAGGGAAAGAAAAGCACAAAAGCTAGAAGCCTAGTATGGGAGAACATTGTTATAGATCCCAGTGTCAGGATGAGAATGGGACCGAAGGAAATGTGGAAGGGACAATTTCACTTATATAATTAAGCTGGTACATTACAACATGTTCAAAGTCATCATTGCCTCAATGTCTGTAGCCCCAACAAAATGAACTGAAATACCAGCTCCTTGAAGTAAAAGCCTCCTGGGTTACAGAATCAGACACCTGGGCTTGAAGCCACCTTTCCTCCCTATGTGATCTTTGCAAGTTTCTTAATTATTCATCCTGTTTCCTCATCTGTAAACTGAGGACAATTGCACTTCCTTTATAAAGCTGTTTTGAGAGGGAAGTATGACCAGGAAATCTCCTTGCATATAGCTGACAATACAGTTAACAATTTGTTGGAAGAACGTCAGATATGCTTTCCATTCTTTCTGCCTAAGTAAGTCATATTGGAAGTGAAGGATCAATAAAAGAAATAGAATTCTAAAATTCTGTATTAGGTGGAGAAGGGGAAGATAATTACAACCTTCCCCCCCACCCCGCTTTTTTTTTTTTTTTTTTTTTTGGTAGAAGGACAACAGATAAGGGGGTTTGGGGCAGGTTACTTGGCAAAAGGTAGAAGTTTCAATCTTTTAAAAATTTAATTTAAATTGAATCTAATGTCGTTTCCCATTTTATAGAAGTTGTGATAGGAAAAACATTATGCAGTTGCCTTTGTTTCTAAGTGAACCCTGCAATATCAGGATAATTTACCTGGGATGAAGTATGACCTGAGGGCCACCTATCACACTCCCCACTGTGGTGCTGGTTCAAACTACAAAGACTTGGAGTCACACCCAGACTTTCTGAAACACATCTCTAGCATGGAGCAAAGCAATCTAATGTTTTTATAGTAAGGAAGAACAGGGTTGAATGGTGATTGGGTGGTATTTTGGGAAAAGAGAAAGGCAGGTTTAGCCTTGGACCACTTTCTGAAATTCTTTCTGGTGATTCTGGTAACACTGTACTGCCTGTATCCAGGCTGAGAAGAGCAAACTGGACTTGGGTTCTTGGCATATTTCCTTAGCCTGTGCAATTATACAAATTGGTATAGGAAGTGACTACACTGAGTGGCCAGATTATTATGATCTCTGAACATATAATAATTTGGCTACTCAGTGTATATATCCTATCTGATAAAGAGGGAGTATGCTAATTGACCATCACACCCTCACAAAGATGATGGTGCCCACAGCCAATAAGGAGGGAATATGCTATTTGACTGCCATGCCCTCAAAGATGGCGGCATCCAGTCCCCTCAGCCCTGCCGGGACTGCAGGCGAGCGGCACAGCTGGGCCTGCCCCCAGGCGGGTCCGGCTACTCCACATGCCTGCCTCCAGAGTCTCCCAGTCCCCTCAGCCCCCCAGCCACCCAGGGTCGGCCTGAGGTGCAGGCAAGCCTTGGATGTCGGCTGCCCAGCCACCCAGGGCCGCCCGAGGCTCAGGTAACCAGGGCCGGCCAAGGCTTGCACTGCTGCCAGTGGCAGCAGCAGAGGTGTGATGGGGGCATCACCTTCCCCTGATCGCCGGGTCACCTCCCACCCCTGAGGGTTCCCGGAGTGTGAGAGAGGGCAGGCCTGGCTGAGGGACCCTCCCTCCAGTGCATGAATTTTCATGCACCGGGCCTCTAATGTATATATATATACATGAATTCGTGCTTGGGTGGGGTCCGGCCAGCCTGGCCAGGGGGAGGGGACATGGGTGGTTGGCTGGCCTGCCTGCTGGTCAAACTCCTGGTGGAGGGGACAATTTGCATATTAGCCTTTTATTATATAGGATATACACTGAGTGGCCAGACTATTATGCATTCAGAGATCATAATAATCTGGCCACTCAGTGTATTTTAGGAGGGTCCAAATATCTCATGTGGCTTGTTATGGTACCTCCTATTGGAAACAGTGTTACAACTTCAAGGTACCAGACAAGCAGGGTGGTCCATGGAACTAGGTAAGGTCAAGAGGTGCATGATTGAGGTAAGGTATATTGTGTTATTATAGAGAGGCAACTGAAAGTAGGAGAATTTGAGTATGGGATCCATGAAAACTTCATGCAGCAAACATTCAAAAAACTAATGAGATGTAAGAAAATAAGATAGAATTTGTTTAACTCTCCTCCATTTAATGAGCTATGCTTAGATCAATTCAAATAAGTTAGATAAATGGAAGAAACTGAACATCTACCACACATATAGTTCACACCTGGAAAATCTCTTCTCTTCAGCTTCTCACTTTCCTCTAACCACTATAGTATCTTCACTCATGACACCCAACCCACAGAGAGCAGGTTATTTCTTTCTTTATCCCACCTTTGTACCCTATACTATGCTTTATTTTTCTACAATTGTGCCTTTGAACATATTTTATGCCCTAGAAAATGGTGACCCTTTTGAAGACAGATGCTAGGTCTCATTTATCTTTATACCCCTAGAACTTAGCTCCAGTCCTGGTACATAATAAGATATCAATATATAGTTGTTACGGTAAAAAAGAAAAATTGAACAAGTGTTCCCTATCTTTAAGGAGGGCCATTTCACTAAGAAGGTAAAGGCAGGCATATGAATTACTACATTGTAAGGTAGAGTAAGGTTAGAGTCATCAGAGATTTCATCTAATTAAGGGGATTTCAAAGGCTTTGCAGAAAAGATGGTGCTCAAGATAGGACTTAAGGAATTAATAGGTTTTCAACAAATGGAGTGTGTTTGGAGGTGAGTAGCTATTTCAGATAAATGAAATAGCATGAACAAAGGTAGAAGGAAAAAGTCAGGGAATATCTAGTGAACAAAGTGAAGGCCACTCTGAATAGAGTTCATTGTAAGGATGGCAATTAGATTTTATCTCATATGCCATATATGACAACTGGTCGAGGCTGTCTGTATTGAAAATAATTCCTGGGCTATGACTCAGTTCAGCATGTTAGAATGTCATAATCAAAAAAAAAAAAAGGAGAATATCATCTCTGAATCGAGGCACTTAAGCCTGCCATCACTGTGTACATATGAGTATGGTAACATTCTCCATTTATTTTGGCTGATACTGAGTATCAACTATGTGCCACACTCTGTAGTGGATAGTGAGCATTATATAGAGGTAGCTGGGAAAGACAATTATGGCACCTGAAAAATGAACAGTCACTAAACAAATATTTTTGCAAGTAGTTGGGTCATCACACCTGTGATTATCACCGTGAAGGTCAATCACAGTGTGCTGTATAATTCAAGGGCATCTGTCCTAATATGAGACTCTGAGAAAGCATCCCTGGCCAAGTCATCTTGAAGCTGTTACCTGAAGAATCTCTCTCCCTTTATGGGACATAGGAAAGCCCATGCTCCTTGACTTCTACTGAGTGATTAAAGTTCTGAGGTTCCTCTGGCTTCTGTGTCAAAGTTTTTGATACAGGCTTGGATCCTCACATTTCTTTTTATTAACCTAGTATCCTCATAATTAGTGAAAACATCTTTGATAAGCAGACACAAGGAAAGTAGATTTTCTTAAATTACTAGGTTTCATAGTGTGGGCCTCAGATCATCAGATCAGTCTCACCTGGAAAATTGTTAGAAGTGCAATTCTTGTGCCCTGCATCACACCTACTAAATCAGTTAACTATGGGGGTGGAGCCTAGCAATCTGTGTTTTATTTAGCAAGCAGACCCTGGTGATTCTGATGCACACTAAGGTTTGAGAATCACTGCTCTGAACAAAAATACACACAGGACCAGAAGGGGGTTCCACTAAAGAAAGAAATTCCTCTCAAAGAGTTCTTCGCCCAGTGACAAAAATAACCTAAAGATGTGTGTTCTTTATTGAATACTTATAAGGCACAGAGGGTTTGATGGCAGGATATTCTAAGAAGTGACATATCATTGAGTTGGCAAAGAAGCAGTTGTCTGATGTTCCAAATAGTATCCTAAGAAATATTACTGATTTTTAGGAGATATTGACTGATCATAACTGCTGTTGTAAGAGAAAACTGTTGTGTTTTTTCCTCCTGAACTTGATTGTGTGTTCACTTTTATAATATTCTAGAAAAACATGAAGAAAAAAAACACATTTTAAGAAACTCTTTCACATATTATATAATGAATAATGAATTAATAATTAAATTCATATAAGGTAGTTCTTAACACCAGAGCTATTGCATCACTATAGATCAAATGGTTATCACTTATTATCACAATGATCTAGAAAACCTAAATCAATATAAATATATTTGAAAGTTATTTATTGAAGGATTATAATGAATTTCTACACCCCCCCAAATGCTTAGTTCAAATTACAAACTAAGCTGAAAAATATTACAAATATATTACAATTTACAATTACACATAGACAAAGCAGTATTGACAACTACTAAAGATACCTTTCATCTAACAATCTGTTCTGCTTTAGAAAGGTAAAAAAAGGTAGAAATCTTTATTTTTGTTTGATGAAAGTACTTCAGTCCTGTTGAAGGTACTGCTTATGAATAGCAAACTCTGTTTCCCAGAAAAGCTGTGAGACTTACCAGTACAGTTATTGAAAACATTATGCAAATTTACTCTTGGCTTACCAATGATCTCTAAAGTCTTGCTACTCAAAGTATGCTATCTCAGACTCCACCCCAGATCTACTAAATTAGGATCTGCAGATTAATGTGATCTCCATGCGATCTGTAAGCCCATTGAAGTTTGAGAAGCACTGAAACACTTGCATCATCCAAGAGTGAAACATTGACTGGAACATTTTCTGATACAGCCATACTTAATTCCTACAGGTGGTAGAGTCCTGGTGCCAACCCAAGCTGTTACTGCATGTTAATTTTCAAAAGGTTAACTGAGGGTTGAAAAGGGATAATTGCAAACACCGGCAATAGAAGACATCCTGAAATTCAACATAAAATGATCTAATAAAATGATCTAGAAAACCTAAATCAATATAAATATATTTGAAAGTTATTTATTGAAGGAGAATAAGTGATAACCATTTGATCTATAGTGATGCAATAGCTCTGGTGTTAAGAACTACCTTATATAACATTTCCCATTAAAATTCATGAGAATAGAATTCTAAACAAATCCCTTTTGCTAAAAGGAAAAGCGTTAGAGGAAGATAAAAGATAATTAATTATACCTGGAATTAGCACCGTAAACTGAGAGCAATAGTCCATTGAAAATCAAAGGATTATTGCAGACTATTAACAGTAAAGATGTCTACTGTACTAGGAAAAAATCTTAAGTTTTATCATTTATATCTATGCTAATTCCCTAAATGGATAGTTGGGTGACATTTATGGTAACTGAGGAAAATTTTCTCTCTCTGTAAGCATTGGAATTTGCATTTTCTAATGTCACATACATGGTAAAACATTGTCATGGAGGGAGTAAGTTATTCATAAGTAGATTTAGCCTAAAGTAATATCAACACTTTCATTTCAAGCTCATTGATTTCTTTTTCTTTTCTTTTCCTTTTTTTTTTTTTTTTTTTTTTTACCTTAATGAGTACTGGAATTAGTAGAGTACAAAAAGCCCTATATTGGTTGAAAATCTTCTCACAACTCAATTTAATTTAATTTGAAAATAGCTGTTTTACTGTCTCTCAAACTAAATTTAGGAAATCAAACAGAGCATTAACATGTTAATTAATAAGAGGTTCAGTGGGAAGGTAGGAAGTGATTAGTTGCATTACTATTTCTTCACATTTTCTCTAGGAAACTCATTAAAAGGCTCTTCAGAAGTGCTTTGCTGAACAGATGACAAACACATGGCACATGTTCTTCAGAAATCTCAAGATGTAGGCCTGTGTCTGGCTCCTCTCCACAGTGTGGAGACTTAGAGGTGTGTTAAAAAGGGGACGCTCACCTTAGTGGCATTTGATAAGTGGCACACAGCATTTCCCAGGCCTAAACATGCACCAATTTGGGAGAGAAGAGAGGTCAGCTTCAGTGTAGGCAATGCAGTGGGGAGCGTTTTTCTTTGGGTTGGCCAAGCAAGAGATGTTTCATGGTTTTCTTCTAGGAATTAGAAATGAGATTAGGAATTCTCTAAATAGCCTATACTTTATAGCTCTTTACACTTTTCAGAGAGTTTCCATAAATATTAATTCATTTGATCTCAACAACTCTGGAAACTGTATAGAGTGGACTAATTCTCAGAGGAAGCAAAGGGCAATCAAAAAGGTTCACACTCATTGTACTGTTCCATTATTGCATGTGTTTATAAACTTCCAGTTCTTTCTCTTTGTCTCACTGACTTTTTCTCCACAGCTAGATACAGAGTTTTTTAAAAAGTATTTTGGATGCTTATACAAGTATTCACAATTCCAGATAAAATATGCTTTAGTTACCAGGATAAGAAAGTTAAAGAATGCCAGTTATGAAATTGGTACTTAACATTATCAAGGTCTTCCATTTTTACTAGAGAAAAGACCCCAGGATTGGAGCTTACTTTTGTATCAACCAATGGAAGAAAGGAAATAGATGGCGTTTTAGTAGTTCTCAAAAAGTATGGTCCTCAACCAGTAAGTAGTATCAGCACCACTTAGGAACTCCTTAGCAATGCACAAAGCCCCAGCCCAGACTTAGTAAATCAGAACCTCTGAAGGTGGGGGCTAATCATCACTAGTTTAACAGGATCTCTGGTGAATCTGATGTCTACTCACATTTGAGGACCACTGCAGGATAAAATTAGTTGTATGATAAAAGCAGTTGAACAGTTATTTATGAGATTTTCTTTATGAGATGCCACCTTTTCTATATTGTTCACCTTTGCATTTTTACCTCCTAGAACAGAACCAGTCATAAAGCATACACTTTGTAAATTCTTGTTGAGTCAGTCAATTATTCTTCAAGATATCTTCCAAAAGTTCTTATAAAGTATTATTTAATGTAGCGAACAGATTCTTAAAAATAAATAGAATAGCACATTTCATGGAATTTTTATAATAATTAGAAATGTAGACAGGATTGAGTCAAATTAGTTGCATGAATAGCTAATTCTATGTAGTAAGCTAGAAGAGCTAGTCTCAAACTTGGTTGTTCAAACCTGGCTTGATCATCAGAATTATCTGGGTTGGCCACAATAATTCTGATACATTCAGTAGGTCTAAAGTGGGACCCAGGAATGAGAATTTTAAATTTAAAATGTTCTGTAAATGGCAATATATATATATATCCCCATACGCCCATATACTGTTTTCAAGAATTAAGTACTACTTTCATACTTTAACATACAATTAAAAGTGCATGCATATTTTATTAGAAAAATACCATTGACTTGTTTGAAAACAATTAAATGCAAAAATTTATAAAAGTGAGTTCCCTCACCTATCTTAGTACCAGAAAGAACAAACATTTACTCTTTGGTAACTTCTTCTGAACTCAAATTTGTGTTTGTGTTAAGACAAAACTATATGACTTTTTATGAGAGAATGTAGAAAAATAAAATATAATAAATAGGATTATTTTTACTTTCTTCCAACTTTCAGTTTTTTACTCAATATATCTTGGGCAGCCTTTCATGCTAATACCTAAAGGGATAACTCATTCTCTTTAATGACTGCATAATAATTAACTGTATCTATTAACTCTTTTCTTTATAAATATTCAGAGCTACAAATAACAGTATAATAAACATCTTCACAAATTTTTGCTGGAGAGAGCCTTTAAATGGAATTTAGCATGAAGGGAATAAGTGTGAAAATTTCATTTAAATATAAATCTAAGTGAATTTAAATGATTTTAAATGAAAATACATTAATTCGAGTTACTTGGGGAATGAATGACCTGAGAACACAATGTTTGGACAGTAGACCTAGGTGGGTAAAGGAGAGGAAGGTGAGTCTTCTGATTTTGACCATGATCTGATTTTTTTGTACCTCCCTCACATCCATGTTCTGGGCCATTCTGTCAGACAATCTACCCTCATGATGTTATTTAACATCCAAGTCCCTCCGTCAACATAAATGTGGCATACTTACATTTATTTTTAATTAATTAAACATTTATGCAATGTGTTTTAATATTATAGTCTCACGTTTATTCCTCTCATTTCTATTTGTGTACAACTAACAAGACAGTCAAAATACACAGGAGAGAAATAGGAAAAGAATCTTGCAGCCCCTGGCAAGCAAGAAACTTGGTTACACTGGCTGTTTTATCTTATATTTTCATAATTTTATTAAAAACACTTTTCTTACATTTTAATGCTATCAAATTATATTTTAGCTAACTCACATATTGAGTATTTTATTATTTTGTTGATATTTAATACATAAATATTGGTTTTATTTTCATAATTTTGTGTCTCTTCAATAGATTTAAACTTACTATAATAATTC
This sequence comes from Eptesicus fuscus, assembly GCF_027574615.1. Classification (NCBI taxonomy): domain Eukaryota; kingdom Metazoa; phylum Chordata; class Mammalia; order Chiroptera; family Vespertilionidae; genus Eptesicus; species Eptesicus fuscus. Next base: position 97,358,314 of record NC_072478.1, read on the forward strand.
ACTATTTTCAAAAACAGAATTTTCTATATTTTTGTGTAGGGTAGTCTAGACAGCCAGTTTGGAATGATTACTTTTTAATGTGTCTTTTTGGGTCATTATTCTTTAAAAAAATCAATAATTGATATGTTCCCTGATCTTCCTTTTATATTAACCATGTTCTTACAATTTTTTCAGTTTAATAATCTTTAGTATCAATTAGAGAGACATGTACAGACTTACAGGGACTGGCAGAGTTTAATAATGAATATTTATACCTCACTATTACAAGTACAGATAGTACCAGTAAAGAAATATGACTTTCCTCTAGGTTTTGAGGTTGAGCTGGACATAAATATCTACAAGAGAGAAATGCAGTAAATTGTGCTATATATCTATCATATGATGCTATTATTTATGAAATTAAATAAATTTAATGTTCAAGCATATATATAGCACTTACTCTGTGTAGTACTCTTTACTACATTTGATAGAGGTTAATCAACCTAATTCTCTTAACAATGCCATAAAATAGATGCTATTATTAATCCCACTTTATTGATTAGAAAACAGAGAAATAGAGGTGATAAATGACTTGCTTAGGATTCAGCTAGTCAGAAAAAGAAAAGGAACTGGAAACAGGCAGAGTTTGTGAATTTAGCCATTCCCTGCATATTTTCAAAAATAAAGCCTCCACTGAACAATTTAATAATTCTTTTATATCTCAAAAAAAAATTTGGCTCAAGAGAACATAGCCATTGTGCAAACATGTAATCTTGATATTTTAAAAGTATGTTAAAAAATTCCTCAACAGACAGATTATCTAAATGGTTAAGGGGATAGAAAATGGAGAAGAGAAAAAATCTCAAAGAAATCAGGGTAATTTTGCCTGGGAACAAATATAATCTATACTAGGAATAGACAAATATGTAAATTGACCGCACATCCGTGACACCCACAGCCTAGCAGGAGTGAGTATGCAGATTAACCCGACAAAGATGGGGGCCTGTGGGCAGCACACACGTGCACCGGCGCCGAGCGGTCAGGATCCCAGGGATGCCACTGGAGTGTCCGGTCCTGTCAGTCCGGCCTGGGGGCGATTGGAGTTCACAGTCCTTTTGGTTTCTGTAGCCCCTGGACTGGAAGTGGAAACCAAGAGCACGGGGAGCACCAAGAATTCTGGGAAACGTAGTTTTGGTGGCAGACACCTTGCGGGATCTTCTAGACACTAGAGCAAAGTGAGCCTGGAACAAGTTACTGTTGCAGGTGGGGGATGGAGGGAAAGCAAAGGTGAGAGACATAGTAAAGTCAGAGTGTCGAGGAAAAATTAAAGGGAAGATATCCTGCAACTTCTAAGAAAACTCCACCAATGGAGCAAAGAAAAAAAAAAAGACCTCTATTATTCTGTAAGCACCAAACCAAACTAGGTTGGGGTCTTAGACAATTCACTCATATGATTGCAAAGACAGACAGAAACTCCCAGATTGGAGAGGGCTCCCAGATTGGAGAGGGTGCAGGTCAGGCTGAGGGACCACCCCCCCCCCCCCCCGGTGCACAAATCTTTGTGCACTGGGCCCCTAGTAATCTATATAAAAAGGCATAGTACAAAATAAATAAGGCCAGATGAATGTTCTGATGACCCACAATCACAGCAGAATTCAATTTGAGGAAAAATTTTCATAAAGATGAATTGGTGTGAATAAGCAAACTTTAAAACAAAATTCCTTTTAGTTCCAAGTTTTTATGAATGTCATAAACGAGATGAATATCATAAACTGGATTATTTTTGTTGTGTAAAGCATTCTTTCCCCACCTTTTTGTGTGTGCATATGGGGGGGGGGGATTGCAGGTGGGGAGGGAGCCATGAAATCAATTGCAAAAATATAATGCAAATTTATAATATACACAAAATACTCTTTTCTGGCAAATTTAACTTCTCACGTTTATGTAAATAGGAAAACCAGAAAGAGCTGGCTTCTTTTGTCATTATCTGTTGTCCATGTATTGGAAAAATTTGTCCATTTTACTAAGAAAGGCTCTGAAATCTATCCTCTAAGATCATAAAATGAGGATACAGTGTGCAAAGTGCTGAGTGTTAGAAGCATCATTGCATTAACCATATTCCGCCTAACAACTTGGAACTTAGATAAAGATTGAAGTTTACATAGTTTTGATGGTACTTATCAACAGTTCAGAGTTTTGACATGAAATGTTTCTGCACCAGATGACAAGGTTTCCATTTATGTGCAGCTCTTTGTGTTTATCCAAACCTGCAATTTTGGTGTAAAACTTTCATTTGCAATAAATGATGGGACTAAGGGCAGGTTTAAAATATGATTTCCTCACAAATCGTAACTGGCTAAAATGGAACAATTTGATGGTATCCTAGCTAGAGAGAAATGTCACAAATTAGGCTTAAAATTAAGAGACAAGTGGGCATGTGGGCAAATACAAGGTTGCTGAAAATCCTGCCTCACATGGCTTGAATCAGTAACTAATGTTCCAGACCCCCAAACATCAGAGCAACGCTGTTAGGTAAAAGTAAATTGAATATCAACAGTTTACTTTTTCAAACTCCAAAGGTGCTATATCTAAGATTGTTTAGCATGGTATCTTCTGTGGAGGCAAACAAGTAACAATCTGTAGACCAAACTATAGAAAGACAGGTGAGCTAAGAAAGCAGTATGAGCAGGGTAATCAAGAGTCAACAAGATGAATAGAAATTTGGCCTAGAAGTTAGAGATAGAGATAGAATGAGAGCTAGAGCAAGAGCAGGGGAGAGGGAGAGGAAGAGGGAGAGCAGGAGCGGGAGATGGAGGGAGAGAATTTGAGAAAGACTTCATCTATTTATAATTTTTTTTCTGAAAAATCTGCTGGCAGATCCTACCACGTTATCCAATTAATGACTTATAACTACTGAAATTCTTCCATTACAATGAAAAACATTTCTCTTAATTTGCTAGTTTTCCCTTTTGGTATATATATATATATATATATATATATATATATATATATATATACACATACATACATACACACACACACACACACACACACATATATATACATATATAAATATATATATATATATACATATATATATATATATATATATATATATAAATAAATAAAAATAGCTTACTTGCCTTAAGGGTTCAGTGCTCTACTCTGACATTAAATCATGTGCTAGAACCACCACAGGTTGCAATTTACAAAACTAAAAACAAAAAACTATACTCCCTCACTATGATTTACACTTTTCTCTTTAAGATATATATTTAAAGTTTTATAGTATTAAGTGATTGATTTATTTATCTTATAAAACTAAAAATTGTACATTTAGATGATCTCTTACATATAAGAAATTCCATGTTGTAATTATATGTGCTGAGTCAGTGGAGTCACCAAACAACATCCATAAAACTTTTATCCAGGAGAATGGAGGGAGTCTAAATGGGCCTTAAATAAATCCAAAAATTTCCATAGTTTGAATAGCAAAGAAATCAAAGTTACTCAACTTTATCTGGATTGGATCAGAAATCTGCATGAAATATTTTGTATTAAACTTCTTCCACACCAGCCTAAATTCTCATGAAGAAATGCTTCCTTGGTTTATTCTGAGTTATTGGGAAGGGCACCTTTCCAATATACAGCATAAATCTGGCAGATTAGCCTTTAAAGAATTTTGCCCTTCAGTTGTTCATACATGTGTATGTATATAGGAGGAGGGGTTAAAGGACTTTTTTAATTGTTTATACTGAAAGGATATATCCAGTATTATGGCAGTGGTGCATATTCTTAATAATTTCCAGAATTATAGGTCTCTAATTTGATTGTGTAAAGTTTAGATGTTCCTGTGTAAATTTTCTTGAAGCAAGGGAACAAGCTTCTGTATTTTGCACACACACACATGCACACATATTTGAATATATAGATACTAGAGGCCTGTTGCAGGAAGATTCCTGCAAGAATAGGGCTTCCTGCGGCCATCTCCGCCGCCCCGCCTGCTTCCCTCCCTTCTCCACCACCCTGCTTGCTTCTCCATAGCTTCGCTCCCTTCTGCAGCCTTGGCTTCCTTCTACGCTGTCTTCAGTCTTTGCTCTGCACCTGGATATGCAAGTTAACCGCCATCTTGGTTGGGTTAATTTGCATACTTGCTCCTGATTGGCTAGTGGGCGTGGCTTGTGGGCATAGCAGAGGTATGGTCAATTTGCATGTTTCTCTTTTATTCGATAGGATTCACATCCAGCATGCCAGTTGAAGTTCATAATATATGTCAAAGCAAAATTTATTAGGAGTATTAGCAGCTATGTTGATCAAATATAGCATACACAACTTGGTCCTTAAGCAGTGACTACTTCTATGTGTCCATATATGATAGGATAATTTTTAACTCTGGAAAAATTATTTGAAAAAAGGGAAACAAATTTCTCTAGTGATCTTACATAAGGATATTTGTAAGCACAATTTGTGTTCTCATGACACTATTATTGGAAACCTAAGAAGGTTTGATTCTTCTCTCTCCTAATAGTCCTTTTAGACACACACACTTGACCAAAGAGCAGTAGCTTAAAATACTGTCTTCAGGATGGTAAAAAATATATACATAAATATTAAGTGGTTATGCACTAATGATGTGTTTCTTTGTTCTAAAAATAAATTCATATTTTCTTTTTTTAATTTAACTAAATACTGACCAGCTAATACATGGGTCTCAGAAGTAGACATTACAGAGTTCTAATTTCAACATTGCCTCTTACTGTGAGGATTTGTGCCAAGCTGGTATGGCCATGGCATACTCAGCCCCACGTTGGGTGCCATATGTGTCACACCAGCACAGCTAGGTTCAGTGAGCCTGAGAGGGGGCAGTGAAGGATTGAGAAAAGACAGACAAGAGAAGAAAGCTGGGTCTTGGTGGGACACTGTCCTCTCTGATGAAGAGTTAGTGACAGCACCCTGGACTACAAGCTGAGTCTTTATTTTATAGCCAGATTCCATGAGGGAAAGTAAGGGCATGGTCAAGATGTTTACAACATTCTCCTGGGTTTCAAATCTACTCAGTTACATGCACCTGAACTCTATCAAGCCCACATCACTCAGCCACTTGGGACCACAGGTTCGGACCATAGGTTCACACTTACAACCATAGCCTTTGGCTATAATTGTGCTAGGAGGGCTTTGCCCTCCAAGCTAGGACTTGCACGTGGCTTTGCCATGAGAGGACCATGCCCTCTCATTAGTCCAAGGCTTGAACCTGTCCAAACACTGTGGCCACTCTCCACAAAGATTAAATATGATAGTTCAGATAAGACTCTTGGAATAATACTTCATACTAATAAAATCCCTTTTTTTTTTTCTGCTTATCTGAACATGTTAAGATATGGGCTGTTTTCCCAGTACATAGAGCTATTTCAGAAGATTGTTAAAATCTGTGGTTATTCTAATACTAGTGGCCTGGTGCACGAAAATCATGCCCTCTGGGGGAGGGCAGGAATCCCCCAGCCTGGCCTGTGCCCTGTCATAGTGCAGGAGCCCCGCAATCCATCACCCTAGAGAGGTAGGCCTCCCCGAGCCTCATGTCCCTGGGCCCAGGGTCAGGGACACGAGACTCATGTTCCTGGGCCTGGCACCAGGGGCGGGGATGCGAGCCTCACACAAGTCCCCAACACTGCAAGTCCCCGCCCACCACGTAGCCTCCTGCTGATCAGTTGTTATGCATGAGGGTGTCACAACCATTTGCATATTAGGTCTTTATTATTTGGATATGTTTGGTCTTTGATGGTTCATCGGGTAGAATATTCTGAATTCCTCAGATAGAATATTCTGGGTTATGCTTTGAAATAAAGAGTCCTCAAATCTCAGTGGTTAAACCCAACAAAGGTGTGCTTTTATCTCATTCCCAATGAGTGCCATTAGGGGTCTATGCTAAACAATGTTGCCCAGGGATGTAAACTGGAGAACACTTAACTTTCAATGATCTCCCAGAATTTTCCTGGCAAGGGAAAGGAAATTTGATGAATTAATCCTTGGATCTTAAAGATTCGGTAAGAAAGCAACACAACTCTTGGGTTCTGTGTCACTGGTCGAATATAGTCACAACACATTAATCTACGTTCAACAGAGTGGAGGAGTACACAGCTACCTTATGACTTAATGACATCATCTCCTTTTAGATTAACTGGGAGACAGATAATGGGAAAATAAAAGGTTTCCCTCTCATATAATGTGAAAAAAATGCATCCCTGTTAAGTAGGAATACCTTAAGATTTAGGGGAATATTATGCCACCTACTCTCATAAGAATTTAAAACTTCCTCATAATTGAATATGTCTAAAATTCATATTTATGATTCCAAAGGAATCATAAACAGACTCTGGCTAAATACTGTATTCCTTTACTTCATTTACTAGAAATTCAGAAACCTTAGGAAGAACAAGATGCCACAGCACATCAATTTGGTAATAAGGCTTAGAGGAATGTGATATTCAAAGCTTGAACATATCAAACCGATCCTAGTGTTTGCCAGTTGTAGTTTTACATATAATTTTTCAGCCAGGACAGGAACCCCCCCCCACACACACACAACAAACAAACAAACAAACAAAAAAACAAAAAAACAAACAAAAAAAAACCCTGCAGCAAAGTGTGTGAGGTGTTAATATGAAATATGGGTTCACATTGAAGATGGGTTTTGTTTTAGAAGCAAGGAGACTGCTACACACAGAAAGACAGTTAAAACATTACCTTAAGCTAAACAAACACCCCTTTTCCAAGATGCCTCATCATTAACCTTGGAATATTGATATGCCAAGAGACAGAAAAGCAGAAAACAACAAAATCACAGGTTATAGAAAAGGCAAAGAATATTTGTTGTGTGTGTGTGTGTGTGTGTGTGTGTGTGTGTGCTTGTACACGTGCTTGTATGTGGGGTTATTTAGCGGTGCTAATAAGTGGTAGCTCCAGAATTTCTGTATTTTATAGGGATCATAGCATTCATGCAATATTAGATTCCTATGGGTAGGAGCTTGAAGCTGCATTTTAATGTTACTTTATACTAATTATTCAAATAAAAAAATGGGGATAGATGGAGATAATGGTGTGTGTGTGAGCGCGCGCGCGTGTGGATGGGGGCGTGTATAGTCACTTCTTAGATAGCAACACTGATAGTGATCCTATATTTCCTATTTTGGGGGCTTTCCTCTTCCCTACCCCATTGTTATTACAGCATCAGTTCAGTTTTGTTCCAAAATTGTAAACCTCTTGGGCTATTTAAAGACAATTTCTGTGTTATTTGCAAGTGTTCACAACATAGTCTTCAAGTAGCTGAATGAAATCTTTTTGGGTGATAACTTGTAGTATGTTTGTTCCCATGTATGATATTGCTGGCAGGTCAGCCAAGTCAAATACTGATACTACAATATTACTGTGCCATCCTGGTGAACAATACATCAACAATTTGTCTATAACAAAAACAGATTTCCTGTCCCTGGCTGATAGCCCATTTACTCCAAGTAATAATTGATAAAACACAATTGCAAGACAGCAAGAGAATTTGGAGAGTCCCTTGGAGTTTGCTAAAATGGATTTGGCCTGTGGCTCTGCTCCCAATGGCCAGCTGTCTTTCCACTACCACATTTCTTCCTCCGTGGATGTTATTTATCGCTTTAAAATGTTTTCAGATAAAGCAGTAGCACACACAAAGTATTTTCAGTCCTATGTCGATGGTGGAAGCACTTAGAGAAGTAACTGTTGTACTAAGATAATCACTTTTTCATCCTTAAGGAAGCCCATTGCGAAGGAGTGAGCTGTCACTTCTCATTGGCTGTTACTCATTGCTGACAGTGCCTGTGCCTGCTGAGCTTTTAAAGAGGACCTCGAATTAAACCCGTTACACCTCAGATCCCAATTACATGGATATCCATAACCTTTCAGAAATGTGCCTAAGCACTAACAGGAAGACCCACTCCATTCAGTATTCCTACTAACTGGTTTAGGGTCTTGACATTGCCTAGTAAGAAGATTATAGGAATGCCTGCAGGACAGTTCTGGGTATAAAACCAAATGCCCCCAAGCACATTACAAAAAATAAATAAATAAATAAATGCCTTTCATCTATTAATTGTATAATTAATGCATTCTGTGTACTGATAAGAATAATGCCATGTAATTAATTTTTAAGTATTAAAAACTTGCCTTTATCCAGCCTCATGCTCTACTTTCATGTTTATAACTGTGAATATAAATCCTCTTATCTAATTATAACATGACTGGTTTCATTGTTTAAACAAAGCAGTTCTTTGTCATTTTTTATTTAATTATGTAATATTTATTTTATTATATTAATTATACTCTATCCAGGAAAAAAAAAAAAGGCCAGAGGACTTAAATTTTTAAGTCTTCCAAAGCTTATCAGAAAAATGCCAAGCTACTTTGGATAAGGAATGATATTTTATTTGTTTTCTGTGTCTGTTTTGTCTTCAATGATTACCCATTCTGTTTACAAAAAGGCTCAATTAGCATTTGAATAGTGAGCCAGCAAGCAGACAGGTTGAGAATTCTTAAGGAACTAATTTGGTAGTCCTCCTTTTCCCCCTTTTCCCTTCATAGTCTTTTCTCTGCTTCTAATCAAGCTGCAGTTATTAAAACTAGAATAAAAGACCTGATTTTCCATTACATTGATGCATGCTGAACAGACCCTTGATTTGCTTTTTCTTTCAGCAATGCTAATTGGACTCAAAGGAAATATTTAGTTTATAATAGCGAATAAAGAATTCATTTCATTTTAGGGAAGGGGAAAATCAGCAATGGAACTAGTTGATATATGTATGTTTTTTCAATTGTTTCTTTTAAGAATATTTATCTTAATGTTTCTCATAAATAACAGTGTTATTTAATTATCAACGCTAATAGCCTCAGGTTGTGGAAGTTTACAACTGACAGGGAAAAAATTCTGATCTCTGGTTGGAAGGGAAAAAAATGTAATGTATTTGGGAGATCTGGTTTTAACTATATCTTCTCAAAATATAAGAAATAATAAATATAAGCACAATTTAAGTACTGTTTGCACTTCACTCAGCTGGATATTGCCAGACTAAGCTCTCATCACCAATCGCTATGTCAGCAAATGGGCTGGTATTGTTTATGGGATGGTGCTGTTGAGATTGAACAAGTGCCGAATGAAGTTTACACAAAAGACATGGTTAATATTATCTTAAAATGTCATATTATGTGTTGTTTCTTATCACTTTAAAAGCTCAATTTGAGGAAAAAGTTCTCATTTTATTTTACTTATTCTTTTGCTTATTTTGTAAACGAATTTTTTGAGGGGAAGATAGGAATTATTGTGTTTTTTTACCTCTTAAATTATTTTTAAATATATGTTTTTATTGATTTTAGACAGAGAGGAAGGGGGGGAGCGAGAGAGAGAGAGAGAGAGAGAGAGAGAGAGAGAGAGAGAGGGAGAAACATCTTGTATTGGTTTCAGATATACAGCACAGAGGTTAGAGAATCATATACTTTACAACATGTTCCCCACTTGGCACCATACATAGTTACGACATCATTATTGACTATATTCCCTGGGCTGTACTTTACATCCCCATGGATATGGATATTTTGTATTAATCTCTTCATCTCTTTCACCCAGTCCTCTAATGCCCCTACCCTCTGGCAACTTATTTTACTTATTTATTTTAAATTTTTATTTATTAAGGTTATTGATTTTAGAGAGAGGAAGAGAGAGAAAAGGAGGGAAACATTATTTTGTTGTTCCTCTTATTTATGTAATCATTGGTTGCTTCCTGTATGTACCCTGATTGGAGATGGAACCCACAGCCTTGGTATTCGGACCACACTCTCACCAACTGAGCTACCCAGCCGGGTGGCAGCTCATTTTAAAAGTGTGAATCAACAGATGAACAGGGTTACAGTTTCTAAGAATGAAAGCACATTTTCAAGTGGGTAGAGGATTTTTGATATACCAGTTTACTCTAATGTGCTATTTAGGCACAACATGAAGATTAAAAGCAAATTCCTGGCTCAGAGAAATGTATCCCCCTATGTCTGTTTGCATAGCTTCTGGGAATAAAGGTGTTTATATTTTCATTTGATACATCCCTTCCAGTTACAGGTTTGGAAGGTTTCTCCTTGCCCACTATTTAACAGAAGTGCAAGACTTCATTGGGACATTTATGATTTAACATCTATCACTTCTTGAAATGAAGCCTTCTACCCACTTTCATGCTATCGTTGTCTGTGCAAATGGGATCCTTTTATGGGGTCATAAGGAAAGTGTTCTGGGAGAACCACATATGGGAGGTTGAGGTTTCATGGTAGATTAATTTGGGTGGAAATAGAGAGCTGTCCGTCCACAGTGGAGTAAGTTCAGCCTTGTTTCCATCAGAAATAGGGCCAGTGTCCAGACATTTTGCACCATTGGTTCAGTCCATGTGTCTGTCCCCATCTGGCTAGTATCATCTGTTCTGGCTGCACTCTGGTTGGTGCTGTGCCCAGGCCTGCGTTGGTCCATGTGGCTGCTGGGTGCAGGCAGCTGCTAGGGCCTCATGGCTGTTATTGAAAGAAAATGCGCCCTAATCGGTTTAGCTCAGTGGATAGAGCTTCGGCCTGTGGACTGAAAGGTCCCACATTCGATTCCAGTCAAGGGCATGTACCTTGGTTGCGGGCACATCCCCAGTAGGAGGTATGCAGGAGGTAGCTGGTCGATGTTTCTCTCTCATTGATGTTTTCTAACTCTCTATCCCTCTCCCTTACTCTCTGTAAAAAATCAATAAAAATATTTTTTTTTTAAAAAAAAAAAGAAACAATGAGAGAAAATAAAAAAAGAAAATGCAGGAGCCAATAGGATGGGTGCCTATTATAGATGGTGAGAGAGCAAACTTTGTTAAGCTTGGGTTGTATTATCTCTCACTTGGGAAGGACCGGGAGCCCTTTCAAACTAACCAGTCAGTTTCCCAATTCTTCACAGGCTGGCACTGGTTCCTCCTCCTAACCAATCCATTTTCTAGAAACCCAGGGTTCTATGTCCCTTATCCAATCTTATCCTTTTCCCCTGCTAGTCTGAGGGGCCTTTATAGTCACTATCTTGGCTACCACTGCCATGCCTCATAGAAGTACCGCCCCCTGTACCATCTTGACTTCTACTGTACATGTGCCCAGCAGAGGAATTTCTCTGCCATTATTTTATCCCTTATCCCCTTATCTGAGGCTAACTGACCAGTGGTTCACTGTGAAGCTGTAACTCCTAGTGCAACAAATAGGCTTATTGTTTGATTCAATTCCTTGGCTTATTAGGCTTGATGTCTGATTCCCTTTGCTCCCTTCCTTATCTAACTACTTCTGCTAACAATATTAAAGTGCTTTTATTTCCCAGAAAGTATCATGCTCTTGACTCTGGACGTTGGAATATAATGTTTTGTTATTCTTGGAATCTTTCCTCCCCACCATGGGCTTGGAGTCCTTCTATTCATTCTTTAACATTAAAAATTATGTACTTCCTGTAAAAATCTTCATTTGGTCCTCTATGACAAAATCTTATTAAAATCTCACACAATTACCTCCACACTGTGTATAACTGCAGGTTCCTTAACACATGTGGTTTATTACTTCTGCACTCCCTGGTTACACTTTTACTTATAGCCTCTGGAAACTAGTTGGAGCCTGTCTTATCCATCCATGTGTTGCTAGTACCTACCACAATGCCTGGTAGAGTAGGCTTTTGATAAATATGTGTAGAATAAATTAATTCAAGATTTAGTCCCACTGGGAAAGATAAAAATGTAAAGAGAAATTTTAGTCTATTGTTTTACTTAAGAAAATTATTTGGTTTTTTAAATAATCCTTTACATCAATCACCTCAGGATTTTAAATCAAACTGTTGGTAAGTGACTATTAAAAATATAAGCGGTCACTATTTAATATATCTTATATTTTTTATGTTAGTCCTTGGCTCTCTCTTCTCCCTCCATATAGTCACTGGAAATGACCTTAATCCAATTACTGACTCCCAAATTAATAACAGCAGTCTAGATCTCTCTTCTGAGCCCCAGATCCCTTTACCAATTTCCTATGTGACATCTCCTCTGGGTTATCTCAAAGGCACTTCATAACCACATAGCCCACCTCAAAATCACCTGTCTCCCCATATTTGGGCCCTTCCAGTATTCTTTTCTTAGTGAATGGCAGTATCATCCAGCCCATTGGGCAAATCAAAAATTAGAGTTACCTCTGTTTACTTACCTTAATTGCTCATATCCAATTCTATGAATTTCACCTTTGAAATACATACCTTTCTGGTCCAAGCTAATTACATGACCTAGTCCAATAGCCTCACAAATTGGTTTACTTAACTTTGTTATTGTCCTGTTCCAACTCAATTGCAATAATAATGATCTTTCTACTGCCAGATCTGAGCAATTCATCTCCTTGCTTACACACCTTTAACATCATCTCTTTACTCTCAAGTTTACAATAAAATTAATGAACTTTACCTACAACACTCTGCATAATTTGGCTCCTACTTACCCCTCTAGCCTCATGTTATACTACATTCCCCATTGGTATTTTTGCTCTAGTCACCCTTACTACAAGTTCTTTATCCCATAGGCCTTTATTCTCTATATTCTCTTTCTTCTACTTGAAACACAATTCCTTCACCATCTTTCTCAGGTTAACTTCTCTTGTCTTCCCCATTTTCGGTCAGTTTTTACTTTCTTAAGGAAACTTAATCTGCTATTTCTGTTTTGATCAAAACATTTTACTTTGAGAACATCATTAATTCTCTTTTAACATTCTTTATATCTTATTCAAGGACAGTTTGAATTGTACAATTATAAAGCATTTACCCAAAGTTGTTTAATCCTTGTCAGTCAAGCTTGTCAGTCAGTCATGCATGTAGCAACTATTTTCAGTTCTATTTTAACTCCATTAATAAATAGTAAGACCTTACTGGGAACATATTTGTATTTGTTTTCTTAAGTACTTATTTCTTGCTCTTAACGTCTTCAAGATAATTAAAGTTGGTTAATTTGTCTCTTCCCTCCCCCCATCAAAACCAGTAAAAATGTCTTTATTTACTTCCATTTTAAAAATATTTTTATTAATTTTTAGAGAGGAATAGAGAGGGAGAGAGAAACATCTATGTGGGAGCAGAACATCTGTTGGCTGCCTCCTGCACACCACCTACTGGGGATTGAGCCTGAAACCTGGGCATGTGCCCTCTCTGGGAATGGAACCAGCAACCCTTTGGTACATGGAACGATGTTCAACCGATTGAGCCACACTGGCCAGAGCTTTATTTACTTTTGATAAGTGCTTGTAGTGGTTTGAATAGTGTCTAAAGTTCATGTCCACCCAGAAATTCAGGAAGGGATATTATTTGGAAATAGGGTCTTTGCAGATATAATTAGTTAAAGATTGAGGTGATATCATATGAATTAAGGAATAGGACCTATATCCAATGACTGATGTCTTTATAAAAAGAGGAGAGAATACAGAGACTCAAAAAAGAGAAGTATATGAAAGTGCAGGCAGAGATTGGAATAATGTGCCTACAAACCAAGGAATGCCAAGTATTGCCAGCAACCACCATAGCTAGAAAAAAAGCAAGGAAGGAGTCTTTCTTGGGGCATTCAGAGGGAGCATGGCCCTGCTTACAACCTAATTTTGAACTTCTAGCTTCCGGAACTATGAAAGAATACATTCTTACTGCTTTAAGTCTATGGAAATCATTATGGCAACCCTAGAAAACTAACACAGAGTTCTGAGTTACAAGAGTCCATTTCACTTTAGGGATCAGGTCAGTTGAGAGATGTCGCTTAGATATGATGTTCCCCTGGGCTCCCACCCCTGCTATCAAAGTATATGGGGAAATGACTCATTAGTAATGTTTTAGTAGCTTTAAAAGAAGATACCGTATTTTCCAGCATATAAGACGACTTTTTAACTCAGGAAAATCTTCTCAAAAGTCGGGGGTCGTCTTATACGCTGTGTGTCATCTTATAGGGCGGATATATCCCAAACTCTATATTTTAACTGGAAAAGTTGGGGGTCGTCTTATGTGCCCAGTCGTCTTATACGCCGGAAAATACGGCAGGCACTTTTTTTTTTTTGTGGTGTGCATGGACTTTTAAACCATGATGGATCTCAGACACAAAAGTATAACTCACAATGCCTAAATGTCATCATCTAATTTACATGAGAATATAGATAGGAATGAAACACTGAGGTATTTTTCCAGAGGTGACCTAAATGGATAAGAAACTAGTTGTTTATGGGAGACGGGAGGCAAAAGTAGGGTAGAGGTTATTATGGAAGAATTGATGTGCATGGTCTCACCCACTCTGCCACTTGTCATTCACATCTTTGCCAGCTAATAGAGTTAAAAACACATATACACACACAAACACAAACTTTTATAAAGGACAAAATAAACTGTATCTGGTATTTAGAAAAATTTCCTCTGCTACGTGTTTGTGTCTCAAATTTCTGCTATCAATTAAGCCAAGATAAGGATGACTTATTTCAAAGTCTAAACCCATAAATTTATCAGGAAAAACACTGGCCTGAAGGTAAATTTATTCAAACCTGGGTGTGATACAGGCTGAGTCCCTAAGGAGGGAACCAAGTGCTGATCGCGCTCTTGGCTTCAGAAGACACAGATCATTAAAGCTCCATCTCAGTGTTTGTAGCTGATTTGTTTATATTACAAAAGTAAGAATCACTAACATGTCCACTTTGCTAGAACCATAAATCTGAAGTTTCTCCTTAGGAAAGCTGAGATTTGACAACTGCGATACCATAGCGCCCCCTGCTGTTCCGATTAATATTGCCAGCTGCCTCTGGCAAAATCATTTTATGAATTTTCCTTACATTCTGCCCTCCTCTGACTTGTTTCTGCTGTCTAGGTTTCTGTTTGCTTTTTGATTCTTCATCTCACCTTTCTGTGCTATTTAACAGCCCAATAGAGATTTTAAAATCTACTTTTAATGATCCATATGTTAATATCATTTTCCACACGCAGGTGGGCCCTAGAATGATTCTGCCTTTCTTTAATATAATTTCAACCATTCTGCTAGAGCAGTGGTTTTCAACTGGTGTGCCACAAGAAGTTTTAAAACATGCAATACCTAACTGACCTTTTTTCCCTTGGATTGTCAAATGAAAAAATGACAACAGCCAGTACAACAATAGCTGTTCAGTGTGAATGAATAAAATTATACCTATTTTTTGTCAGATCAGCAAAAAATATATATATATATTTGGTGTGTTGCAGAATTTTAGTAATTAGTTTATGTGTGCCAGGAGATGAAAAAGATTGAAAATCACGGTACTAGAGCATCTTAGGTCCTCCACCTCCTTCCTCTGAAATGCCGTGTTTTACTTGAATGGATCCCTCATACAAAACTCTGTACACTCATAAAATAGTTAAATCAACTGCAAACAAAAGAAAAGTGCATAAAAGCAATTCAAAGTGTCATTGAGAATTTTGAAAAACAATTGTAGAACAGCACGAAAGCGTTTGCAAAATCTTCCTCTGCAAATTAACACTACATCAAAATAAAGAAGGTCATACTAGCACTAGCTAATTTTTTTTATTTTTAAAAGTATTTTTATGACCTTTGAGGGAAAGCCTATATATAGCTATTCCATCCACTTTCTGTCTGAAATAGAGTTTCCTTGCTGGACAAATGACCTGATATATATATAGGTTTAATTTATGACTTGAGATACATTGTGGAAGATATTTGGAGCATGAGTTATGGGTGATTGTAGAACCCTGATAAAGTAAGACCTAGCCCTTGAAGACGTTTTTGTAAGTTAAAATAATGTATACACAGGGGATAAGGAGTATGTGCAAACTTTGACAAGAATGCATGGAAGGCTAACTTTTTATTTTTATTTAAAAAAATACATTTTATTGATTTTTTACAGAGAGGAGGGGAGAGGGATAGAGAGTTAGAAACATTGATGAGAGAGAAACATTGATCAGCTGCCTCCTGCACACACCCTACTGGGGATGTGCCTGCAACCAAGGTACATGCCCTTGATCGGAATTGAACCTGGGACCTTTCAGTTCACAGGCTGATGCTCTATTCACTGAGCCAAACCGGTTTTGGCCTAACTAACTTTTTAAGTAAGTCCTAGTGGAAGGTGCCATCTGCCATTTGTATTCGCCAACCTCATTGGATTAGAAGCTACTTAAAGATAAATACCTTAATTGGTCCTCTTGCTGGAAAAATATCCTTGGGTGAGAATTAACAACAACAACAAATAAAAAAAAATAAATAAAACAACGTATGCTGGTGGTAAAAAGAAAAAGTAAATACAATATATCCCCATGCTCATCTATTATCACCCCTAGATGGAACTACTGTTAACAATCTTATTAATTTAAATTCAGGTCATTTAAACAATACACTGAATAAGCTAAAAAATACATAGTTATTTTGTAAAATAATACTTTATTTCTCTTCCTTAGTGTGTATGTGTGTAGATATACAAATTTAATACATAAATGGAATTTTATAGTAGTGACATTAATATCCTGATAGAATTAAGTGGCCATGCCCTAACTGGTTTGGCTCAGTGGATAGAGCGTCGACCTGCAGACTGAAAGGTCCCAGGTTCAATTCCGGTCAAGGGCATGTACCTTGGTTGCAGGCACATCCCAAGTAGGAGGTGTGCAGGAGGCAGCTGATCGATGTTCCTCTCCCATCAATGTTTCTGACTCTCTATCCCTCTCCCTTCCTCTCTGTAAAAAAATCAATAAATATAACAAAAGTTTTAAAAAAATTAAGTGATTATTCTTACAGAGTGAAAAAGACAAAAATGCTAATATGGGGGACACAAAGGAGAATTAGCAGACCTTATCTACATATATAAAAGCCTAAGGGACCATCCAACCATTCGACCGTCTGACCAGTAGCTATGATGCCCACTGACCACCAGGGGGCAGGCGCTCAATGCAGGAGCTGCCAAGCTGCAGCTGCAGTTCTCTGGTGATACACCTGAAACCAGAGAGGAGGGAGCCCGATTCTGGGGTGCGTCATCCAAGAACCACCCTCTCGTAATCTGGGACCCCTCGGGGGATGTTGAAGATCTGGTTTTGGCCCGATCCCTGCAGGCCAGGCAGAGGGGCCCCACTGGTGCACGAATCTATTCACTGGGCCTCTAGTCTATAATAATAAATGTGTAATATGCTAATTAGACTGTATGTACTTCCAGAAGACCTTTTGGATGAAGCAGGGGCTGCAAGGAAAGTTCGGGTCCCAAGTGCCTGCTGGCGGCTGGAGGGAAGCCCAGGTCCCGGGTGCTAGAGTGAAGCTGGTGCCAGCAGCCAGGGGAAGGAAGGCCTACTCTTGCACAAATTTCATGCATTGGTCCTCTAGTATACCTATAAAGAAGAAAAGAAAGAGGGCGCATCTGGACAAAAATTAAAATAATTTCTTTTCAGTGTACTTGATTATAAGTTATATCAACTCCTCAGTAAATAAGAATTCAAAATGCATGTCACACTCGGCTGGTGTTGCGCAGTGGTTGAGCATCTACCCATGAACCAAGAGGTCACTGGTTCGAATCCCAGTCAGGGCATATGTCAGGGTTGTGGCTCAAACCCCCCCAGTAGGGGCGTGCAGGAGGCAGCCAATTGATGTTTCTCTCTCATTGATGTTTCTATCTCTCCATCACTTTCCCTTCCTCTCTCTCTCAAAATCAATAAAAACATATTTTAAATGCATCTCATAACTCTATTGGGTTTATCTATATTTTGTACACTATACTACACATTCAATACTGTGAATTTAGTCATTCTCAGTCTTATCTTCTACAAGTTGAATGATTCTTTAACATATGATCAGATTCAGAAAATCCCACCTGATAATTACTGCCAATATTCTGATTCCTAGTGTGTCACAATCTAGGAAAGTTTCACCTGTCACAGAATGTTGCCCTCACAGAGATTATTTTTATCTGAATACGCTCACGTCATAGTTATGCCAGTATTTCTTCAATGAGTATTCTGTGGATATTGTCCTCAGGATATTAGTAGAGGAGCTATGGGGGAAAATGTTTTATGTAAAAATAAGTGAGAAATATGAGTGAAGCAAAGTTTGTAGTAGTTCAAGGATTCTGAACCTCAATAAGAGACTAATGGTCATTATGCATGCCAAAGCGAGATATAAGATGCTCAGTTTTCACAGTGAATTTCTTCCAGGAGCTTTATTTTTAGCAGTGGACCAGTCTTCTAGAACTAGTATTCAATAAAATCCAATTTGGGAAATTATGTTTTAGTTTATTGTGAAACACGTTAAGTTATTAAGTTTGGGGTGATCAGTTGGAGAGTATCCTGGAAAAACTCAAACTGAGACAAATTTTTAAAGGAGGTAAGGAAAGCCCAGTAACTTCTACATTTTCAAATATGTTTATCTTGTAGTTTTAAGAATTAATAGTATATTAGGACACCATTAGTTTTTCCTTTCATGATTTATCTGGAGACAGACAGCTAGAAGGTATAAAACTCCAAAGGTAACTTTGCAGGGGTGCTACTGATCTCCATCGTATAACAGTTACATCTACCTTTGTGAACCACAATGTCCTTTGTATAATTGTCTTAATTTTTTACTCCATTCTAAATAGGGCTCTTTCTTCTTTTTCAAGTTTATATTAGCTTCAAGGAAAAAAATCACAGCCTGAGGTTAGCTGCTTGAATCCATTCTGTACATCAGTATCAGAAAACATTCATATTTTCAACATATGTATAGAATCAGATACCCTTTTAAATATTTTGAACCTTTTTTATTTGGTAGTTAACCTCCTACCAGTGTTTGCTAGTAGAGATGTTTACACCTTTGTCAGTAATTACTCGGAAAGGGGAGAGACTCTCAATGGGCAGCAGGTTATCTAGAATAGAAACACATTGTCATTGGCATCAAATAAATATGTTGCAATGGACAGTATTGATTTTTGCTTCATGAATTGCTTTGGACAATTTATCAAGTATAAAGTGGTCAGAAATATGGGTTCATTTGACTGCTACATTATAAAAATTAAATGTATTCCTTTCTCAAGTAAAGTCATAAAGCTCACTGTTTAGTTCAGTTAAATTCTAGACTAATGAAAATGGCATCAGAAAAGAGAAAGATTCAGTTCATTCATTTTGATAGTAAATAAATGCATGGATATGGGAAAACAGTGTTGATTTTATCATGTTTACTAATTTTTTTATTGTATAAAGCTAATCAAGACACATTTATTTAGTAAATGATTTAATGTATATAAGGCATTTACCAAAATTTCTTATGCCATAATATTACTTCTATACCTTTACCCTCTTCCTGAAAAACAAGAATAAACTCTTAAAACATCAATTTACAAATATAAAAACAAGTGCCTATAATGCCAGGAAATCATCATTTGAATGAAGAGAAAACAATGATACTAGTAATAAACTTCAGAAGCCATCATCTATTGAGCATCTCCTATGTATTAAAAATTATTTCACAGTAACCTCCATAATTCACATCTGTTGTCCAGGAATCTATTTTTACCTCAAGCCAAGGTGAGGGGTGAGCCACATTTGCATAATATAAGGGTTAAAATGTAAGGTGGATGGTTTCCTCAAGAGAAAACCATCTACTGCCAAAATAAGTGCATTAAATACTTAGCCAAAAAATCTTGATTTTATAACTTCAAACCTTTAAAAAGGAATCACCAGCATTTTATTTAACAGAAATTTTAAACTTTACCCTTCTTTAACTGGTAATGGTCTGGGATATTTGTTTAATGTCTCATCTTGAATTATCAGCTGCTTCTGAGAACCCTTTTACTAGTCCCTTATTTTATGCCTACCGTTATATGTAGGTATTTGTTAATATTGTATCCTCTGCCCATTGTCCACTGTCTCCCCCCCTTCTTTTTTTTTTTTTTATTAATCCTCACCTGAGGATATCTTTCCATTGATTTTTAGAGAGAGAGACATCGATTGGTTACCTCCTGTATGCAGCCCACCAGGGCCGGGGACCTGCAACCTAGGTACATGCCCTAGACCAGAATCAAACCCGGGACCCTTCAGTCAGAGGGCCACTGAGCCAAACTGGCTAGGGCTCTTTTTCCCTTAGCCATTCAGGGCAGTCAGATTGTTGTTGATTATGATAGGGAGAGTGGACTCAATTTTACAACAGCTTTCAAAATAATAGCAGTAAATGTTCTCTCTAATTCTAACCTCTTAGGGACATTTTTGGCTATTGTCCTGGCGTGATGCCCGGTACTGAATCTTTCCCAGAACTTTCTGAGAATGGACAAATATCATCCATTGAAACTGAAATGTTTGAGGAAAATTTAGACCATAAGGAAATTTGGGTTATTACTTAAATTTATAGATCTACCTACTAATTTTTCACCCAAGAGATTTTCTGATCCCTTACTCAGAATATAAATTAATATTGATCATTAGCAAATAGATGTTTTTCTCTTTCAAAAACAAGGTAGAAAAAACCAAGTCTTAAATGGTTCCTACCTATCTACAGGTTTTCAAAGAGCCTTATTTATATTACTAAGTGAGATTGTTACTATTCATTTATTTTCTCTTGACACATATTCATGCAACATCCTATATAATAAAAACCTAATATGCTAAGTGTCGACCAGTCACTATGACCCACACTGACCACCAGGGGGCAGACACTCTGACTGGTAGGTTAGGGGTCTGGCCAATCAAGACTGGGCGAGACAGGCCCGACACGCCCTGGAGCCCTCTCGCGGTCCCTCCCTGGCCAGCCAAACTCCCATGGTCCCTCCCCAGCCTTGCCGGCCCCTATCAGCCCCGATCGCCCCAATCAGCTCTGATCAGGACTGAGCACGACAGGCAGGATATGCCCTGGAACCCTCCCGTGGTCCCTTCCTGGCCTTAATCGTGCACAGGTGAGGTCCCTTGGCCTGGCCTGTGCCCTCTCGAAATCCTGGATCCCTTGGGGGGTGTTGGAGATCCAGTTTCAGCCTGATCCCTACAGGCCAGGCTGAGGGACCCCACCATTGCACAAATCCATGCATCAGGCCTCTAGTGTTTATTATAAAATTCAGTGAAAATAAGTGATAAATAATAAAAACTGGAGATTTATTTTGGAAGCCCATTGTAATTTAATACAGTCATGCTATTTTGATATTAAGTTGTTTTGTTTTACTAAACAACTGAAAATTGAAATGTCCAGAAGAAAGTACATGTTCATATAAATTTGTAATCTAATAATAGAGGAATATGCAAACTGTTCAGGAACAACTGAATAGCAGGCTGCGTGGGGCAACCAGGTCGGCAGGGGGGTTAGTGAGGGATGACCAAATGACTGAACAGCAGGCTCTGTGGGGAAGCTAGGCCGGCAGCGGGGGCAGTTGGGGGTGACCAGGCCAGCAGGGCGGGGGGGGGGAGGGGGGGCAGGTGAGGGCTACCAGGCCAGCATTGGGGGCAGTTAGGAGTGATCTGGCTGGCAGGCAGAGGCGGTTATGGGTGATCATGCTGGCAGGGAGGGCAGTTGGGGGTGATCAGGCAGGCAGGCAGGTGAGCAATTAGGATCCAGCAGTCCAGGATTGTGAGAAGGATGTCCGACTACTAAACCAGCAGTCAGACATCCCCTGAGGGGTCCCGGATTGGAGATAGTGTAGGCTGGGCTGAGGGGATCCCCCATGCACAAATTTCATGCACCAGGCCTCTAGTACATATATAAAATACTTGAAGCAAATCAAATTTTAAAATATTAAGGACTTTTCACATCAACAGCAATACAATTTTAATGGCATATTAAAGTTTGAAATCCACAAATACAAGGAAATACTTTTTAAAACTTCAAGAATTTTAATAAAATAGTGTGTGGAAGAAGAGAAAAATAAGTACTGAGTTACATTCTTTGAATAAAGAGTACTAAAGGTTAGCACTTCTTTGCATGGCTAATAGAACCAGTCATCACCAGAAAACATTCTAGCTACGTATTCTTGTAGTCACTCCATTTTATGTAGGCAATGGCATTTTGATTTCTTGGAGTTTATAGTTAAAGACAGGTAGCAATGCAGAGGAATATGAGTTAATTGTTGAATATTTAGGATGGCATTTTGTATCTCAATGTGCATTCCCTAAGGCAGAAGGTGTGCATTTGATAAGAGTGAGTTTCTCAGTTCAGTAATTTGTTGCTACTCATTGTTTCTGTTTTATTCAGGTGCTTGCAATTATTTCTCAAATTTTATAGTAGAAATACTATAAAATGTTTTCAATCGCTATACCACTGATGATAAAGTAACAGAAACAAACTGAGGTTTGTCTGTAAACAGACATTCAGCCTATAATTTCTTCAGTAGGTCTTGGTGCTAGAGAGTTCATTGGCTTTTATCTTGGGTCTTTAAAAGATTTGGCCTTCTGGACTGCCATTCCTGAAGATGTTACTTAATGTGCTTAATATTACAAATCAGGTAAGGGGATAAATACTTCATTTTAGTTCCAACCAGCACTGCGCTATATTTTGTTTTCTCCTAATAACAGAGCTAACAAATCAAATTTCACCTTTACCAAATGACTTTAAAAATGAACAGGAAGCATGTAAGATATTGAATGGTTGATTAAGCCATAAATATTATTCATGTAATGTTGGAACTGTTCATGGTACATCATTCACCTGGATATAAGAAAAAAACAAAACTTTTCTCTGTGTAGAATTATTTGAGACAGCATAGGGTTGAATGAACACTTGGTCTCACACTGTATAATATTCCTCATCTTATTTTATACCTATGATGAATTTTAAGTAAGTACTTAAATATTTTTTACAACTGATATGATATAAAAGTTCACAAATAAATGAGAGAAAAACCATTCTATATAGTAAAAGGGTAATATGCAAATAGATGGAATGGCAGAACAACCAACAAACCAAACATAGCGTAATATGCTTTTGATATGCTAAGGCTGCTCAGCTGCTTGCTATGATGTACACTGACCACCAGGGGGCAGATGCTCTGGTAGGTTAGCTTGCTGCTGGGGTCTGGCCTATCGGGACTGGCGAGATGGGCCAGACACGCCCTGAAGCCCTCCTGTGGTCCCGCCCTGGCCTGATCATGCACCAATGGGGTCCCTCAGCCTGGCCTGCGCCCTCTCAAAATCCAGGACCCCTCAGGGGATGTTGGAGAGCCAGTTTCAGCTCAATCCCACAGGCCACTCCCCTTGATAGGACACAAGACACTGGGGAAATGGCTGGTGAGCACTGCTGTGGCAGTGCAAGCCTCTCCCGATTGGGACTGTTTGGGCGCGAGCCCGTGATAGGCACAGTGGGGCCGGGATGAGTGGGAGTGGCAGGTAGGAGCTGCAAGCGGTGTTGGACTTCGAGTTTTGGCCTGATCCCTGCAGGCCACCCAGAGGGACCCCACCTGTGCATGAATTCGTGCACCAGGCCTCTAGTAAAATTATAATGAATTAAGATAAGCTACTCAGAGGTTGTTGTGAAGGGAAAAATTGGGCCATAAGAAAAACAAGTAGTGTGGTACAATTTTCAAGAAACATATTTTTCATAATTTTACTTCTAAATGGTGCTCTGACTTTTGAAAGTTTTCTTGGTTGATTTTGGCTGTAATCAGAGAAAATTCTCCTTATTGTGGTAAACAACAGTTGCTATCTTTTGAACATCTACCATATGCTGACTACTGGAATGCTAAGACTATCCTCAACCATGATAAATACCTTTTACCTTTTCATCATTGTCTTCAGACTATCTTTAGAACCCTTTGTGTGTATAAGTTTAATCAATCAAAATATATATACCCCTATAGGTGAACATAGATTTGGGGTGGATCCTTCTTCTAAGGAGTAGAAACAATTGTTCCTATTTCTGTTGCCTATTTGAACACTATTTCAATATGAGAAAGCTACTTGGATATATGGCCAATAATTTCTTTTTTTGTGAAGAACAATGTGTATGCTTTTTATTACTTTAAATTGTGTATTATTTCTTATGCAGAATTTTCTTTTTTATTTATCCTTAATATATCTTTGTGAAGCAGTGATGACATTATTATGAGTACTCATCATTTTATTTTCAAAATAAATTACTCTGAAAAAATGTTCCAGGAACTTTGTAAAGAATAGCTTCCTATTTTAAACCTAAGTGAGCAGTGATTATCTTCCCATAGGTAACCCCTTTTCTCACCATTATTAGAAGCAGAACTTGAAGACAACCACAAAACAGATTCAATTCCACAGTGCATTAAGAAAAAAATAAATATTTTACTGACCTATCAAAGGGAGATGTCTCCATGAGGCAAAACTTCATAAAATCCTCTTTAAACCTCTGTGTTACCCACCCACCACCCAGAGATCCTTTGTCCCCCAAACCATTTCATCTCCCACCTCCTTACCTGGTGCAGAGGGTCGGTGCAGGGACAGAGAAGAAGGGGTGGGAGACGTTCTCACTCCTTGCACCAAAAGAAATTACTCCATAGACACAGAGTTTGGTGTTCTGTAACTTGAGACTCATTTACAGTGCTATGATCATGGGTTCAAATCCCATTCTCGAGACTTGTTAGTAGTAGTACATTTGGAAAGTTTTAATCGCTGTGAGTCTCATTTTTTATTTAAGTTGTAAAAGTGGAATTTAATTTTTTACCTTAGAAGATCACTGTGAGGGTTAAATGAGATGAGACAACAGTCTCCCTTTTAGAATGTAGTGAGTAGACTTTGTTTATATCCTGATTCTTCTTGAGAAGTTTGTTGTGTCCCTTTTCTATCCCTCTCTGTTCTCAGTGAGTAGATGTTTTTATATCATGAGCAGATTTTGCAAATTCTCAGTGAGTGCTGACTGCATAAAACACTCAACACAGATATAAAACGCTATTCATACCGTGTGGAACCAGGCAACTGTTTAAGAGCATAGCACTATGAAGGTGATTTTTTAAAAACTTGTCACTTTTAATCCATCAAGTTAAGTGACTATAATGCACTAGTTATTCTGCAAAGGTTTTTGGAAAACTTAGTGGTTTAAATATGTTATAATTTTATTAAATACAAGATAAAGTTTAAAGCAAGTAATTCATCCTTCATCCTGCTCCTGTCTTTTCTTTCTTTCACTTTCACACTTCTCCTAATAGACATTTCCTCTTTTCGCTTTTTGTTTTTTGTTTGTTTGATTTTTGTTAGCATTCCCTCCCACTTATTTAAATCAAAGGTCTACTTCCTCTCTTAGTCCTGGCAATTGGGTGATCCAAATCTCATTAGTGTCTCCAAACTGGTATTGTATTTCAAGCTGCCATTCAGACAGTTACATTACAGAAGCCATACTGGTTGATTCAGGGATGACGTGTGCTCAAAGAGGAGTGAGTGATACGACAGTTGTACTGCTAGAAAAGGAGGCAGCCTGTTGAGTCTGGCTTTCTTTCCTTAGTATAAATGCTTTATTCATGCTCTTGAACCTGAGGAGGTGATAGCAAGCTGGAGAGACACTCTAGCAACCTTGCTGCTATGGAATGAAGACAAAGGAAACCGAGTTAAACAATGAAAGAAAGTAAATTTCCACCCCAGGGACATTACTTAAAGTCTCCTGCATCAAGCTATGCATGAGGCTGCCATTTGACTTATGTGAGCCAGTGAATTTCTCTTTGTTTTTCTTTAAGTCAATTTTAGTTGGATTTTATAACTCAAGATGTAAGCATTCTTAACTGATACTTCCTTATCTCTACTTTTATTTTGTAAATAGTGATTTCTAACTTATCCTTTTCTATTTTTTAAATCATTTCCCATAGGTACCATTTATCTTCCTCTTAGTTACTTCACAGTTTAAGTAAAATTATAAAAATGGCCTCACATGAGCAAACATTTTTATAATCATTTATTTATGATGTCTTTTATCACTTGAGATGTCACTTGCCCTTTATAGCTGATGTCCCTTCAAGGCCTTTAATTAATTTATATCATGCATCTCAGGGTCCCAGCATGGCACCATGCATCCCATGTGCATTAAAAGTATTAATTGGAAATAATGATAATGATCAACCTCATGAAACATTTTTGCCTCTGTCCCTGTTCACCTAGCAAGCTGGGAACATGAAAGATGGGCAGAGAACTAGTCACCAGGAAGCAGAATGAATGAACAGGGACAATGTCTAATTCTATATATTTTAAATCACATCTATTACAGTTAGAACTCAATTTAAATTAGTAACATTAAGAGCAGAATTGGCAGTTGCCTTGTGAGATAAGTCAGTGGGTTCTATCCTAATAGGCAATGAACCTTTAGGTCCTGACAGCCATATTTTTATTTGCTCCTTTTCCCTCCTCTGGCTTTTTTCATAAAAATGCTGAGGAATTCTTTAAAAATACCCTAGAATAAACCACCATTCCCCATTCCCTCAGGTCTTTCAAAAGCAGATCACATATTGCATTCTCTTCCAGGGCATTTCATGTGGATTTGTAAAGCCATTTTCATATAACCTTGGCCAGTCATCTTTATTTTTATTCTGAGTCACTTCTCCCCTCTCTGAGATACTGCTTCACTTGCAGAAATGTGGGCTGGGAAGGAGCCAACCGTGAGAGTGAATGTGCGTGGACTGGACATAGAATACAAACCTTCCCAGGATCAGACTGAGGGCTCAGAGTGGGGATCAGCTAAATCCTTTGTTTCTCCTTTTTCTCTTTCAGTCTTGACAACATATAAAAATGTGCGTCAGAGATAAAAGTGGTTGCAGAGCTTGCCTTCTCCTTAAGGGGTGTCAGGAGGAGATCAGGGAGGTGACCCATAGTCTTTGGAGATTCTTAAACTGTACTTTGAATTTTAATTTCCACACTCCTTCTTCTTCGGCCAGTTGTGCTGATGTAAACTACTTAGCATAATTAAGATTTCTTTTCCACTGTACTCTATGTAACCAAAATTATTCTTGTTTTTAAAAAATCATGTAAATATATGGATAGAAAAAAGACTGGGATAAAATATGCCAAATGACATATTTTATTTCTCAGAGTGCTAAGCTAGGTGATTGTCATGTTCTAAAATGCACTTTATACTTTGCCAAATGTCTATATTTAATAAGCATAGATTATTTTTCTTAATAATCAAATTTTAAGTAAATAGAAAATACATTTTTTACCTAATTCTCAATACTTTTTTTTCCTGCAGCCCAAGATTCTAAATAAATGTGCCATCAAGTTAAAGAGGATATTTCCCTGAATGAACTGTAAGAGGAGTACAGAGAAAAAGTATTCTGTTTAAATCACAAAAGACATTGGCACCTGCTAAGGCTATGATGTAAATTTTCTTTACTTAGACTAAATAACTTTTTTTCTTATCAAGTGAAGGTGATGGTATTTATTTTTGTACAAGAGGCAGAGAAAGAGTGGTCACAGAAATAGTGTAAGGATTTTGGAGCTTCCTCAAAGGGAAGGGATGTGACCTCACTCTCTAGGTGTCAGAGACTTGGAAGCCAGGCAATGCAAAGGTCTTCGATTTCATTTCCCAAGAAAATGGGGAATGGAGACTCCACCCACTTCCTTTTGAATTGAAATGCACACAGGAGGAAATAACATGTGATCCTTGGCTACTAAGAAGAGGGGGGAAAGCAAAAGCAGAATTCAAATGAAGTGATTTTTCTCGTTCAGTTTATCCTTTAAAAAATAAGGAGGTAGGTACTTCCTTTCTGCAGTGAATTTTAAAATGTAGTAATTCAATGCAGTCTGATTAACATGCAGAGGCATGATATACAATTAATATAAATGTCTTTAAACTGCTTTGCTAAGGTGTCTTCTAGTGAATCCTGCCCTTGCTGGAGAACACAGTTGAAGTCTCCATTGGTTGAAGCTGTGTTGGGATAACAAGGCCCCTTTATTTGGCTTCACCAATGTGATATGATAAAATATTTTATTATTATTTTTTGTTGGTTAACCCCACAGAAGTAAATATCACATCCTGAAAAACTCCTGAAAACTTTATATTCCCAGAAAAGCAAACATAGGAATTTTATTTGAAGGTTCTATTTAAAAAAAAAAACAAAAACCTTTGCCATATATAAAGGCTTTGATAAGTTTTGTTTTAAGGTATAAAGAAAAAATGACTCCCAGCTTCATGGTTTCAAAAAATGGAATCTAAGCCAATGAAAGTGAGAAAGATCTTTTAATGATAGTAATATATAACAGTGAGGCCATCTGATTGAAAAAAGATCCTTTTCATTTAGCATAAGATGTATTGCCACTCTACTTTAATCCTTTGGATACACATACAAAGTTACTATGAGATTCTTTAGACATATGTAAGCCTACTTCTTATGTTTTTAAGTTCTTGTTACTACAGTAATGAACTTCAAATACATCAAATAAAAAAGATCAGTCACAAGCTTACACACTTAGAAGTTTCTCTGCTAGGCGCACAGACTGGACTTGTAGGGACACTTTATTATAGGTCTGCAGGGGTAATCTCTGAAATAGGATGAAATATTGGAATCTTTCTTTCATGTGTTAAGGTAAAGGAAGAATTTTAGTGAACTAAGTAGTAAGTAACTATTCCCCACTGGTCACTGAATTTAAACATTCCTATGCTTGTGGTCCTGGCCACTTTGAACTTTTAGTTTCTTAAAAATTGAATGTATTTGCATATTAAGCCATAAAAATGTGTTTGCATTGCTCCCAAGGAAAAAAGGACCATCCCATACTAAACAACAGGTCTTTAAAATAACTAATAGTGACAATGAAGAGCTATTATTAATTAGGAATGGTCTGATTTTTTTTTTGCTTTTTCTGAAAACCACATTAATGATCAATTATGCTATTAATTTTCACGATATTAAAAAAATAATCAGGTTACTTAAAGTAGCCATTATACTCAGTTCTGATTCTGTTGTAGAAGATAAATCACCTTGCTTTGTGATACAGAACATTTTTACCTTATGAATATTAATTATTAGCAAGGAATGAGAAATGTAGGAAAGGTGAAAATATTTCCATTTGAGCTTTTAAAGGATATCTATTGAGTCTTCCTCCTTTTTATTCTGTGACCCATCAATCAGGAAATGTGATTATAATTCAGAAAGAATTATACACTTAACTATATACTTAAATAAGAGGTTTGACTGGGTTGCTGGCTTTGAGGCTCAAGTAGTATTTACAAAATCAAAAATCATGAGACAGAGAGAACAAGGTTACCATCCGGGCAGCACTGAGAGACTCTGACAAGTGCCCAAGGGGAGTTAAAATGGTTAAGGTTACCCAAGTTAAGCAGCATCTCATAGAACCTTCTATCTTGAGCATTACTTCTATTTATAAGAATGGACTAATTCATTTATGTCAAATGTGGCTTTTGGATATTCAAATTTCTAATGTCACCAAAATTATCTGAGGAACAGCTCTGATGGGTCAATCATTGCAGATGGTAAGTGCTTTGTTAATGATATAGAAATTTAGAAACAACTGTAGAATGTCTTGCCTCAGGAGAAATTTCTCTTCCTGTTTGAGAGCTGCTTCCCACTACTGAATTAATTTTGTGTTTATGAACAGATAACAATCTCTGCCACGTGGTAGAAATAACTCACTCCTTGCTCACATATGCAAGTGTAAATAAGCAAAGAATATCACAAATAAACAATGCCATTCCTTTTAAAATAATGCACTGTGTGTAATTAGGAGTATGCAATTACAACAGTGTACAGCTCTCAGTGTAACAATTACGTTTTCAGTAAAATGTAATTTGTTCCAATGTAAATGTTTTTCCTCAATTCAGAAGATTCCCTTGAGTTTTTTCAATAAGCACATTTCTGCAAATAAAAGCAGTTGTTCACTATGTTCCAATATACAAATCAAAGCTAGATTATAATAGGCTACCAAAATTTTCCAAGCTTTGAGGTTTCAGTATTATCTTGAAATAGGAAAGTGGGGGTGATCACTTTGGAAAGGATCCTATCTAATAAAAGGGTAATATCAAATTAACTGTCACTCTGTCACAAAGATGGCAGCACCCATGGCCACAAGGTGGTGGTGGCCAGTCCTCTCAGCCCCACCGGAGTCCCCCAGTCCCGGGGGAGCGGCCACTGAGAGCGGGCAGTGTGAGCGGCCTGGCGGAATGCTGCAGAGGGCCTCTGGGCAGTGGGCACGGAGCGGCTGGGGGAAAGGGGGTGGGGGGAGGAACGCTTGCGTCATTGCCCCGGTGACGAGGCAAGTGTTCCACGCCTGGTCATGGATGGGACTCTGGCCAGGCTGGGGCGTGGATGGGCCTTTGGACCGTGGAGAGCCTCTGGGCAGCAGACACGGAGCAGCCAGGCCCCGCAGAGAGCTACTGGCGCACGGATTCATGTGCAGGGCTACGAATTGACATATAGGAATGCTTTGCTGCTCCTTCCATAAAGAGGTGGATTCTGGGCTGTCCTTGTAACTTGCTTTGACCTCCCTGGTGTAAATGATGCTGTTTGACTAATGAGGCTAGGTTTTAAGAGACCTTGGCATGTGGCTCTGAGACTGCCATGTAAAGAAGCCAGACTAGCTTGAGGAGGAGGAGGGGCAGGTGGAGAACTCAGGTCCCCCCATGACAGTCGAAACTATCTGCCAGGCATGTGAGTGAGGCCTCTTGGTCTCCTAGCCTTGCTGAACCCACCTAAATCCAGCCAACTGAGTCAGACCAGATGGCATGTGTAGATTAACATTCCAGCCAACAATTGAGACAAATAACTAATTATTATTTTTTTAACTTCTAAATTTTAGAGTGGTTTTGTATAGCAAAGAACAATGAAAATAGTTCTAATGTTCTCCTGTCATAGTGTTTGGTGCTAGCATTTAACCAATTTTGTTTCCTAGTTATTTAGGCAACTTGTAAAGTTTATTCTACTGATGAAGTTGTGAGAACACCATAGTATATTTTTTATTAATCCTCACTGGAGGATATTTTTCCATTGATTTTTAGAGAGAGTGGAAGAGAGGGAGAGAGACACACAGAGAGAAACATCGATGTGAGAGAGACCCATTGATTGGTTGCTTCCAGTACATGCCCTGAGCAGGGCCAGGGATTGAGCCTGCAACCCAGGTATATTCCCTTAAACTGAACTGAACCAGGGACTCTTCAGTCTGCAGGCCAATGCTCTATCCACTGGGAGAAACTGGCTAGGGCACCATTGCATATCTAATAGAGAGCAAAATGAGAAAAACAGAATCCTAGTATGATAAAATTTAAAATATATTAAAGATGCAAAAGAATCTAGTCCAATTGATTGAAAAATGTTTTTCTTGGATTATGATATTGAGAAGATAAGAATGTTCTTCAGGGCTATTCCAGTGGTTATGATGGAGAGGAATGGTGTAGATTTCTCATGCTTGCTTCAACCATACCAGTTCCAATTTTGTTTATTGTATTCCCATGTGCAAAAATATTTTCCTAAAAAATAAAAGGAAAAATAACCAATGAAGACTAACCCTCACATTTTCCATAGGGATATATTAAGGTTCAGAATGAAGTAATCAATGTAAAAATTTATCTTCAAATTATGAAAAAATGCTTCATCATAAAGATGATAACTTGTCTGTTGCACCATGTATGGAAGCTAGATGTCAGAATCCTTAATGACATGGTTTCTATTTACTTTGCTAGGCTCCTGCCTGTCTCAGCCTCAAGAGTATTTGAATATGTCTTTCCCCCAACTCAATTGTGATGCCCTGTTATCATGCACAAGTTTCTTTTTCTCCCACCTTCCTGAATTGAAACATGATATATTAGTACTAGAGCCCCGGTGCACGAAATTTGTGCACGGAGGGGGGTTGTCCCTCAGCCCAGCCTGTACCCTCTCCAATCTGGGACCCTTCAAGGGATGTCCAACTGCCCGTTTAGGCCCGATCCCAGGCCTAAACGGGCAGTCGGACATCCCTCTCACAATCCAGGACTGCTGGCTCCCAACTGCTTGCCTGCCTGCCTTCCTGATTGCCCCTAACCGCTTCTGCCTCCCAGCCTGATCACCCCCTAACCACTCTGCTGCCAGCCTGTTTGCCCCCAACTTCTGTCCTCTGCCAGCCTGGTTACCCATAACTGCCCTCTCCTGCAGGGTTGATCACCTCCAACTGCCCTCCCTTGCAGGCCTGGTCCTTCTCAACTGCCCTCCCTTGCAGGCCGGGTGCCTCCCAACTGCCCTCTCCTGCTGGCCATCTTGTGGTGGCCATCTTGTGTCCACATGGGGGCAGGATCTTTGACCACATGGGGGCAGCTATATTGTGTGTTGCAGTGATGATCATTCTGCATAGTACTCTTTTATTAGTTAGGATAGAGGCCTGGTACAGGGGTGGGGGCCAGCTGGTTTATCCTGAAGGGTGTCCCTGATCAGGGTGGGGTTCCCTTGGGGCGTGGGGTGGCCTGAGCGAGGGGCCTGTGGTGGTTTGCAGGCAGGCCACGCCCCCTGGCAACCCAAGCGGAGGCCCTGGTATCTGAATTTATTTTCCTTCTACAATTGAAACTTTGTAGCCTGGAGCGGAGCCAAGCCTGGGGCTCCCTCCGAGGCCGCAGCCATTTCTGTTGGGGTTATAATTGAAACTTTGTTGCCTTAAGTGGGTGGGCCCGGCCAGGGTGTGTGGAAAGCTTTGCTTCCCCTGTTGCTGGCGGCAACCCTGGCCTGCTCTCTCAAGCTCCATTCTGCCACCATTTGTTTGAATTTGTTTACCTTCTATAATTGAAACTTTGTAGCTTGAGTGGAGGCTTAGGCCTGCAACGGCTGGCAGAAAGCTTGGCTTCCTCTGTTACCTAGGAAACCTTGCTCTCTGTGGCTGTAGCCATCTTGGTTTGGGTTAATTTGCATACTTGCTCTGATTGGATGGTGGGCGTGGCTTGTGGGCGTGTTGGAGGTATGGTCAACTTGCATATTTGTCTATTATTAGATAGGATTGCTAAACACTGCCTGCATTGTTTCTATCAGAAAACCTTCTCAGGATTGTCCCTCTTCATCTACCCAAGGCTGTGTTTGGTTGATGTCCTCTTTGATATATCCATGGACTTTTCTTAGTGTCACAGATAGGAAGGCCTACAGGGTGTAGTAACCTTGTGTTTGCTTTTCATCTTATCAAAGACTGAAAGATTTGGGAGTAAGAAACCTGGCATAAGCAGAAGATGTGTAACAAAAATGGATGGAATAAATGGACAGATGAATGAAATTTCTAATTGAACAAGTAGGCTCTCATTTACCAAATTTATCAAATAAAAGGTTAGATACAAACTAGTAATGTTAATGTTGGGATATGAGTGAGTTGGAAACACATAGTGTATGGCCTTTTAAACCAAGTATAATTGGAAGACTTGAGAAGATTTTAAGCAGGGAAGGATATGAAGAAGTATATCTTCAGAAAGATTTTGTAGGCTTCTCTGTAGACTAAAGATTCCAGAAGGTGCAAAATTAGATGTCTCAATGCACAGGTCTCTCAGACATGTTTGTGTCCTGAGCAAGGAAATCCTATGTTGAATCATAGCTATCTAGCTTGTTATAACCTCAGGGGAGAAATATGGATGTCTTCTCATGCCTCCATACTGCTGATGTCACTCATTGATAGGTGCCATTTTAAAATGAGATGAGTAATTAAGATTTACTGCTCCTTACGTATTTATTTACTTATTTAATTTATTTATTTACTAGAGGCACAGTGCACGAAATTTGTGCAAGGAGCTCGGCCCCTGCCACTGTGGCAGCTGCCTTGGCCCCCGCCACCATGGTGGCTGCCTTTGCCTCAGCCCTTGCCCACCCTTGGGGCCACATGCCTCTGTCTTGGCCCCACTGCTGTGGCTTCATCCAGAAGGTCATCCAGAAGGATGTCTGGTCTAATTAGCATATTATACTTTTGTTATTATAGATTTATTTATTTATTTAATTATTGCAGTGTGAACCTCATATTATATAAAGGATTCATATCGCCTTTCTGGCATTCAAAATATATCTCTGCATTTATTACTATGTTATCCTGATTGAACCGTAGGTAGTGCCTGTATAATTCTGGTTTCAATTTATTTGTTGTAATAGCTTTCCCATGATGACTCATATGAACTTCCAAGTGTAATAATAGCTTTTCAGCCCGATTCTGGAATCTCTCCCTCTCTCATTCTAGTCTGATAATTTTTCTAATAATGGCTGTTCATATGTTTTAAAAAAAATTCCCCACTTAAAGCTTTTTTTCTCTTCATTTACTACTGTTGAGCATTTTTAGATATACTGGTTTCTTTAGTAGCTCCCTTATTTATTTTCACATTTGAAATGCTATCTAGCTAATGCATATATAAGCTAAGAAAGGTTGGGAAAATATGTTTTATTTATTCAACTGTATAACAGAACTGACTTAATTTGTTCTAATAAGTATTTCTTCACTGTTTTAGCAATATTTTCAATGCATCTGACAACACTATTTGCAAACAAAATAATGTATTTTAATTTGTTAACAAGTTGTTTGCCACACACTGTCTCAGTCATTTTTTACAGTGTCAGAAAGAATTAGTTCTTCCTCAAGAGTGTATATAAGGAAAGCACTTCAAAAGAGAATCTAAATTCTTACTTTAAAAATATCTTGCTAATTGTGATGGCTTTATTTCAGCATTATTACTCATATCACAAGGCAGTATATCTACACATAAAGCACATTTCATCTGCATTTCAAATGACCCCTAGATAATTCCAAACATTTTACCTATTTCTTATTAGATATGATGATATTTTTGAACGTAGTACTGTGGTTAAGGAAAAATTTGTGTGTAATGAAGAATAGAGAAAATGTTAGCTTGGCCATGCTCTTAGTGCATACTGGGCCTACAATTATGAATCTTAAATTTATGGTTTTTATGCAGAACCTTTTTAAATCACATAATCAGTTTAGGGATGTTAGTTTGTTTTTAACTTAAGAGTATAATTCATAAGTCCACCTAGCATAGCTCACCTCATCTTCTGTTTCACTATGCTGAATGTGAACAGAGAAGTGAGGGTGTTTCAGCCATTCTTCTTTACAACACATAACACATGATGGTCTGCTTTATAGATCCAGTAAGGGACCAGTGTCACTCCATATTTTCAACATCAGTAAAACCTACTTCTTTTTAGTTTTTAGATTATATCCTCTAATATTTTATTTGCTCATTCTGTGGTGCCTTAGTCTGTTCTGGCTGCTATGCTTATGAACCACAGAAATTTATTTCTTAGAGTTCTGGAAGCTGGAAAATCTAAGGTCAATGTGCCAGCATTGTATTCTGGTGAAGGCCCTCTTCCTGGTTCTCTCATGTATTTCCAAAATAGTTTTTTTTTAAATAGAACTTAAATAATATGCTAGTATTAAATAACAATTTATTTATGGACTTTGTTTCATCAACTAGTAGTTCACCAGCTGAGAAATTTTGTAATTCTCCCAATAGCTCTGAACTGACGCGCTTATATTTAGAAACTTCCAAATATTTAGCTCTTTTGATTCAGTTATAAGAACTCATGTCCCCTCTGTATGGATGGCTCCTTTACTAAATTGTTCCTTCATTTCCATGGCACTAACCGATGCTGTCTTTCAGGTGAAAGTTTGCTCTTGTGCCATTTTAATGTTAAACTGAAATTAGGGAAGAGGATCATTTGTAGGGCTTCATCATAAGTTCCATACAAAAGATGATACCTAAACATATCATCTAGAAACTTCCCAAATTGTCCATCATATAATGATGGACACACCTTGATGAGAACTTGCTGCTTCTGGTGGTGGGATTTTAGCATGAGAACAGTGAAAGGTACTGAACAATAAGCATGAGAACAGTGAAAGGTACTCCCCTAATTGTCCATAATGTATTGATGGGTACACCCTAACGAGCTTGCTTTTGGTGGTGGGATTTTAGCATCTGAACAATAAGCATGAGAACAGTGAAAGGTACACCATCAAAAATCCCACACACTCAGCAAATGTTATTAAGCGAGAGTTAGTGATTGTCCTTATTAAGGGTTTGTTTGGGTCTTATAGACTTCTAAAAGCAAAGCATATTTCTCTTTATAATTTTTTTTCCCTGGGAGACAAATTCTCAGCACAGTGGATTCTCATCAAGTGGCCTGAGCATTACCTCCCCAGTGGGTTTTCAATAGCTATTTATTTTAAGAACAGAGTGTGTTTACAATTGAGGACAAGACTATATAAATGGATTATTTTATGGTTGTTCATACATTTTACCCGTTTACACAAAATGAGGATGACCTTATATATAATGTCCCCAAATGGGACACTTTCAACAGTAAAAGCATATGCTATTATAATCAAAGTGGGACAAGAGGCATAGACCAGGATGGTCCCAGGCAGAGCTGGATATCTGATCAACCTATCTTAACTGTGTGATGGTCAGCAAGATGCAGGCAGAGAATCCCAAGCTTTTCTCAAAAGTGGTTCCCCAACCTGACTATATCAGAATCCCTGGACTGGTTTTTAAAAATGCTGACATCCTGGTCTTACTTCCTAGGTGATTAGATTGTCCATGTTCTTGATACCATTGTAATTAGTTAATAATAGGAAAGGAGGCCCTGGTCTGTTTGGTTCAGTGGTTAGAGCGTCGGCCCAAGGACCTAAGTGTTTGATTCCTGGTCAAGGACAAGCGTGCGGGAGGCAACCAATTGATGTGTCTCTCTCACATTGATGTTTCTTTTTCTCTCTCTGCCTTTCCTCCTCCCTTCCACTCTCTCTAGAAATCAATGGGGGAAAATAATAGGAAAGGAGTAAAGGGGGAATCCAGACATTATAGACATGTCCTGTGGGCAGCTCCACCAGGAAGCTGCAGCTTTTCACTCCCCATGGAACCACCAGCCTATTCCCTGCAGAATTCTGGGGAAGGGGACTCATCTGCATGCCCAGTAAAGTTGGAGTAACATAGGGAAGGTACTTGCCTGTCAGTCAAATCTGGGGACAGACATGGTTGGCTAGGATAGGTGTGGCCACTGAAAGTCCATGAAAATTTGGAAATACTCAATCCCCTAAACCAAGTAGTTTACTCTGTTGTTGCTTCCCCCTCTTGACTCTTAGCTTAGGGGGCTCTTTGGCTTCTACTTTCTTGCATTCGCCTCTTTGGCCCACAGCCCTGTGGACCCCACACATAATGGACTGATGGACTGCAGCGGGGAAACACAAGCTAAGCTAGCCTGGTGCTAGACTGGATACTGCTCCAACTCTAGACACTGGCTCTGATTTTAGCTGTACTGAAGCCCCAGCTATACTTCTATGACTGTACAATGGAAAATGGAACTTTGGAAACCCGGGGGTGTAATTCCATGGAAATAAAGCTTTCTACTATACCTCATCCTCCCGTGGGGGCCTCTGGAAATTCTTATTCCAGTAGTACCCCAGGAACCCCACCCAATTCCATGAGCAACTGAGGGGAATGAGGCGCTCCCCTGTTCCAGGACATTTTTAGGACCCTGGGTGATTCTGATAGTAATCAACTCAAAATAAGTGTAGGATACTTCCTTCTGAAATCCCTCTACATTTGTAGCTCACATATGTACACTTAATCTATTCATGCTCTACATTTTTTCAAATCTATAGTGCCTATTTTCTACATTTTGACATCTTTAAAATAACGATACTTCTTACAATCTATGGCCTCTCAAAATCAGATTATAATTTATTGCTTACACATTCATGGACTTGGTTTTTTTCCCCCTGGAGACATAACTGGATAATTGTGTTGATATTTTAGTGAATAAATTATTGGAAGATCAAATGAAGAAAGAATATGAGACATAGTTGTTGATTGAGGATTTTCTATTGACACCTTTAGATACAAGTAAGAAAAGAGAAGCATCAAATTTTGTATAATGGGTGTCAGCAAGTTTGAAAAAAGTTTCCTGGAGGCATCCTGAGGGGAGGGGGGACTCTTATAAAAATATTTCATTATGGTTACTTTGTTCACACAGAACATATGGACAAACTCAGGCACTGATGATGCTGAGTTGAGGAATGATTCTGAATCATTGAAAACAGGCTGAAGAAGTTTAAGAATTTTTAAAAAAAAATTATTTACCTTAAATTTTCATTTTTATGTAAAAGAAAGCTATGATAAAAATCTAAGTATAGATAAGTCTAAAGAGTTCTCTCAATTAAGAAAAGGATAAGTACAATGTTACTTATTTTTCAGACTTTATCATTTTTTTGGTGGTACATAAAAATGTTGTATTATAATTGTTGGTGACTGAAACTTGATGATACATGGTATATGACTAGTCAAAAAGAAAAAAAAGTGAAATATTTTGGCAAGTTTGCAGCACATGCCCTAGAGTGAGGGTATAACAAGGAACACTGATGTCAGTTAATCTCCGTCCCTCTGACCTTTCATGTGAACATTTTCTCACAAAGTGTGTGAATTCAGTGTCAAAGGTTTTAAAAAAATATGTCTTTAAAATAAACAAAATAATTATCTGAAGCTCTATGTAGAATGCCGTATGTTAGAAAAAAAATAGCTGGGTGAGTGGATGAATTTTCTAGGGCAATTTCAAGTCTGTGCGATAACTAGAGCAAGCCAATGCCTGTTTAAGAGGGACTCCACACACACACACACACACACACACACACACACACACACACACACTCTCTCTCTCTCTCTCTGTCTCTCTCTCTCTCTCTCTCTCTCTCTCTCTCTCTCTCTCTCTCTCTCTCTCTACTAGCACTCCCTGTAAGACTTAATAGGATGTTTTCAAAGTTGTAATCACCAAAAAGCAGCCAGAAAGAGAAGATTCTGGCTGCATCAGGGCGTTTGGTCTCTGCCCCCATCTTCCACAACTTTCCTCTCCAGTTGTTTCTTTTCAGCCTTTACAGGGAAGCCCAGCTGCCAGCAGACAACAGGCTGAGCAGTAGCCAGCTGCTTTATAACTGTGTTAGCCAGAAGCCCTCATGAGAAATATTTTTCCTGGAAAATAAATTATAACATGTCTAAGTGGTGCCTGACAAAGCTAAACAGGAGGCATGCTGCTCTATTGCAAATTCATCTGCAGTCTCTGGGTAGAGAGACAAATAAAAGCACTTCATCAAAATCAGTCACAGAAACCCAGGAAAGCCCATAGGAGACCACTAAACTCTAAATACCAATCAATTTCTCCAACTTTTTTTTGTCAAACTTGCAAGTCCTTTTAAGCACTGTCTTCTTGAACTGCCAGGCGGCAGCTGGCTGCTGTGGAGAAAGATCAGAAGGAATACAGTTTGGGGGCCTTCTGTGACACGGTGGTTTATCTAGCTGAGGAACCTTAATGCTGAAGGGGTTTTTTGGCCTTAGAGCATCAATTAAGGTTAAAGCTAAAAGCTTGCTTTTACTTTTGTCTATTCGCACTGTCTCCACTCAAAGTGGTTTTCCTCTATATCGTAGGAAACAACATAAATAGAAGTGTAATAGGGAGCTGGCCCTTCTGCCTGCAAGTTTAAGATGGCAGCTCTAAAATTAAGTCAGTATGTACCCGCTAGATACATTAATATTTACTGGTCCCATAACCACCACTATTTCACTGGGGCCAGATATGGTTGATTTAATAAAATGCGTGATTTAACCAAGGCCTTCTGATAGTATTTAATTAAGGTGTTTATGATGCACCTGCTATATGTAAGACACTTTGTTAGACAATGCAAGGAGTCATCCTAATATCTACCTTTGAGGAGTTTATATTTTAATTTAGGAATCAAATAGAAGAGATGGTTTTTCTCCAGTTTGACTGTGTGCCTATGAGAAGGTCACTTAGCTTATTTTGGACCATAGATTAGAAGAGTAAAAGAATGGAAGACGGAAGAGCAATTTTGAAACCATTGACATATGTAGAGCATTAATCAAGGTGACAATAGAAGTGAAGTGGATGGATCCATGAAATATGTTGGAGAGAGAGACTCAAAGGCTCTATCAAAACGTCCTATTAAATTTACATTGATTCTGTGGAGCTGGTGACGTTTTCACTTGTAGGACTGAAATATTGTATGGCTCTTTGTTGACTTGATGTGGGACCTTCAGATGTCATTTAATCTCACTGGAGGTCAGTATTCTCTATAATGAAATATAGGTCATATTCTTGTGACCCACCTCTCTTCCAAGAATACACAAAGAAAAAAAAGAATAGGTGTGAAAACAGCTGGAAAGAAAAATTATATTACAACTTGCAAGGTAATATTATTATTTGCAAAAAGGTTTTTAAGTGCTAAAGATACAGGTAAGTGGGCCACTCAGGCTTTAAATGGTCTTCTCTGATAACTTCAGCCATATATAATTTACATAATATAAAATTAAAGATGCTAGATTACAAGAGTTATAAAAATAGGACTATTTTCTTAAATGCATTACATTCAAATTAGAGTAGTTACTTTTAAAACAGTGTGCTGCAAGCATTCTTAAAACGTGCAATACCTGACTATTTAGGGGCACTGACCTCTTTTCTCTTAGATTGTCAAATAAAAAAATGACAACAGTGAACACAAAAATAGCCATCCAGTGTGAATAAATCAAAATATTCCTATTTTTGTCAGATTGGCAAAAATATATCTTTTTGGTGTGTTGCAGAATTTTAGTGATTAGTGCCATGAGATGAAAAGGGTTGAAAATCATGGAATTAGAGAAATTTAAGACCCCATATTAAATGGTCAAAGTAATTTTATTCAAGCATGACTTCAAATTGCCTTCATTTATTAAATTGATTCATTCATGAGGTAATGCTAGACAAATACCCACAAAATTAGATATATGGTACCTCCATGTTGATGAACTCTAATTTTGTCCAGATTGCATTGCATTTATTGATTTTTTCCTTCATGGCTAAAAAACATAATTATGTTCAATTATAGAGTAATCTGAATAAAGGGAAAATATATGTTTATGTACAGGTGAAGACATTGATCATGACTTGGGTTAGACAGGAGTTTTATTCTAGAGTATTACTGGCTGTCAACAACAACTTAAAACAAAAGTAATTTGAAACAGCAGGAAACATTTTGATTCGTTTCTT
Source organism: Eptesicus fuscus (assembly GCF_027574615.1). NCBI lineage: Eukaryota > Metazoa > Chordata > Mammalia > Chiroptera > Vespertilionidae > Eptesicus > Eptesicus fuscus. Next base: position 97,399,234 of record NC_072478.1, read on the forward strand.
GAAAAGTAAAACAAAAAGTCATGAGAAAAGTTGCTATCCATATTTTTAAAAATATAGATTAAAAAAGCAACTATGGTCTAGTTTTTTTGAAGAATGATCTGATTGCAGATTTCATAATTGTACAAAGTTATAAATAATAACATAAAATGTGTTATTTCCAGCAGCATTTATGGAATAATGTCTACAAGCACTATGCCAAAGGGGTATCTATTACAGTTCCCACGTTAAGAATTTTCTAGGTTAGTAAGGAGTTGCAATGATTTTTTTTAAGTAACACTCAAATATTTTCACTTATCACCTCTACACAAACCATATCGCAGTATTCCCAGCTTTTGCCATGCTTAAAAATGTGTGTGTGTGTGTGTGTGTGTGTGTGTGTGTGCGTTTTCATCTGTCGTGGTGTTTTAGAATAAAATTATCTGGTGCAAGGTGGGAAGCCTGGCATGCTTTTGGTACTGATCACCATTTTCTACTGTTAGGCCTCCCAGTACTAATAAAATATAGTCAAGCCACATAATTCTGTAAGGTCTTCTGTCCCACCATAGCATGGAGCTCTGATCGTATGCCTGTCTTCCCCACTTTAATATAAGTTCTTTGAGTTGTGGACAATACATTGTTCATTTTAGAATGCCCTAATGTTTTTCCTAGTGAATCCCTAGTGAATATTTTTAAATATTTTTATTGATTTCAGAGGGGAAGAGATAGAGAGAAAAAGATAGAAACACCAATGATGAGAGAGACTCATTGATTGACTGCCTCCTGCACGTCCCACAGTGGGGATTGAGCCCACAACCCGGCCATGTGCCCTGACCAGGAATTGAACTGCAACCTCCTGAGCGATGCTGGCTGGGCCTGTACAATATATTTAACAAACACTATAACCATGATGAACAGAATAAAGATGTAACTGCTTAACTCCAAGAGGCACAGAACTTCTTAAATATATCAAAACAGAATTGTCATATACAGTATGTGCTCTATACAAAATCTCCTTGCTTTCAGTGAATTCCATCTGCAAAACTAAATTAGAATAAGCTTATTATATTACATAATTATTCTTGAATATGCAAAGTCAAGTAGTCTGAGCCATCTTATAGAATACTCCTTGTACCATTTAATGTTTCTAAAACAATCAACATGGTTCTGTGCTAAGAATATTTCAGTGCTTAGTTTCTCTCAGAATAAATGGTATTTCAGAATATTACAGAGTACTTGAAGATGTACTTTGCAAAGCAAATGCTAGCTTTGAATTTACAAGCTGTCCTTTTAACTAGTGATCATGTCAGTAATGACAACATACTTTAGTGCTTCAGTTATTCACCCAGATAAGTAATAACTGTCATATGAATCAGTACAACATGCTAAGGCATTGCATTGCATTATAGCCATTCTCGTTAGAGAGTTACATTTGTTTGTTATCAGTCTTTTTGCATCAGTAGAAATGAAAGATCAGTTCTCAATAACTTTGTCCTTAAAGTTGCATAATGACCCCTTAGCTGTGATATAGCAAACAAATTAAACAGTATTTTCAGAGGGTAATTTCTCATTCCCGACTATATTACGAGGACCAGAAAACAGGAATGAAAGCTTTTCCTTAGACAATTCCATGGTAGGCAAATAGACATGATGCACACTGCTGTAATAAATGAAGCCCCATCGTGATAGTTTGGCGAATGCCGCTATACTTAACATATCCATCCATCTTAGCATTTTTGCATTTATTCTGTTTAGAAAATGGCTAAATCTCACTGGAGAAAGTTTTAATTTCCTTTCAAATGTCATTGGTTTGGAATGCTTTGATCATGCTGAAATTTGCCCAACCCCTGTCATGGCAGTTCTCTGGTGATTTCAGGCTGGTTTGCTTTTTACATCAAAGGCATGAAAGGACCATTCTACAGCACATGCTTTTGGCTCCACATTTGGAAGTCTCTTGAATCCTCATGAGCCATGTTGTTATAAGAAGTGGACCACTGTTACACATGTAGAAAATATGGTGACTAGTTTCGCCCAGCCTTTATTTGCATTTTCAAAAAGCAAAGGTTCTTATGGTGCTGTTCCTCACTTTATCATTGTTTTGAAATGAATTGCTACATGAAAATCATGAAAGATGATTCTAAGTTAGGTTCTAATGCTAACATGTCAAATTTTAATTTTGTCAGAAATAAGTCTCTTTAAATAATAGAAAATTTAAAAGTGAAGGACTATAATCAACAGATATTTGAATCAATGGTTTATAATCCACTAATTTCTGTTCTTACATTTAGATATTATAATATAAAATATTCTAGAGATATAGAAATAACTTTTGGTTATTCTGTCCATTTATTTCGGGTTTTAGGCCTTGGTTCTTTTTGCTATTTTTCTTTGGTTGTGTGTGTGAGTGTGTGTGTGCTACTTGACCAGATAATGAACAATAATAAAAATAGAAATATGAATTAAATTTGCATTGTCCAGTTAATATTTCAAATAGAATGTCAATTTCAAAGAAAATTTTATTTATTGATTCTTATAATAACAAACAAGATGCTGGAAAATGTGGTATTTCCATCCATCATCATCAGGAACATCATCATCATTGAGCAAAGATGGGCAATGTTAGTAATAGGAGTGTTAGAACTTAGCTGTGATGAATAAATTATAAAAAATAATAGCAATGGCTCACATTTAGACAATATCCCTCTTTTAAACCTTTTTACTGTTTACAAATCAGAAATATGTGTGTATGTACACACATATATATTTGAGAACATGCACAAACTAAGAAAATTTTATAAAAGTGCATGTTCAAAACTCTCTGATAATTACAGTACATTTCCAATTCAATAGAATAGTCACCACTAAATCTTATATGTGCTCTAATTACTGATTAAAGCCTGTAAACATTGTAATTATATATTGTGATTTTAAAATCATTAACAGAAATTTTTGAAATACTCTTTGGTGAATTGCCTGTAATAGCATGCCGGTTAATATTCATCATCTACAGTTACCTATGCAATAAATTATCTTCAGAATTTATAACTTAGCAAAGTACAAATAAGCCCCAAGAAGACTAAAAGAGATCAGAAATATCTAATTATGTTGGAAATATGAAAATATAATACAATGCATTTTTAAAATGTATTAGGAAATGAGTAGAGTGGTTTAAATACACAGATAATTGAATGTAAAGAAGTAATATTTTAATCCTAAATTCTATTGAAAACAATTAGTTTAATTCGTCTTAAACCTGTGAAACGTGAATCATTGGAGCTGTATTTTCGGCTTTTATTTAATAACTTGTTTATTATTAATACTTCTGTTTTGTATTTGTAGTGAGCTTTAAGAATAGTTTAATAAAATAACAACTCGCCTATTAAAATAAAGTACATAATAAGAATGAAAGAAAATAATTAAATTCTTTAAACATTGTTGATAAGAATCTCCTGCTATGAACAAGTTGAATACCAACTCTGAGTATATGAATGTGAGCAGTGATAGAAAATCTAAACCTCAGGTGATTGTCAACACTGTTTCTTTAATCAAACTATTATATCAAAGTATCATGTTATCTAGACCTCAGCACTACTGAAAAATGATTTCTCAAATAATTTACAAGTTACATATAATATGTATCTATATATAAATGTGTATTATATTGTACATATAAGCGATTATGTTTATATTATATAATATACATTAAAATAATACATAATATATATAAATATGTTTATAATATATTACATGTATTATAAATTGGATACATAGTGCATAATTTATATTTTAAAAAATTACAATATACCTTATTTTTTCTGTTTTGTCCTATTGTTGAACTGATAACTGATTTGAGAGGAGAGAGGTGATGCACTAGAGGTGTATATTTTGATGTCAAGAACATTAAAATATGGGAACATGTTTACCTAAAAGCCAGGAACATAAATTATATTACCTCAATTGCAAATCTGAGCCAATGTATTTTTTTGGTGGTTTATGGAAACAATTCAGTCCTTCATCATTATCCTCAGGGGAATGGTTCCAAGACTCCTATGGAACTCCAAAATCCATGGATCCTTAAGTTCCTCAATTTAAAGTGGCATAGTAATTGTGTATAATTTAGACACATCTTCCCATATACCTTACATCATCTCTAGATTACTCATAATATATGATAGAATGAATATGCTATGTAAATAGTTGTTATACTGTATATTAAATGACAAGAAAAAACGTCTGTACATGTTTATTAAAGATACAACCATCATAGACCTAACTACATATTATATAGCAGCAACAACATAACATTTTTATATTTTCATTGATTTCAGAGAGGAAGGGAGAGGGAGAGACAGAAACATCAGTGATGAGAGAATCATTGATTGGCTGACTCCTGCATGCCCCACAATGAGGATTGAGTTTGCAACCCGGGAATGTGACCTGACTGGGAATTGAACTATAACCTCCTGATTCATAGGTCTATGCTCAGTCACTAAGCCATGCCAGCCAGGCAACATTTTTTAAAAAATATTGTCAATCTGAGGTTAATTGACTCCATGGAGGGCTGACTTATATATTCATGTAATAATTCTTTGGTTTTCACTTCTTTGAAATGAATCAATTTGGTACACTCTACACAATGCCAATGGTCTCCATGAGTTCTGAGCATTGTCAAAGCTAAAGAGTAGTATCAGCTAGAAAGAATATGACCTAGACTTAATTTCGAACTGTGTGTGCCATGCATTTCCTACATGGTTAGCAACACTTTTATTTTCCTAATTACTCTGTTTCTCTAACCATTTGCAGGACTTAGCCCCTCCTCATTTCAGTCTTGGCTCTATGGAAACAGCCTTTGTGAGAAATCTGATTCCATTCCCAGTATAAATCCAAGCTGACTGGCACTAAGTCTATGAAGTAGAACATTTACACAGTATACTCAGCCAAAACAACTCACTTATACGGGAAAAACAATCATTTGGGTATGTGAATTGGTTTCCCTTGTTGATTATAATCACATTAAATAGAAACAGCTTTGATCTCCATGTTTAATTCTTCTCTAGTCCTCTCCTGATAATAAGTGAAAATTATACCAACCCTTATTCAAAATAAATGAGACTAGAGATGAAGTACATTTTATGTGCTATGGAGAGCATAAGAAAGCCTCTTTAGTAATTATTAAATAGTCTGAAGTGTCTTTAGTATATACAACCAAAAACACCAGAAGCTAAGTTTATATTTAGATATTGCTATTAGATCTTTTTTTACCCCATTTAAATGGTGGTCAATACACAAAGTAAATTTACATATCAAAATAATATTCATGGCAAGTATATGATTTCTTGTCCATGGTCCAGAACAAATCCTCTTTTCTTGAGAAACCAATTAATATTTTTATTGCAAGACATTTTAAGTGAACACTAATTGTTACCAATTAATGAACATCTATTATGTCCCCATTATTTTATTTGCAGTCTGGATACTTCCCCTAATTAATACAACAGCATATGTGTTAATTCTCCCATTTAACAGATAGGAAAACTGAGTATCGGGGACATTCTTTATGCATTCATTAATTTAGCAGATACACATTGAGCACTATTATGCTAATATAATTTGCTAGTAAATACATTAAGGATCTAAAAGCAAATATGTTTGCTATAATTTCTGATCTCTCTGAGCCTAGTGCCTGTTGACAGTTGGTTAAAATATGCTCAATAATCTAATAAGTGCTTGAATATAGCCTCCAAAGTACTGTACTTTTGTATGTAACTTCTGGATGAATGGAACATACTGAATAGTTAAGTGAATCCATAGAAGAGTTTATGTGCCATCATGATTTTTATTCTTGCCATTTCTATCTTTGGATTGTTTAAATACACATTCATTTCATTTGATATAAGGTATATGTTATTTCCAATTATGGCTATGAGTGAGATGTTCCCAGAGATGCAGTGAATTAGTATTTGATTTGAGCTTTGAATTGATCTTGAATTATAAAGAATGGAAAAAAGAAAGTGTGTGTTGCTTTAGCACATAACGGAGGTTTTATTAATATGCTGAGAAGCAATGTGCAATGTGTAAATGGAAATCTGTCATTGTAGCATTCTTTCATGGTTCTAAATGGTGCCATGACTGAGGTCATGCCATGATGTTTAGCATGGTTTGTGAAACTGTAATAGCTCGGCTATTTTGACAGATTTTTCATTTAAATATTTGGCTCCACTTACATAGGAGGTTGCCATCATTTGTAAGCTTTCCTCTTTTTCGTCTTGTAATCTCTGCAGGATGAAAAATGTTCTGATGCTATGGAAATTATTCCAGCACAGATGCAGAATTTAGATTGAAGAAATTGCTTTTGGTTGTTTAAAGCAAGACATTTTTGATTGTTTCCATGATGACTAGATGCTTCATTAACCCCTTTATTGTTGACACCCTATGGAGACTCGATATGTAGTCTTAATTATTTTAAAAGACAATTCTTTGTTATTTTGCTGGTGATTAAAAACACATTAAAAGATGGCACAGAAAGAGTATTTTTGTTCATTACCAGATCTGAAAATCTAATCATGTAGTAAGAGACTAATTTTCACATAATTCTTAAAACAATAAGTACACTACTGTAGAAATTATTTGTGCTGCCTATAACAGTTAATTAACCAAACCACATAAGAGAGAGATGATTATTTTCTATTAATCAAATAGAAAAGTCAAGAGTAAACACTTTTATCAATGCTTTTAAGAAAATATCTTGGAGTGAATTCATGAAATGAACCTAAAATATTTTAATGTAAGTGGAATAAAAGGAGGAAAAACAATGCACTGAAACCATATGAAGTCAATTTAAAGAAACAAGGTGGGCAAAGATAGAACTACAGATTTTTAAGGGTGAAAACTTGAGAATAAAGATGCCATGTCTATTACGGAATACTAATACATTCCCAAGTGAAATAAACCATATCTAATCCTTTCATAAATATAACCCAGTGTTTTCATGCTAATGGTGACATGTAAACATTTGTTTTATAGTGTTCACATGCTGAAAAAAGAAAATACTCAACCTGGAATACAGGATTATTTTCATTATGTAACAATTGCTACATGACATTAAAGCATTTAGGAGAAATATATATATTTCTTAGCTTCAAGCCCCCACCTCCCCTCACCAAAACTTTTCATTTTAACAATAAGCAAATGTTCTGTGAGTTTTTTTTTTTTTTTAATAGCTACTCTTCCCTCTCCATGTTTACTGTGTACCAGGCAATAAATTAAGTGGCTTTACATAAACTGTCATTTTAACCTTCAGCCAGAATTTACCCAATAAATATTATGTCCATAATATAGGTGAAGAAACTGTGACTTGGAGACATTGAGGTTAATAGGTAATAGATAACAGTTATTTTACCTGGGTTCTGTTGAATTCCAAAGCCAAAGAACTAATTACTATGTAATACTCTTTGCCCACCAAAACTCCACGTCTTTTTTCCCCATGTCTGTAAAAAGCAAAGACTAAACATAAAATTATTTTTTTATCAAACACATATTATTAAAAAATGTTAACTTTAGTCTCAAAAGGCCTATATAGTTTTTTGGTTTTTTTTTCAAGAAAAATATTGCCATGTTCCATTGAATCTATTATTGACTAGAGGCCCGGTGCACAGATTCATGCACCAGTGGAGTCCCTTGGCCTGGTCTGTAGGATCAGGCCAAAACCAGCTCTCCAACATCCCCCAAGGGTCTCGGATTGCAAGAGGGCACAGGCCAGGTGGAGGGACCCCACAGGTGTACGATCGGGGCTGGGGTGAGATGTGGGAGGTTGGCCAGCTGGGGAGGAACCCTGGGAGGGCTCTAGGTCATGTCCAGCCCATCTCAGTCCCAATCAGCTGGACCCTAGCAGCAAGCTAACCTACCGTTTGGAGCGTCTGCCCCCTGGTGGTCAGTGTATGTCATAGCGACTGGTTGACCGATCGACTGTCTGCCCCCTGGTGGTCAGTGCACATCATAGCGAGTGGTTGAGCAGCCTTAGCATATCATTAGCATATTATGCTTTGATTGGTTGGATGGCTGACCAGTCGACTGGATACTTAGCATATTAGGCTTTTATTATATAGGAGGATTTATCCAACATTTATTATATTGTTATTATGCTTAGTGACCGCAGCTCTTTGATAGAGTCTGGCATTGGCTTCTGTGTCTGTGTCGGTAATTGCATGATATTGGCTTGTGTTAATATTTCATTAATTGCCTCAGTTCTCCAAAGTGATTCATGATCTTGAATTCTAACAGGGAAGGGGAAAATTTAAATTTACTACATTCTGGTTATGCATGTGGGGATAATTTAATACTCCCATAATTGAGATATTGCTCTTTATTTTTTAACCATCGAGAGATAAAGCAGTTTTTTTTATTTCTCACATCTGAGTCCTATCTAATTTTAATTCTAATTGAAGGCATGTAAAACAATTGGCTTCCGTTAAATGTCAATTGGATTTCATATAAACATAACCATCTCCATCAATAAACTGACCAGATGGCAAGTTGGGTATGGGAAGGAGATAGATGGCTTTCAAAAACGAGGGATGCCCACATAATGAGGGTCAGTTGAGAGGTATGAGTGTGATTTGTTTTGATGAATACTAAATTCATGCAAGTTACACAGTAATTGAGATGCATGAGTTTTCACTGTAAATTCCTGGAGGATCAGTCTTACATGATGGAACACAGCTGCCCTTTCGGAGCAGATACCTTAATCAGTCATATTGGAGGTCAGAGTAGTTTAAAGAAATGGAAAAGGCTCAGGGTGCAGAGAGAGGACACACTGTACAAAGCTTTCACTTTTTAATTTTGAATTTTTTTAGAATACAACTTTGTCAACACAAACTAAATGCTACAACAAAAAAACAGAAATCCCCCCTCCTCTCTCCAAGTTGGCCACAGCCTCTTTTGCAGGGGAAAGCCAGCTATTTGCTAGAAAGACAGAACAGAGCAACACAACATTCATTTCTATCTTGGATGACCAACCCTATGGCGTTCCTGTGATAAATACAAACCTGAACTTAGACCATATAAATACATGCACTATGGTTTTGGCCTTAGTTTAGAAATCAATTCTAAAAACCATTACCAATGAATACTGTAACATTTTTAGAAGCAAAAATTGGAAGATATAATGGGTATTAAAAAGGAAGCTTAGAGCTTGAAATCATCTGAATTATGAAGCTCTGTGCAGCTATTTTCTCTGAGGATACAAAGAAAAATTTCAAATGGGTGAAGCTGGCGTTGAAGCCAATAATGAGCTGAGAGATGGAATTAGTGACCAAGAAAGACATTGCTCACCCTCCAGAAAATTCAGGAATGTGTTTGTCCTTCAGATAGTTAAAAATGCAAGCCTTCCTTCCTTTATACAGCAGTGTAGTATTCATTGTGTAGATGTACCACCGTTTTTTAATCCACTCATCTGCTGATGGGCACTTAAGCTGTTTCCAAATCTTAGCTATTGTAAATTGTGCTGCTATGAACATAGGGTTGCATATATTCTTTCTGATTGGTGTTTCTGGTTTCTTGGGATATATTCCTAGAAGTGGGATCACTGGGTCAAATGGGAGTTCCATTTTTAATTTTTTGAGGAAGCACCATACTGTTTTTCACAGTGGCTGCACCAGTCTGCATTCCCACCAGCAGTACAAGAAGGTTCCTTTTTCTCCACATCCTCTCTAGAACAGCATGGATGGACCTGGAGAGCATTATGCTAAGCGAAATAAGTCATTTGGAGAAAGATAAATATCACATGATCTCACTCATTTGTGGAATATAATGAACAACATAAACAGATGAACAAAAACAGATCCAGAGACAGAGAATCATCAATCAGACCGTCAAACCTCAGAGGGAAGGCAGGGAAGGGTGGAGGAAGGGGAAGAGATCAACCAAAGGACTTGTATGCATGCATATAAGCCTAACCAATGGATACAGACACTAGGGGGGTGCAGGCATTAGCGGTGGGGGGGTGGGGAGGGCAATGGAGGGATAATGACACATATGTAATACCTTAATCAATAAAGAAAAAAATGCAAGCCTTGGTGAATGCACATTTTGGCACATACATGCTTTTCTCCTTTTATTAAAAAAGATAGAAGGAAAATATTTCATCCAATGGGAAAACACCCCAACTCTGAGAATTAAGTTGGAAGAAGGTTAAGCCTACATAACAGAAAAATAAAATGAACAATTGCAATCATCCAATGAATTGGATCATATCTATCCAAATAATTTACTACAAATAAAATGCTATGATCTTGGTGATTGAGAAACCAGCCCACTATAATCAAAGCAGCATCTCATTAACCTTTTAAACTGACATTCATTAAATCTTTACTTCTTCAGTCTCACTTGAAGATCATTGTCATAGCAGTAGCCTGTGTTTCATGCAAACTCCATTGCACAGTAAGAGAAATGGCCCAGGGCAGCCCAAGTAGATTCAAGAGGACATGGTCATTGTACAATGTTACTTCATTTCTTAAAGAGGAAAACAAAAAATCTTATGTCTAGATGGAATTTTCTTGTATGTTTAGAGTATTTTCTTTTTAATTATATTTGGACATAGTTGGAAATTAAAAGTGAATATTATAGTCTATACTAGAGGCGCAGTGCACGAAATTCGTGTACGGGTAGGGTCCCTAGACCTGGCCTGCGATCAGGGCCGATCGGTGCCTTTTGGCTGCCAGCCGGGGCCTTCCTTCGTTCCATGCCACCCCCTGGTGGTCAGCGCATTTCATAGTGAGCGATCGAACTCCGATATCCTGGTGGAACTCCCGAGGGGACACTTTGCATATTAGCCTTATATATATATATATAGATTATTAAAGTGCAAGTTCCAGATTTCAGTTATCTCTACTTGCATTTAATTTTTACAAAACAGCAGTAGTTATAATACTAGTTTTTAAGTGGTTATATAAATTGATTATAAGGCAAACACTTGGGTCAAGAAATAGAATGTTGCCAACCCCCTCTGAAGCCTCTCCTTGTGTCTCCCTTACAAAAGCAATCGCTATCCTGACTTTCATGGTAATTACTTCCATGTATTCATTATTTGATTATCCATAAGTTACATCTGTAGATGCTAACATTTAATCTTGCTTATTATTTAAATATCAGAATTTAAAAAATTTCTACAGTTTTACCTTCTTTCCCTCATTTGTCCTATTTATTTTTCTCTTAAAGAAACCACCATTGGAATTACAATACTGATATTACAATATTAATATTATAACCACTAATAAGATGAATGAGAATGGTTTCTATATTTTATGCATATTCTTTTTCTCCATCTACATTTTTAGAGCATATGACCATTACATATAATAGTCACTCAAACTAAACTCTCATTTAGTTTTTGCTACAGAAGTAACTATTAAATAGTTACTCTCTAGCAGTCTTTATGTTGTTTTTTTAGTCATGATGGTTGTTTTAAGACTATTCTTTGGTAAATGTATAAGGACACAACCATCAAACCAAAGTTCCCTGAGTTTTTGCATGATGTTAACAAGTTAGCTTTGCATTTTATACTTCAAAGTGAGTTTTGCTGGATAGAAAACCCTTTGTTCCTATTTTCTTTCCTGGGCCATCTTTGACATATAGCACCATTTTTTTTTTCTGTCATAAAAACTGTCACTGCAATAATTTAAATTTTATTTACTCTTTTTTTTTTTTGCCAGATGCTCTAAAACTATTTTAAAATCTATTTTTAAGCTTTGTAGTTTTACTAGAATATAGCTTTTTAAATTTTTATTTATTTTTTAAATATTTTATTGTGTTTGAGAGAGAGCGAGCAACAGAGAGGAAGAAGTAGAGAGAGAAACATTAATTGGAGAGAATAACATTGATGGGCTGCCTCCTGCACAGCCCAAGCCTGAAATCCAGGCATGTACCCTGATTGGGTTTGAACTGGCAACCTTTCAGTGCAAGGGTCAATGTCCAAACAACTGAACCACACTGGCCAGGTCAAGGCCATTGTTATATTTTTAATTTGTGGTTACTTGATTTAAATTATATTATTAATAGAGCATGTGAAGGGGAAAGTTCAGAGTCCAGTGAATTCAAGAGAATTCCATCTTGTTGTGAATATATAGAAGCTGATGAGATTAAAACATGTAGGAGTTAACTAGGGAAAGATAAGAGGAAAGCTTATTCCATACTTAAAAACAAAAACAAAACATTTGTTAACGATCTTACGATCTTTTGGAGTCTCTGGGCTCAGTTGGGTTTAGTTTTGGAAATATTGGACTTGAGATACTATTGTGTTATTTAAAAAAGACTTCAAGTAATTGGATATCTAAAGCTCTGGGAAAATGAGTGTAGAAAATAACTAAAGGCATGGGTGTGGATGAAATTCTTAGGGAGCAAGAATAGAGGGCAAAGAAGAAATGGATTAGGCTAGAGCCTTGGGAAATGATGACTGCGTCACCTTGGCAGAAGCAGTTACACTTTTACAGGAAAGAGAGAACAGCCAGAAAGGCAGGAGGGAACTCTTCCTTTCCCAAAACAATGGCATCACCAAAGCCCTGCTTCATGTGTTATTCCATTGGTGTTGTTGTAGAATCCGATAATGTATTTGTCACTAAATTATGTATAAGATTGCTAGAAATATCCCCGGGCTTCCAACCCCACGGTTACCACGATATAGTGGGTGTGCCAAGGTAATTAGTAGAATTTGTTACCACAGGTCTCGATACAACTACTCGCTTTGAAAACAAAATAGCCTAAGATTATAAATTAGTGTGGCACTCCTGTTACCAAGGAGCATGTTCCTAACACCCTTTTCTAGTCGATCTCTGTAACGGGAGTGGGCTTACTTGCTGGTTCTGATTATTGCATTTCATCTGATCTGAGTTGTCTAGACTTCATAGAAGATGACAGAGAGCTGAATAATTGAAAGCATATAAAACTTGTATACTGTCAGGCCTTCTTTCTAGCCCTAGCCTGACAAGATGATTTAAAAAATAGAATGATAAATTCTTAGCAAGATAGGAGGAAAGCTCTCATGAGTGAGGTTTCAGATGGATAGAATCTGGTGCACAGGTCTGTGAATTATATGAATCTTCACTGTTATGATGAACCCTACCATGAGATGCATAAAAACTCAGAATTGGGAGTTTTGGCTTTGAAAAATAAAATATTTTATTCATTACTTAAAGATAATCACATTTACCTAGACACCTAAAATTTATATATTAGATGAATATGAAGTAGTTCTAATTTTTCTACTTAATGAACATCTAAGAGGGAGGTCAGGTAACATTTGCTATTATTAAAAGTGGTGTTATAATTTTTTACTTTTTTTGTTTTAGTTTTAGCTAATTCTGGCTTGTGAAAATTTAGTTGATGACATTGGTGCTAACAAGTTTCACTTACACCAAACCCTTTCCTTGTGAGAGCTGACCTTTGCAGAAATACAAAGAAAGAAGTATTTGCAATTAATTCAAATGACAACTTAATTTTTTCCCTATTCATTTGAACTTAAGCATAAAAGGTATAATGTCACATTACAAACTTTTAGACATATTATCAAAGTCTTCAAATTTTATTCATGTGACAGGCACAAAACCTTTTCCTCAAGCAAAATAGGAATAAGGGTAAAAATAATCATACACTACACAGTTAGAAATTTCAGTATTGGAAAACTTTCCAAAAGAAAATGATTTTTCATTATACTATTCGTTTTATAACCTTACATGTTGCTATTTTAAAGTATTTTAATTTGAATGAAATGAGCAGACTTCAAAGAATCTCAATTATGTTGAATAATAAATATTTTTTTATTTCTAATATGTAAACCATTTGCACATAATTTCTCCAAATATCTTTCTCAAATATTGAGTACACATGAAACACTGGTTACAGAAGAGAGGGTGGCTCTTCAGAAAACCATCCTCACTAGTGGGGAGCATGTTTTATAAACTCAAAGTGGGTGGCCTGCATTTACTTAAGATATAAATGGCCTGTCTTCCTTATTACACGTTTTTGTATTTCTGGCATTTAACACTGTACCTTGTTAGGATTAATAAATGCTTGTCAAATAGGTAAAAGTACAGTTCATTAATAATTTCCAGTTAGAAATTATGCAAATTTTAGCCAATTGTATATTTAGTCTGATTTGCCGAATACAGAGGAATTACATTGTAGTTTCTTTAACTTTACAAGAATGAGACATAAAGCAACCCCTGACTGGGACATGGGGAAGGAGAAATTAGAAGTTAGTGTTTGAGGGTGTTTTTTCAAGACAGTTAACAGTAGGGAATAGAGCAATCATATTGTGAAAGGTGACAAGATGAAAGAAGCTTCTCTTCACAATCAAGTTCAGAAAGAAATGTGCAAAGGCAATGGAGAAAGGATATCACAAAATGTTGAGCTTATAATAAGGCAAAGGGCATAAGAAAGAACTTCAGGATTCAAAGTAGCCCTCACATACAACCATCAAGAATTGAACTTGTGCCGAAACCGGTTTGGCTCAGTGGATAGAGCGTCGGCCTGCGGACTGAAAGGTCCCAGGTTCGATTCCGGTCAAGGGCATGTACCTTGGTTGCGGGCACATCCCCAGTAGGGGGTGTGTAAGAGGCAGCTGATCGATGTTTCTCTCTCATCGATGTTTCTAACTCTCTATCCCCTCTCTCTTCCTCTCTGTAAAAAATCAATAAAAAAAAAAAAAAAAAAAAGAATTGAACTTGCTTACTGAGAACACACACACACACACACACCCTACATATGTACATCCACATGCATCCCATACATAAAAGTGAACAAATTTCAAGCACAAGCTAACATTATATGTTACAAATTTTTAGGTACAATGATAGAAATGGTACCAGACATACCTTAATTCACTAGCCTGGGATCTTACTTCTCATAAAATGCAGGCACAGCATTTCCATTTAACTACACAGAGGTCTCATGTTACTTTCATGCATTGCTAGTCATTTTAGGGATAGAAATCAAAGTAAAAGGGAAGCAATGTGAGGCCTGCAAAACAAATGACAAGATCAATCTTGACTTTCCTTTTAAGTCTAGCAAGGAAAAGACTTAATCAATCAACACATATTGATTGAGTGAAAAAAATCTCACTAAAATCTTCAATGTTAATTTTGACCCAAGAATATTTTTTACATTCTTTTAATTAGACCTTTAAGCAAATACATTCTGTTTGTAGGCTCTTATGAGCTAGTATAACATTGATCACCAAATGTCTTGGTATGTGATTTTATGGAATCCTTTTTTACCTTTACTAGAGGCCCCTACATGCTTTCGCTTTCGATCACTGGGGAGCTGGGTGCCTGTCCGCTGGTGCACCAGGCCTTTCAGAAGCCTCCAGTGCGGCTTTTTGAAGGGAGGTCAATTTGCATATTTGTCTATTATTAGGTAGGATTGATTTCAGAGAGGAAGGGAGAAGGAGGGTGAGATAGAAACATCAATGATGAAAGAGAATCATTGATTGGCTGCCTCCTGCAAGCACCCCACTGGGGATTGAGCCACAACTCAGGTGTGTGCCCTGTCCAGGAACAAAACTGTGACTTCCTGGTTCATAGGCCGATGCTCAACCACTGAGCCACATTGGCAGGGCTGGAATCCTTTTTTAAAAAAAAAATTTGGATAGATGAGACCACTGTTTTTTTATGTCTATTAGGGGTAATTAAATATTTGGATATTCTAAAAATATTTTACTATCATAGTCAAAAATAGTAAATAAGCTTACAAACCCCAGAAGAAGTTAAGAGCGAAATTAGACAACCTGTTCTTTTTGGAGTCCAGTTAATACCTTAGTTATTTTAAGCTGTTTTAAAAGTTAATTTTTATCTTGTAAGCACCCTACTCAGAGAATCATTTATATATAGACATTTTTGTGGTTTGAGGCATGTAATGAAGTTTACAAAGGATGTTTAACAAGTAAGAAATTATTTATACATCAAAATGGCCTGTCTTATTCTGGTTGGACAGTTTTATTCTCAAAATATGTAGGTCCTCCTCTGAGAATAGGCTAAAATAGATAATGATTTAGTCTCTTTTAAAGTCTGAATTTCTGTGCCATTCAATTCAGATTTTAAAACTCATTGTAGTAGATTTTTAAAAATTTACATTCAATATGGAAGAAAATTTAGGGTAATACCAAGGAGAAAATGCTTGGAAGCAGGAAGGACAGCTACCATAAAAAATAAATGATCATCAACTACCCAAAACAATCTATAGTTTCAATGTAAGTTTTATCATGATACCAATAGCATATGTCATGGAATTAGAACAAATATTCCAAAAATTTATATGGGAACTACAAAAGACCCCGAATAACCATGGCAGTCTTGAGAAAGAAGAACAGTATTTTAAAGCAAACAATATGGATTAATATTAAAAACATGACATTCCATAAAATAAGGCAAATAATACATTTCACAGTTGGCTAAAGTATAAAGAGATGCAAGGGGATTGCTATGGAAATCAGGCTAGCAGTTACTTATAGTGGGGAAAGTACAGGTTTGAATAAAGAAAAGTGAGGTGGGAAATTCCAAGTTGCTAGTATCTTCTTTTAAAAAATATTATTTTTCAACTAGATGCCCAGTGCACAAAATTCATGCATGGGGGGTGGTGTGTCTCTCAGCCCAGCCTGCACCCTCTCCAATCTGGGATCCCTCTCACAATCCAGGACTGCTGGCTCCCAACCACTCGCCTGCCTGCCTGCCTGATCACCCCCTAACCACTCCCCTGCCAGCCTGATCGACACCTGACTGCTCCCTTGCTGGCCCGGTTGCCCCTAACTGCCCTCCTCTGCTGGCCTGGTCACCCCTAACTGCCCTTCCTTGCCAGCCTGGTCGCCCCTAACTGTCCTCTCCTGCTGGCCTGGTCACCCCCAACTGCCCTCCCCTGCAGGCCTAGTCGCCCGCAACTGCCCTCCCCTGCCAGCCATCTTGTAGTGGCCATTTGTGTCCACATGGGGGCAGCCTCATGTGTGTTGGAGTGATGGTCAGTTTGCATATTACCTCTTTATTATATAGGATTACAGTTTACATTCAATATTTGATATTAGTTTCAAGTGCATAACATAGTGATTAGATAATGATATACTTTGCAAAGTGCTCCCCCTGATATTTCTAGTATCCACCTGGCAGATTCTATAGTTATTATAGTATTATTGACTATATTCCCAATGCTGTACTTTACATCCCATGACTATTTTGTAATTACCAATCTGTATTACTCAATACCTTCACCTTTTCACCCAGACACCCAAATCCTATATGCTCTGTCAACCATCATTCTGTTCTCTGTATCTCTGAGTCAGTTTCAATTTTGTTTATACATTTATTTTGTTCTTTAGATTTCACATATAAGTAAAATCATATGAGGACATTGTTGTTTATTTTATAATGCTCATTAGACCTTGTATTTAAACTTTATGTACTTTTTTGTATCTATGTTACATTTTATAAAAGAAAGAAAGTGTTAAAAAAAAATCCAGAAAACGTCTATCTGATGCTTTTTCAAGCCCTCCAACATTAATAGTTACCTGTCATTGTGAACCCCTCAAGGTAGAAGATAATATCCATTATTATCATATATCTGTTTCTCTGTGTATATATCTTTCTGAATATATGCTCATATTTTATTTACAAGAAATGGATTAAACTCTACATAGTATCCTTGTACCTTGATTTTTCCCACTTGTATATCTCTTGGGGTGCTTTCCATATCAGTGCATAGAGATATGTTTACTTTTTGAAAACAAAATTATATCATTTTTCATATGAATGTAGCACAATTTATTTAATCACTTCTGCATATATGAGAATTTTGGTTGTACTCAGTTTTTTTTAATTAAATAAGGTGGCCATTAGTATAGTTTTATATAAAATTTGGTGACACTTTGGAAATGTATTCATAGGGTTTGCACTGAAATTACTAGAACAAAACATTCTAATTTTATACTGTGACAATGTAACCTAATTGTTTTCCAAAATGATGGTACCAATTTACTTTTCTACAATAGCAACTGAAAACTGCAATGAAAATGATAAAAAGCTATCAAAATATTTAAGATGGATCAATCAGTATATATTTGCAAGAGTTAAAAATCTTAAAGGAGATACCTGGCTGGTGTGGCTCTGTGGTTGAGCATTGACCCATGCACCAAGAGGTCACAGTTAGATTCCTAGTCAGGGCACAAGCCTGGGTTGCAAGCTTGATCCCCAATAGGAGGCATGCAGGAGGCAGCCAATCCATGTTGATGTTTCTATTTCATTGATGTTTCTGTAGCTCTCTCTTACTCTCCTATGCTCGCTCTCTAGAATCAATAAAAACATATTTAATGTTTTAAAATATCTTCAAGGAGAAGGTACTAGTAATTCACCACTCCCTAATCCACTTTCCTCTTCTCATTCTTGGTTTTCTAGCTGACATGTCTATCTATCTATCTATCTATCTATCTATCTATCTATCTATCTATCTATCTATCTATCTATCTCTATCTCTCTATGTATCTACGTATCTATGTATCTATGTATCTATGTATCTATCTATCTATCATCTATCTATCTATCTATCTATCTATCTATCTATCTATCTATCTATCTATCTGATATAAAGTGCTTATTTCATGTGGCTCTTTTCATTATTAAAAGGATTCTAGTTTTCACAATGACTTTATAGTTCTGCTTCACCCTCCTACTTTGGTTTCTTCTCAGTAGAATGGGGAAGATATAATGATGGAAAAACAATAGAAATGGAATTTAAGCAACTTAAGTGTATACCTCCAAAACAAACAAAATCTGGACCAACACATAGCTATGTCAAAGGCTGAAGCTGAATTTTATACATTTTTTTTCTACCAGCAGTACTTGCTCTCACATGTTCAGTTAGAATGTTATCTCAAAAAATTCTCATGGGACACTCCTAAAATGAAATTTAATATTTACTAAACTTGCAGGACTCTTGCATAAAAACAGATAGTGTTGGGCAAATAGCTCTTCTATCCAGATAAACTATTTTATCATTATGTGTGTCTTTGAGTTCAATATGTACACACACACATACACACATCCACTTCATCTTAGTGTATAGCTAAATTACAGATTAAGTAAGTCTATATTATTAGAAAGAGTGAAAACAGTTTTCCTTGGCTCCTATACCTACCTGTATGATGTGATTTCCTGAAAAATGAGATCTTAATTATTATGATTTATTCTGCATAGGAGTTCAAAGTTGTGCATTTTGCATTTTGATTTAAAGATTCAAAAAGCCCTTTGCTGTGAAAAAAAGCCATTTCTATGATTACTTTATGAAATACAGTTCACTTGGAAATTGCATATATATAGCAAGTAAATTTTTTACTTTAAAAAGTGAGCCTGCCTTGCTTTCTAATCTCATTATTTTTTTCTCACTTGATCCCATCTTTTCCTCCTTTCCCAGCTTTAATGAAATGGGAGATGAATGAAAAATGTTGGTGGGCCTGATTATAAAACAGTGAACATTTCCTGTTCGGCCCATGCACATATGAATCACCTTGCAAATGGATCTTTGATTACTCCTATAGTTTATGCAAGTTATGATTTGTGATATCAGCCAGGACCAGAAATCATTTTCAGTATTTTCACTGCAGCGCAGATCAAACCTACTATGAAAAAACAAGTCAAGTGTTGTGCTGGTTGGTTTCTCTCCCTATCATTACAGAGCACTTTAGGAGGTCCCCTTTTTATTCATGTCAGCTGTATGGTTTAATTTAAAAGTAATTCCAAGCATTTAACACGCTTCCTTCATTTTAAAGAGTACTTCTTAAAAATGAAAAGGATTCAATCACGTTTTGGAGACAGACCGAGAGTACAATGTACTCGTAAATGTAAGTCACATCAGTGCAGGTCTGATGGTTTCTGATTTAAATAGTTTTTATTAAATATGAAATGTCCAAATTACCTAATAATTGTCTCCTGTAAGATAAACACAATCTTCCCAGGCCTTTCTCCAGAGTCTTATCTCAGAGCTGCAGGATGTCAGTTGATAATGTTGCCTTCATGTTAGACAAGCAGACAAAATAATTTGATTGTGCCTCTTGCCATGTTGTTCTAAGCAGTTCTTTAAGAACTAAAACCACTTTGTTTCTGGTGGCATGACAAAGCCCATTACTTTCATTTTCCTGAACTCCTTAAAAAGCTTCAACATCAATAAGACTCTTTTCAGAGCACATGAGTATAATGTGTTTAGTCTTGTCTGGTCTCTCTACCCAGTGTACTTAGACATAAAACAGAAGTTAGCAGGGTAGGCAAAACATTTTTCAGGTAGTGGAAACATGGCAAAATTATAGGTAATTACTCTTTAAACTGGCAATCACTGAAGTGTTTAAAGTTAGATTTTAAATAAATTATTTAACAATTTATAAACCTATATCCAATGCTCAGCCATAACTTCTATACTGTTTGAGTCATATTTTCTGTGATTAGACAAACAGGAATGTAAAAAAAGGGTGAAAGTAATCTTTGCCTTTATTTTCTGAGAGTAAGAATAAAATGTTTTAATTTTAGAAACATTAAATGATATCTTCTAAGTATTTTACACTTATGAGAGAGGAGTAGAGGAAATGTAAAAATCAACTTAATATTAATGAAAACCTCATTTGTAATAGGAGAGTAAGTTAAGTGATTGGGTATTTCCAGAGGGTAAGCATGAAGAAAAACTAATTCTTGCACAAGTAGATTTAAAATTAAAGCATAAAGTCAGTGGACACTCCCTTTGACCACATGCAGTGCACACATGTTAAGTCTCAGTTTCCTAATTTACAAAATAAGAATATAAACATAGCTCCATGAAAGTAAGTCATTTAATCAACTAGCTCTACACTGACAAGGCTGGACAGAAATCAGCATGGTCTCTGTCCTCTGGGAGCTTACATTGTAGCTCAGAGAGCAAAAAACAAAAACAAAAACCATGATCCAATCATTGTGTGCATCAATGCAAGATTGTGACTGTAATAAGTGCTATGAAGAAGAGATACATGGTTCTGGGAGAGCTTATGTTAAGGACGTGGGGAGGTTAGAAAAGATTTCTCTGTGGACAAGCATGCTGCAGTTTGAGTAAACCAGGTAAATAAAGGAGGGAAGAACATCTCAGTTAGAGGGGCTTAGTACATAAAGATACTGTGTTTGGGGCCTGAAATAACTAACAGTATAGGCAGAGGGATAACCTGGTAGGACATGAGATTTTAAAAAGGGTAGACCAGACAGGGCTTCAGTGGGCATTGTCAGGATTTTTGTCCTTCTCCCTGTAAGGGAAGTCTTTGGCAGGAGTTAGGAAGAAAGGTGATTTCAGATCTGCTCTTAGACCAGTCTGAGCCACAGTGGAGGTGGTGGAGTTGGAAAGGTGTGTACCTTTCACTGCCTCCAGTGCTAGTTGTGCAAGATTGGTCGGGCTCCTCACCCTTATCAATACATTCTGGAGAGAATCTTACTTCTTTTTCTTTCTTTTTTTTCTTAAAGCACTAGGAATAGGATTAATATACAGGAGATTGTAATACATAATAGTAAATAGAAGTCAATTTATTGGTGCAATGGCATTGAAGGAAAAAAAATTTCAACAAAAGGTTCATTAGGCAGTTAGATTTTAAGCAAATATTCTTTCCAAGAAAAAACAATATTTCTGTACTCTGATATGATAGTGGTCCTATTCTTACTAAGTATGAAAATGAATTATGATGAAAGCAACTATAAACTATGTTTAAATGAATGTGCTTTACTTTAAACTTCTTTAAAAGAAAGGTAGATTTATGCCCAATATTTATTGCTTCATATATTTAAATTTATTTTTTCAATTACAGTTGACATACAATATTATATTAGTTGTGAGGTATACAACACAGCATTTAGACTTTCATATACCTTATAAAGTGATCACCTCAGTAAGTCTAGTACCCACCTGGCACCATACTAGTACATAGTTATTACAGTATTATTCACTATAATCCCTGTGCTGTACTTTACATTCCTGCGACTATTTTGTAGCTGCCAATTTATACTTTTCAATCCCTTCACCTTTTTTGGCCATCTCCCATATTACTTAATCTTTTTAAGCTACATAGAAGGGTTGAATCGATATGCATTCATGATTTTATCGAGTAACTAAAACAAAACAAAACTGAACACTGATTCCTGTAGCTTCCGGATCAAGAATTAATAGGAGAACCATTGTGATAGAAATATTTGCTTTTTTAGATTCTCCTTCAGGAGAAATTGCCATTCTGGTCACTAAACTTGTGCAAGTTACCTAGCCCCTCTGGAATGCAGAATATTCTTATGAAAAATTAAGGCGTTGATTGGAATGGCCACTAAAATCCCTCTAACATGATGCTATTAGAGGCCCTTTAATTGTGATTATGAAGAGACTGAATGAACTGCTATAGGGAACCAGCCATCAAAACCATCTCCTTCTGTTGATCTGAGCACCAATATTACAAAATAGCACTTCAGGGAAATTGCCAACAAACTGTATCATAAATATACTTTTTTTATTCCCTCAGTATTGGTTATCTGAGGTTAGAATTTTGCAAGGTATTTCCCTTGTATATTGCTGCCAAAAGATGCTTTATATCTTCGATTAAATTACAGTCATTGAGAATAATTATTTTTCCACACTACTATTGATATATAATTTCTAAAATAGTAAACCTAAGGCAGATTTTTTAAAAAAAATCTGGATTGATGAGCACATCTGGCTAAAAGGTGTTCCCCCTGCTTTATCTCTAAGTACTTGACTAACTTCTTAATTCTGAGGGATCAACACTAATTTCCAGTGTTTACCAGCAATCATAGATGACTAGCAGTTAAAAAGCCATCAGCCCTGTCACATTTTTCAAAGAACAGAATCCCTTTCCAGATGGTCCTTCATTTGGCTAATGGACAGCCTAAGGGGATAAAAATGTCACCTGTTCTAGCGAGTCAACAGTATTAATAAAAACACAAAAATAGACCATTCATGCAATGGCAACAACCCAAGAACAGATTAATGAGTTCCTTTATTGAGTTAATTTGCAATGATCATCATGTTAGCATTTTAAACTTTCCAGTTCTTCTCTGAATTTTCCAGTGCTATTAAAAAACACACCAAAGAATAGATATTAAAAATAAGGTGTTATTTTCAAAAGCTAAGAATTTTTTAAACATTTGGATCACACCAAACAGATAATTTTTAAATGTATTTCTCATGTTAGAGTGACTAGTCACATAAAGAAGCCTTCATAGATATTTTTTGACTCTGATAACATATGGGTAATATTACCTTTACTAATTCATCTTCTGATTACATGTTACAAATTATAAACCAATACAATCCAATTGCTGTTTTTCAATGGTCTATTTTTCTTTTTACCCTCTTCTAACTTTTATACAAGAGTAGCCTTCTACCTAAATGTGCTCTCCACTTGGTAAAATCTTACTGACCATTCCAGATCCAAATCACAGGTCCCCATCTTCAAATAGGCATGATTTGTATCCATATTTTCAGTGACTAAGGAGGTCACAGGTGCTCAAAAATCATATGCATGGATGGCTAACCACTGAAAGGAGATTTTTCTGAAGTCATCTTTTCAGGTTACTACTGGGATGATTATGCACAAGATGTTGAGTCTAGTCAATAGGATAATCTAAAACCACAAATTAAATTTTTACTAAATAATTCTCTTTTCATTTGCATGGGAAACTTGTATTTTAATTGCTATGTAATAGGGAAATGTAGCAAGGCAGTTTACATTCAAAAGTGTACTAGAAATAAAACAAGCCAGTTCTGTTAGCCTAATTATTCTACCGTGTTTTTTCTTTTGTTTCAAGTGGCATAAAACAAAGACACCTACATCCCATAATTTCCTTTTTATTGCATAAAAATATTCCAAAGATGATGTTTTATGTATGTCAGATAATCAAAATGTTTGATTTTCTAGTTCTCTAGTATGCTATACTTTTTATTCTTAAGAATCATTGGGTATATTGGAAGTAAATGTCAACAATATGCTTGCCTCTTATCATTATCTCCTTTGCAACCCTAAGGAACATAGTGAAAGTTCAACAAGTCTTCATAGCTCACTGAGCAAGTCACTAACAAAGAAATGAAGTAGCATTTTTCTTCCAGACCTGATTATGATGCCACTGTCCACTCAACTACCTTTAATGATCAAGAAGGAGCATAATTAACAGTGGGAGATCTTCCTACTAATAGCCTCACAGGGAAGGAAAAAACCAAATATTAGAAACTAGCTGAGAGAGTCACGCAATTAAATTTATTCTGAATCTAATCAGTGCCTTGTGAATGTATTGCTTTCTTTTTTATATTTGCCTAAATGCATGTAAGAAAGACTTCAGGGACAATTTTTAAATTTAATAATAACAATAGGGACTTTAGAGAAGATGCAAAATTCTCTTAAAGTAAGATTCAAAATCTTGCATTACACACTAGAAATGTCACTCATTTGGAATGAAAACCACAGTACATATTTGATGTTGGCATTTTATTTTGTGAAATTGTAGACAATATTCCAAAGTAATTGACCAAAATATATGGGAAGTAATTATGAAGAGCCTGCCTCCATGTAATACATGGATGTAAATATACATGCTTTCAGTATGAATATCTCTTCAGATTATAGGATATAGAAGTCTCCCTTCCCCCGTAAAGATAAAATAAAATAATTTTCTTATTTACCAGTGGTAATCATCAGTTTTTGGAGGAACATTTAAAAAAATAAAAAACCCTCTTTTCCTCATTTTTATGAATACATTACAGTCTCATTAGATATGTACTATTGTATTTCTTTGAATAATTCAGGGACTAACAAAAGAACATCTGTGTAACAAAGCACTTCCACTTGAAATTTAAATTCTCCTAAATGAGTTAAAACAACACATTACCCACTATCAATATCATGGAATTAGCCAATTATGAAAATGACCATTCTCATTTAACAAAGTCAAATGGAGATATTTATGGGAATGTTGAACAAGATCACTGTGAATCACAAGCAAAATTTATAGTCTACTTTTTGGATTCAAGTTTGTTGCTAATTGATGCATTTTGATGGATAACTACCTTGTGGTAGGCTTTATTTTCTAAATGCCATGAAAGAATCTTTTCAAACACTTTGCTAACATTTTTGTTGTTTATCATTCAGATTTTCTATGACACTGTAAGTTACCTAAGTTCCGGAACTGCATTTGTCTTATTCACTGCAGTAGCTTCTGCTCAAGCCTTAATGCCTGGGATGCAGTATGTGCTCAGTAAATATCTGTTTAATAGAAAAATCAGTCTTGAAGCATAAAGCTAGACTAAGCAGTTGCTTCTGTAACAGAGTATTCACTTTTTTGAAGCCATACAAAAATTCCCTAAAAAATGTAATGAGTATGAATGGAGGAAGGTGCTAGTTACTATGGGAGATACAAACTATAAATTGAAATTTATACTTTACCCTGAGATTGTACAATACAATCAGTGAACTAATTAACAGACTATGACAAGCTATACATTGTGAGAAGTAAAAATAAGAACGGTGAGCATAAAAATCAAGAGTGAATATAGAAATTAAGAATGGTCTGGGAGACTAAGCAAATGAATGTGTTAGTGGTGTTACAAAGAGTTCCACAGGCAAAAATTCTATGGATGTAGAAAGCAAGAAAGGTGGAGAGAGAGAGAGAGATAGGGAGGGAGGGAGGGAGGGAGGGAGGGAGGGAAAGAGAGAGAGAGAGAGAGAGAGAGAGAGAGAGAGAGAGAGAGAGAGAGAGAAAGGTCAATACAGTTTTAAGAAAAGAAAAAAAAACAAAAATGAGTAAGCAAAGGGAAGCAGAACCCAGCTGGCATGGCTTAGTGGTTGAGCCTCGACCTATGGACCAGGAGGGCAGCCGATCAATGATTCTCCCTCATCATTGATGTTTCTATCTCTCTCTCCCTCTCCCTTCCTCTCTGAAATCAATAAAAATATATTTTAAGAAAAGAAAAGGGAAGCAGAGGAGACAGGTTCTGAATATATATGGAAAAGGATGCATGTGTTTGGCTTATTTTCTAGGATCCTTTTAGCTAAGTGCATTAGTGACAATTTTGCTGCCATAATATAAAATGGTTTGTGGAGCCCTGAGGAATGTGTAGGTGAAAGGCTAGATAATTGAGATTTATTTTAGTGAAGAATGAGCTTTCATATTAGCACCATGCTAAATGTGATGCCATTAAAGTTCATTATAGTGTTGCCAATTTTCTGATAACCTACCAGTAAATGTGACAACTTGACTTACATTTAATAGTGAGTGATAAATCTTAAAAATGTGATAACTTGACTCCCTTATATCAGTATTTGAAGAGAACATGAAGTATGTATACAATAAAATATCTATTTAAGTATTGACTATTTAAAAACTGCTGGATAGTGCCTGCTGTGCCTCAGGCACTGACTAGGGGCCAAGCAAAGTCAGGAGTCAAATTAAGTTTACAATTTGAGGGAGAGAGACACATATATTTAATAAAATGTAACCTAGTGTTTTAAGTGCTTCCCCAGTATAAACAAATGGCTAGGACTGGACAGAGGATAGAGCAGCATTTCTGCTGAGTTGAGAGTTTCAAAACTAAGACAATGGTGAAATTATCAGTGAATTAACATACATCATTTATTTAATGAATGACATGCATCAATAGTGAGCTTTAATTTTAGTTAGAAATAGAAAAGTTGGAATGGAAAAGAGAGTTCAACCAGGCTTTGCACTGAGTTTACATTGCGCTATTCCATGGGAGAAGTGAATTATTCAGACAGGAGAGGGTAAATAGTAGCAGTAACACTCGGACCTCTGGCAGGCAAGAGAGAAAATACTCACTTCTGTGTGCCTAAGCAATAGCTTCTCCTGCTCTGGATAACTCTGTGGGGGCTTTACTAGAAAAAGGGTCATGTTCAGAAAGCTTAGGGAATCTTGAAATTCAACTTGAGGAGGTACTTTCCTGGGTGCCATACTATATAATAAAAGGCTAATATGCAAATCAATTGAACAGCGGAACAACTGGTCACTATGACTCCCACTTACCACCAGGGGGCAGACACTCAATGCAGGAGCTGCCCTCTGGTGGTCAGTGCGCTCCCACAGGGGGAGTGCTGCTCAGCCAGAAGCCAGGCTCATGGCTGGCGAGGGATCCCAGACTACAAGAGGGCGCAGGCCAGGCTGAGGGACCCCACCAAGTGCACAAATTTTGTGCACTGACCCTCTAGTATAGAATAAATATCCGGGCCAACCTGGTACTCAAATCCATTTTACTCAAAGAAGTGAAAACATACCCAAAGCAAAACATAAACACATACATACATACATACATACATACATAAAAATATATGTATTTATATTCATATATATACTCACCCAGTTATATATATAAATATAGGCACACACATATAAATGGGCAAAGGTCCATGTGTGTACATGAAGATTTATTTTTTTCTCTTTTAAAGGCTCCATAATATTCCATGGCATGTTATAAAAAATGATTTATTTCCTTACAGAATATTTTTTCCATTCTTTTTGCTCATACAGTAAATAATGTGATAAAACATATTTGTACAGAGACTATTGCCTACGTTGATCTTGTACCTAGTAAATATTCTGATATTTATTATTTTTTATTTTTGTTCTCATTCTCTCAAATTTGGGTAGATACTAATGATTTGTAATTAATATTTTTTTCTTTGTAATACTTATCATTTTAATTATACTACAAGTTGTAATCCATTAGAAAAGCTAAGTACATTTAACTGATAGCAAACATCCTTATAAGTATAATAATTCTAATAGCAAGGCCCTTGGGAATCAATCTGTTTTTGCTATAGTTATCTGTTAAGAGGATCTTTGATAAGTTAAATATTTCTTCTATTCTAAACTTTCTACTTAAAAGAAATCAAGAATAACTGTTAACTATTAATGTGTTTTTTTCTGCATTTAGTGAGATGATTGTACGGTTTTTATTTTCCTTTAATTTTTTAACAGAGTGAATGCTCTTAATTCCTGGAGTGAGCTTTAATTTGTATTTGTGTTTTATTAATTAAATAATCTATGGTACAAATCATACTGATCCCTGTATGGATGTAATTTATATTTTTACATGAGTATTTGTATGCTCATATGCATTTCCTTTGAACTTTATTTCTCTAAAATAAAGATTTTTAAAATTATTTTATATTTTAGTTTAATAATACAGATTTTTAAAATTATCATCTTTAAAGATACCTGGCCTTCATACTATTTATGGAGTGTGCCCACATTTTCTTTCTAAGTTAAATTTGGTGACTGATGTATTCTTGGAAATCTAATAACTTCATTTTTCCCATTTAATCTAGATTGTTAAATTTATTCGTGTAAATTTACACATTTTCTTGAAATTACTTTTTAAAAAAAGTAGTGTTTATATTTTTATGATGGAAAGATTCCGAAACAAGTTATTAGCCTCAGAAACTTACAGCTCTTCAAAAGTTCTTATTGCCGAAACCGGTTTGGCTCAGTGGATAGAGCTTCGGCCTGGGGACTGAAAGGTCCCAGGTTCGATTCCGGTCAAGGGCATGTGCCTTGGTTGTGGGCACATCCCCAGTAGGGGGAGTGCAGGAGGCAGCTGATCGATGTTTCTCTCTTATCGATGTTTCTAACTCTCTATCCCTATCTCTTCCTCTCTGTAAAAAATCAATAAAATATATATATTTAAAAAAAAAAGTTCTTATTAATTCCCCTGTTGGGCACATTCATAGTTTACAGATTGGCTCAGTCTGTCCATTTGCATCAGAAGGTAAATGCTACTTTTTCCAAATAAATTATGAATGTCAAATCCAAATTTACAAACTAAAAACATTACCATGACAAAATAAGAAACATTAAAAAACTTAGCATTTGCTCCAGTCCCTTAAGGGATACATACACTGTTGCTTCAAATTAGAAGTCTGAAGTGCATTTTGAGAAGCACAGGGGAATGAAATTTGGATGGAGAGAAAGGAACTCTATGTCAGGCTATCATTTCTCTTTCCCTCAGCTGTACCAAACCTTGTTAATCAATGAATTCACTAGACATCCCTGATGTTACTTGTAAGTGATCACTATTAACAGAAGCAATGTAACTTTTATTTTTGCAAAGAGTCAAGAAGGTTAGTTTCAAGATTCTGCCATGATGATTACCATCACTTTAATCTTGAGTATGTCACTCAGAATTTCTTCATCTGTAACAGATTACAAGTTTCCACTGGAATTTGGTGAGTAGTCTCATAGGGCTACTATAGGAGGCTGGGATAAAGTGGTGGAAGCATATTTTTTAATTAATGGAGAGAAAAAGAGGTATTTCAAAAGATGTATAAATGGGGAAAAGCTTAACATAAGTACAGATCTCTTCTAAAACAAAATTCAAAGTTAGACAAGTATGCTAAGATAATAATAATAGTAATAATAATCCTATCTAATAAAAGAGTAATATGCAAATTGACCATCACTCCAACACACAAGATGGCCACTCCGATGTGGTCAAAGATGGCCACCCCCATGTGGACACAAGATGGCCACCACAAGTTGGCCAGCAGGGGAGGGCAGTTGGGAGGGACGAGGACTGCAGGGGAGGGCAGTTGGGGGGGGACTCAGGCCTGCAGGGAAGGGCAGTTGTGGGGGACCAAGCCTGCAGGGGAGGGCAGTTGGGGGGGACCAGGCCTGTAGGGGAGGGAAGTTGGGGGCAACCAGGCCAGCAGGGGAGGGCACTTGGGGGCGACCAGGCCAAAAGGGGAGGGCAGTTAGGGGCAATCGGGCTGTCAGGGAAGGGCAGTTAGGGGTGACCAGGCCAGCAAAGGAGGACAGTTAGGGACGACCAGACCTGCAGGGGAGGGAAGTTGGGGGTGATCAGGCTGGCACGGGAGGGCAGTTAGGGGCGTTTGGGCCAACAGGGGAGCAGTTAGGCTTCGATCAGGCTGGTAGGGGAGTGGTTAGGGGGTGATCAGGCTGGCAAGCAGAAGCGGTTAGGGGCAATCAGGCAGGCAGGCAGAGGCAGGCAGGCAGGCAGGCAAGCAGTTGGGAGCCAGCAGTCCTGGATTGTGAGAGGGATGTCTGACTGCCCATTTAGGCCCGATCCCACCGGTCAGTCGGACATCCCTCGAGGGTTCCCACATTGGAGAGAGTGCAGGCTGGGTTGAGGGACACACCCCACCCCATGCACGAATTTCGTGCACCGGGCCTCTAGTAATGATAATAATAAAGTATATAGGTAAAGCTCCAAGATAAGACATGACATTATGTCATTCTTCTGTTGTAAAATGTAAGGTGATATTAAGTATATCCTCCTTTATTCTTGCTTTTTATTTTGAATCCTCACCTGAGGTTACTTTTTCCATTGATTTTTAGAGAGTGGAAATGAGGGAGGGAGGGGGCAGAGAGAGAGAAACATTGATGTGAGAAAAACACATCAATCAGTTGCCTCCTGCAGGGCCCCAACTGGGGCGAGGGATCTAACCTACAACCCCGGTACATGCCCTTGACTGGGAATTGAACCCATGGCTCTTCTGTGCACAGTTCTACACTCTAACCACTGAGCACACTGACCATGGCTATTCTAGCTTTTTAATCTAAATTGATTCCTTTTATTCCACCTGTCCCTGCAAATTATTATCACAGGTTCTCCATAATCATAATATTATGGCAATCTATGTTAATTATAATTTTAACTATATTTCAATACTATTTTTCTGATGATTTTCTCATCCTGGTGAACTTTGGTAAACTATTTATTTAAATTGTTTTTTTTAAAAAAAGTTTAAAAACTAGAAACAGAAAAGAGCAACATTGCAATATCTAGTTTAATATAACATGTAGGTACCATATTCCTTAACATTAATAAAATCCTAGAGGGGAAAACACTCACTAAAAATAGCTGGGATTTAAAGTTATATTTTGCAGCCTGTTAATTTATCACATGGAGTAAAAAATAAGCCATAGATAGGAAATGGAAATGTCTGTGTCTTGTAGTAACTTAATTATACAGCATACCATAAAATGATAGTGAGGAAAAGCAGCAATTTCAGATATGCAATAACTGCTTTTTACAAGGATAGAAATTACATCAAACGCAAATACCTATTCAGTCTAATACTGTTTTCTAGCAAAAGCCAGTGGCATTCACAGTCACAGGGAGGGAAAGATTTAACTAAGCAGAAATCTGCTTAGTTCAGAAAAGGCTTGCCTACAGAAACCATGCCTGTGTGTTCATTTGTTAGTACATAATAAGTATGTAATAGAATCTTTAAGTGTATATGTACACATGTGCATGAAATAGCTTCAATCAAAGCTATTATTAATGGATGGATTCTTGGCTTTAGAGGGACTCTGAAATGTTTTTTACTACATCTGATCTATGTACATGTCACATAGAAGGACTTTATGGGGACAGCATTCTATTATGGATTTAACAAAATGAATTTTAATGTTTCTGAAGAAGCTTTTATGTAATCATGCCAAAAATCTTTCATTTAAAAATCTAAAAGATTATTACTGACTTTTATTTTAAACTAGAGGCCTGTTGCACGAAATTCGTGCACGGGTCGGTGTGTGTGGGGGGTCCCTCAGCCAGCCCTGTACCTTCTCCAATCCAGGAGCCCTTGGGGGATGTCCAACTGCCAGTTTAGGCCCGATCCCTGTGAAATGAGCCTTGCAGGATCTGGCCTAAACTGGCAGTTGGACATCCCTCTCGCAATCTGGGACCTCTGGCTCCTAACCACTCACCTGCCTGCCTGCCATAACCACTCTGCCTGCTGGCCTGATTCCCCTAACTGCCCTCCCCTGCTGGCCTGGTCACCCCTAACTGCCCTCCCCTGCCAGCCTGGTCACCCCTAACTGCTCTCCCCTGCTGGCCTGGTTGCCCCTATTAACTTTTTAAAAAAATATTATCCCCTTCACATACAGTTGTATTTGACTTCCTATTGGCTTCTCCCTCTCACACAATTTTTCTCTCTCCTTTATGTAACACTTTTTCCTACTGACTCATCATTTATAAACTTTTCTTTTCTCCTTATTTTCTACTTCTGTTCATCCTTTTTCCCATCTTTCTCCTACACTCCCTCCCTCCCCACATTCCTTCTTTCCTTTATCTTTACTCCTGTCCTCCCTCCCCTTTTCCTTCCTTCCCACCTTAATTTTTTTCTTCACTTCCTCCCTTGGACCTGCTTTGCTCCTTCCCCCCCCCCCCCTATTTCTTCCTTCTTCCCATTCTCCTTTTAAGCTCTACTGGCTCCCCTTTAAAACTTTTCTTCCCTCCCTCTTTCTCTCTCATCCTATCTTTCCCATACATTCTTCTCTACTTACTTCCACTGTTTTAATATCTATCTATCTACCTGCCTAATTATTCACTATCATTTATCTTTTTTCTTTTCTAACTCCTACTTTTAAAATCTGTTCCCAGGACACAACTATATTTGATTTTCATTATAGCTCCTACAGTTCACTTATACATCCTCTTTCCTTCTTGAACTCTGTTCTCTACTGATTCCTTTATAAAGTTCTTTCCTCCCTCCTTCCCTTTTTCCCAATTTCCCCTCTCCTCCCTCACTCTTTTTACAGGCTAATTAAAAATTCTATGCTTTTTGTCCTTAGTACTGACTGCTTTCCTCTCTGGGACCTGTAGCCGCCTCTGTTTGGGCACTCGGGCACCTCTCACACTAGTTTTGAGGTGCTGAGCGATGATGCAGCTGTGTCTTGCCTACCGTGGCCCACGCCTCCCCCCTCTGAGTTTGGGGAGGGTCCAGCTGTCCTGGGTCGGCGTCCATCCCGGGGACTGCTGTGTTACGTGTGCGTGCATGTATTCATGTGCATGCAAGGCTTTTCTCCCATTGAGTGCTGAAGTTGGGGGGGGAATGCGGAGGCCTTTCCCACCCCCCACCTCTCGGCGTGCCCGATCCCACGCCTTGAGCAGCTCTCCATCTGCTCCCCTCTGGAATTTGCAGGCAACGGGCATGCTTGCGCAGGCGCAGCCAGGGCCTGGCTTGTCCTCGGGGGGCGTTCCACACAGGATGCGAGCCCCCGTCAGGTCCAGGTTGGACCAGGCAGATGAATGGATGGATGGCTAAAGAAAGCAGTGGTGGCTTCCCTGTGTTGTGAGGGTCGCTTGTGGTCTCTATGGTGGCGGGGCTGGGTCCGTGGGGCTGGGTCTGAGTGGCAGGAGGAGGCTTTGAAGTTGTGCACTTGGGAGGACCGACCGGAGTCCCGGGCATCGCAGGCCGCCCTGTGTGTCTGTGGTGGTGAGATGCCCGGGTTGTTTACCCAGTGGCCTGTGCAGGTCTGGCTCCTTACCTCGACATCCATTCTCTGTTGTCGTACCCGGCCCTTCCTTCGTATTGGGTTCACACCCTCTCATTTGCATGCGTGACCCCTCCTGGGGGTCACTGCCAATGTGTGCACCCCCTGGTTGGCATCTGCCGACCGCGCCCCAAGAACCGACCTTCTGTGGTGCGGTTGTCGCCCCTCGGCCCCCCCTCACCTCAGCGGGGGGAGGCATTGGTGGCATCCCTGGGCAGAGTGCTCTCAGACAGGGCACGGTGTTGCGGGGGTGTTTGTTGGGTGTATGCACCTGGGAGAAAAAGAGGACTCCGGCACCAGGGGAAGGGAAGCGAGCCTCATGCAAGTCCCCCTGCTGCGTGCACAGTCTCCTGCTGGTCTGTCAATATGCAAATTGGTTATTACTGTGACACCATTATGACCAATTTGCATATTACCTCTTTATTATATAGGGTTGGAAAGATTATTATTGATTTGCTATTTCTATTGTCTTCATAAATTTAAGGAACATTAACATCATATCTTTCTTGAATTTAGGTTTCTTGTTTATTAGTTTATTAGTGTACCAATTATGGCCTTGCTTGATACCTGTGCCTATAGTTTTCTTTAAAGAAGATTTCTTGTCACACAAACCTTGTTTAGAATGATAGCTCTGTCCTTTACTATCTGTGTGACCTCGGGGAAATTCTCTGAAATTGAATCTGTTTCCTCATGTACAAAATTGGTGATTTAATGTGCACACATTTTATAATTGTTTTCCAGGGTGAAAATCATGCTTGTAAAGTTCCTACTGCATTGCTAAGCACACATTAATCAGATAACATACTGATATCTATTTCTTCTGCTATCATGTGCATACATGCTTTGGTAGGCACTAGACTGCAGTTATAAGTTTATTTATAAAATTTCTCTGTTGACCTTGGGCAAATCTGTCCCTTTGGGGCATTAATAATATCATTGATTTTTATCAGATTATTGTAAAATCTCCAGATTCTATTAAAAACAATATGTTCCTTGCTGCTACACATGTCAGATATGTATCATTTCACATAAATAAATTAAAAGCAACATAGAGTTGTGTTTTAAGAATCAAGAGCCCAGCTGCCGGCATGGCTCAGTTGGTTGATCATCAACCTATGAATCAGGAGGTCAGGGTTTGATTCCCTGTCAGGGCACATGCCCAGGTTGTGGGCTCATTCCCCATTTCTGGGGTGTGCAGAATACAGCTTATCAATGCTTCTCTCTCATCATTGATGTTTCTATCTCTCTCTCCCTTTTCTTTCTTCTTTGAAGTAAAAAACATATATATTTTTAAAAATTATTTAAAAAATCAAAGATTAAATCCACACTCGAGTAAATAAATAGTAAAGTGAGTATTAAAGTTCTATATATGTAATTAATTCTGTAATTCCAGAGCCAACAGATTCAACTTTTGTTACCTACTTTTAAGTTTTCTATTATCATATAGATAGTCTGTTTTTGCACCTGTAAGAGTTATCACAAAAATCAAGTAAGGTAAAACTGAAGATATGATATCAATGCTTATTTTTTTAAATGGAAATTTTAATTTTCACACTTGTAGGTAATAAATAGTCCATAGGAAGAGGTCAAATATATTCTGATGTGCTGTCATTCAAGATTTAAGTAGTGCTTTTCAGATTGAAGTAAAGCTTCTATCACCAGCTGTGTGAGCTCAGGGGAAAAAATTATATTGCAAGAGTTCATTATTTTTCTCCATTTCTAGCCACTGTCCCCATTCAGGTATAGCAGCACAGATGGTGTTGTGGTAAAGACACATAACACTGTCAGGAGCTGTAACATATGGCACAAATCTGGCACTCCACATTCCCACAAGTTTCAAGGTTAAGACAGAAACTTGTTACTTTCCTGCCATTCATTTAGTTTCTTTCCTTTGTCTTTACATTAAAGTATAAAATGATCTTTTATGAGAGATTCCTCCCCCTTACTTAATGCATTTGCAGCACTCTACCTATTTTCTTTATTTCATTAATGTTGACCTAAGGATGTTTTGAATCATTTTAGTGTATCCTGTTATAAGTATGTTCTGAAAAATGTTTCATTTAGAAATTGAATGATATTGAAATGCATTAGAGAACCTTGGTAAAGGGGTAAATGTATGAAGTTTTTGCAAAGTCAAAGTTATATTTTCCTTCTAATATATGTAATATACTGTATATATGTAGTATATATATACTTAATTTTGAATAATACTTATTTTTGTCTGTAATATACTTATTTTTATCTGTAAATTACTGATGAGGTTTTCTGTAGATTATACATATGAGAATGTTCTTTCCTGGGAATATGAATTACAGAGTTTCATAGGATTATAATATTCAAAAAAATGACGTGATGGAAAAAATAATATTGAAAATGAAAAAGCAGTAAATATCACTCAATAAAGAAAAGTATTTGGTCTGCCATAAACACAAGTAGAAATAAATCTAAAATCATGGGCCCAATATTCTTCCTTTGAAATTCAATAGCTTATGTATGTTCTCTCCCATGGTCTTAATCCAGGTGTCCCTTCAGCATAGGGAATAAAACAACAAGCCAGCTTCCAGTGGGGGGAAAATACCCCACTAATTAGAGAAATTTAAAACATGTATTTGGATATAGAAGATATTTAATGCAGCATGCTGCATTAAATGATATTGATTAGTGTGCTTTCCTGTAAAAGGCTGAATCATTTTTCTTTTAAATGTAAAAAATAGAACTAAACAATAAGGGTGAATCTGCTTTTAAAAATGAGCAAGTGGAATAAAGGCATAGAATTAAGTTTTTTGTCCTCAGGAAGGTATCTTTTGGTTCCCAAAACAATCATCCAGAAAGGGTAATGTTTTAGGGAGCTGAGGGCTGTGTTATATTTAGGACACATAAAAATGTTTTTTCCCCAATATCTCTGAACCAAGATAGATTACTAGGCAGACATGCTGTTTCTCAAATCCAGTTTGTCAAAGAAAATTGGCAAAACCTGTTATATTTTTGTGAACAAAATGGAAAAGTTGAAATGAGATGATAGTGAGTATCCTATCTAATAAGAGTAATATGCAAATTAACCATCACTCCGCTACACCCACAAGCCATGCCCACCAGCCATGCCCACCAGCCAATCAGGAGTGAGTATGCAAATTAACCCAACCAAGATGGCTGCAGCCACAGAGAGAGTGGGAGGGAGGCTTGGTTTTCCCTGGCGATGGAGGAAGCCAAGCTTTCCGCACACCCTGGCCGGCACAGGCCTCCGCTTAAGGCTACAAAGTTTCAATTATAGAAGATAAATAAATCCCAACAAAAATGGCAGCAGCCACTGAGCTGGAGAGAGCAGGAGGCTAGGGTTGCCCCCAGCGATGGAGGAAGCCAAGCTTCTGCAGCCCTAGCCTGCTTTGGCCTCCGCTTAAGGCTACAAAGTTCCAATTATAGAAGATAAATAAATCCCAACAGAAATGGCTGCCGCCATGGAGTGAGCAGAAGGCTTCGCTCCACTCCAGGCTACAAAGTTTCACCTGTAGAAGATAAATAAATCCCAGATACCAGGGCCTCCGCTTGGGTCGCCAGGGGGCGTGGCTGGCCTGCAAACCACCACAGGCCCCTCGCCTAGGCCGCCACACGCCCCAGGGGAACCCCCACCCTGATCCGGGATACCCTTCAGGGCAAACCAGCTGGCCCCCACCCATGCACCAGGCCTCTATCCTAATAAAAGAGTAATATGCAGATTGACCATCACTCCAACACACAGATGGCTGCCCCCATGTGGTCAAAGATCCTGCCCCCATGTGGACACAAGATGGCCACCACAAGATGGCCAGCAGGGGAGAGTAGTTGGGAGGGACCAGACCTGCAAGGGAGGGCAGTTGGGGGCGATCAGGCCTGCAGGGGAGGGCAGTTAGGTGTGATCAGGCCATCAGAGGAGGGAAGTTAGGGGCAAACAGGCTGGCAGGGGAGCAGTTAGACATCAATCAGGCTGGCAGGGGAGTGCTTAGGGGGTGATCAGGCTGGCAGGCAGAAGCAGTTAGGGGCAATCAGGAAGGCAGGCAGGCGAGCAGTTGGGAGCCATCAGTCCTGGATTGTGAGAGGGATGTCCGACTGCCCGTTTAGACTATACGGGCAGTCAGACATCCCTCAAGGGGTCCCAGATTGGAGAGGGTGCAGGCTGGGCTGAGGGACCACCTCCCCTGTGCACGAATTTCATGCACCGGACCTCTAGTTGCACATATAATAATAAATTATGTTCCAGAGGTGCCTTGAATGATAGAAACAACAGGAACAAATGTAACAAGGTAGAATTTTAAAGATTCTTATATACATTTCTTTGCATCTTCTTCAATTTCTTTTAATGAAGATAGGACTAATCTTAATAGAGAAAAGAAAGAGATTAATGGATTCTGCTTCAACACAAGGTAACAACCTGCAGTGGTTGACTCAGACAGCATAAACAGGCGGGTCCTGGTATGGGAAATGGAGAGTTACCTGTCAAAAAATGGAATGGGCTCTCTGGCTCAATTTGTTTGTTATTGGATCTGCCACGTCTGTATATCATATATAAAAGTCATTAGTTATCCACATATTCTAGAAATGCCAGTGTTCGCCATTATCCTTTACCAAATGCCTTTCCTCTGGTTGTACTTTTAATTTTAATGCATGCTTTAATAATTTCATTATTGGGAATTTATATGATGAACACTTCTTAATCTTTGTATGAATGGTTTAGGCTATTTTTTCTCAATATTGTGAAAAAATATTTCATTTATTTCTATTGATAAGGAAATTATCCTTTGGTTCAATTCTTTTTCTTTCCCAGTGAAATATCATCTTTTTCTGGCTTTTAATATTTTCAGTTTATCAGAGACATGTGCAGTTTCTTTATCACGTTTAGGTGGGCATTTTTAGTTGTTTATCCTGTTCAGTACTTGGAGTGCCTTCTGAATCAGAAGATCCATGCCATTGTAAACAAAATCCAACAAAGGCACTGGAGCGGAAAAGGAGAGACTTTATTCAGATAACAGTTTGCAAACCAGGGAGATGCAGCCTGCTGTAGAAACTGAAATTGTGCTCTATGGAGACAATGGAGGGGCTGTTTTTTATAGAAAACCTTCCTACCCATAGTTCCCATATCAGCCTATTTCATGTAAATGTGTTTTCCAAATTGCACAGGTTGGATTGGTTGCTATAAATGCAAATAAGGATACATTTTGGACAGTTTTCATTGGTCAGGACAGGTCAGCAGGTCACAGTCTAATGACTGCGCAATAGCATGTCAGTGAGGGAAGAAAAAACTTCCCGCAGTGGTTGACTCAGACAGCATAAACAGGCGGGTCCTGGTATGGGAAACGGAGAGTTCAGCTGTTCTTCCTGGTAAAAAGAGAAGTAAGAGGCACATGTCTGTGAATGGGCATTTGACTCTGAATTCAAATCTAGGCATATTTAACCATTGGGAGCCTGAGTCCAACTCAATCGATAAATTCCTTCTCGGGGGTCACATTAGATAATTTTCTTAATGGAGTCCTCACCATTCCTTGATTCTGGAAAAAATCACCATTTATTTTTTTTTCAAACATGGCTTCCAGTCCATTCTCTCTATTTTATTCTTCTGAGATACTTACATATATATGCTGGAGACTCTATTTTATATACTTTAATTTTTAAATAATATTTGTCTACTGTGTTTTAAGGCTGTGTTCCAAGTAAATTCTTCAGTATCTTTTTCAAATTCAGTGAGTCTCTTCCCAACTATGTTAGATGTATCTAGAGTTTGGTCTTTTTATTGAGTATTGTCAAATTTTATTTTAATGATATATACTTCTTTATTAAGATTTCTTAGGGGTTTACTTCCTATGTACTTGCTTTTTTGTTACTTTCATTTTCAAAAATTAGATATAATTGCCATTGTGTCTTACAGGAGTATAAACTGTTACTAATGTGTTTTATAGTCTTATTAATGTAAGTGTTTCATTTTGTGTATTTCATTGGTGATGTTGAGAACTATTTTTCTTGTGTATTATGTTTCTTCATCTGTTTTGCAGCTTTGGCTGCCAGGCTTGTTTTGAGTGGAAAGTTCTTTGTTTCTTTCCTCTTGTTTTCCTTCTGTATGTTTTTCATTTTATATTAATCAGTTTGGTGGTTGCCTCCATTTGCCCTCCAGTGTTTATTCAGGTCCCAGGCCTTATAGTAACAGTTGGGTGCTCTGACTTGGAGGCAAGTAACATAAAAAGCCAACAAGCAAATAGGGAACTTGATTTATTTCCTTTATGAAGATGTGTCCCCCTGCTTTCATATCACCACTCCATATAAGTGGGATCCCTAGTAACAGATTTTTTTAGGGTCCTTTAATAAGGAATAAAAGCCCCAGCACCCACTTTCTGTTTTAAGCTCTAGATATAGCTCTATATATCCATTTTATGGGAGCACTTTTAATCCCCATAGCCCCAGGAATCTGACCTCTTGCCATTGTCTGATTTTGAACTTTAATTCCAGAAGCCCAGAGGATGTAGTCCTAATCATCCCATTTTATTTATCGCCATTGAAAATGTGTGTCCAGTTTGTAAGGCCTGCTGTATCTTTATAGTTTTCTTTCTATCCTATATAATAAAAGCCCTAAGGGTGTAACAAACGTAATGACCACCAGGGGCCAGATGCTCAACCCAGGAGGAGGGGGAGGGGGGCTCAGTTAGGCCTGGAGGCGTATGCTATGGCTCAGGGATCCCAGGAACTGCAAGCCCAGAGCTTGCTTTCCAATAAAACAAAATAAATTGGAGCCCTGACTGATTTGGCTGGGTGGATAGAGCATCGGCCTGGAGACTGAAGGGTCCAGGTTCAATTTCGGTCAAGGGCATGTACCTTGGTTGCGGGCACATCCCCAGTAGGGGGTGTGCAGGAGGCAGCTGATTGATGTTTCTCTCTCATCGATGTTTCTAACTCTCTATCCCTCTCCCTTCCTCTCTGTAAAAAATCAATAAAATATACCGTATTTTCCGGCGTATAAGACGACTGGGCATATAAGATTTTCCTGGGTTAAAAAATTGTCTTATATGCCAGAAAATACGGTAT
Source organism: Eptesicus fuscus (assembly GCF_027574615.1). Taxonomy (NCBI): domain Eukaryota; kingdom Metazoa; phylum Chordata; class Mammalia; order Chiroptera; family Vespertilionidae; genus Eptesicus; species Eptesicus fuscus. The sequence continues at coordinate 97,439,586 of NC_072478.1, forward strand.
ACACACACACACACACACACACACACACACACACACACACACACACATATATATATATATATACCGTATTTTCCAGCGTATAAGACAACTTTTTAACTCAGGAAAATCTTATACGCCCAGTCGCCTTATACGCCGGAAAATACGGTATACACACACACACACACATATATATATATATATATATATATACCGTATTTTCCAGCGTATAAGACAACTTTTTAACTCAGGAAAATCTTATACGCCCAGTCGCCTTATACGCCAGAAAATACGGTATTTTAAAATAAATAAGTAAGTAAGTAAGTAAATTGGGGGGGAAAAAAACAACAGCCGATGCTGCCACCCTGGGAAGAACGGCTCTAGGAGGGAAAGGCCTCACCAGGCACAGCTGGCCTGGCTGACACGTCACGGGATCGCAGGGATTCACTGCTGAAGTGCAGCTACTTCCAGCTACTGGCTTCCTGCCCTTCTGCCCTTCCCTTCCTAGACTAGTGTGCTTGGGGGTGTGGCTTTGCGACGCGCCACCCCCCCTCCCGCCCCCAGCCAGTGGCGCCACAGCACATCCAGAGAGTGGCAGGACACAGCCACCAGCACTGGCTGGGCATTGATTTGGTCCTGTGACTGACATCCATGTGCAGTTACACTGCATGTTTACATTTGTAGGGAAGCAGGGCAGCCCGCTCCTGCCTCCTGCTTCACCTTCTAGGCTAAGAAAGGCCTGCTGGTCTCCATGTTTCTCCTCCCATCTGGAATCAAAACTTCTTGGGGATGAATGATTCCAGCAATGGCCCCAACACATTCAGTGTCACTGTCACAGATATTCTCAGTCATTATAGCCCGTTCCTCAGCCCGCAGTGCCCTGCTCCACCCACTGCCACTCCTCACCGGTCACCTGCTGAGGACCACCTTATGTTATCCTATCTGAAATGTGAGCAAGATCTCAAATGCCTCCCTGTCAATAGCTCCCTTGCCCTACTTTTATTCCTCTAAAAACCTTGCATTTTAAAAATATATATTTGATTGATTTTGGAGAGGGAAATAGGGACATCAATAATGATAGAGAATCATTGATTGGCTGCCTCCTGCACATTCCAAACTAGGGGTCGAAACCTTCCCTGGCTCCTCCCCCTATCCCTCCCCCAGCCAGCAGGCCCCCCGGTGGCAGCGCAGCACTGAGGAAAGGAGTGGGGGGAGAGGCCAGAAGTCCTGGATTGCGAGAGGGATGTCCAAGCACCAGTTTAGGCTCAATCCCACAGGGATCCCTGTGGGATTGGGCCTAAACCAGCAGTTAGACATCCCTCAAGGGTCCCGGAATGTGAGAGGGTGGAGGCCAGGCTGAGGGATCCCCCTGCCCCCCACATGCACGAATTTCATGCACTGGGCCTCTAGTTTTATATATAATTGTTATATGATTGGGGCAGACATCTTACCTAATAAAATAGTAATATGCAAATTGACCGCACATTCGCTAGCCCAAGCCACGCCACCAGCCAAAGCCATGCCCACCAGTCAATCAGGGCGAGTATGCAAATTACCCAACAAAGATGGCGGTTAATTTGCATATGCTGAGGGAGGGAGGAGTGAAGACTGAAGACAACTTAGAAGTAAGAGGGAGGAAAAGCGGAAAGCAAGGTGGCTGCCAGAGGAAAAGCCCGGGCAGGGCAGAGCATGGTGGAGCGGGGCGGGTGGCAGCAGCATGTGGGTGCAGGCGCGGCAGCCGCAATGGCGGCGGCAGCAGCCGCTTGCAGGATTCTTCCTGCAAATGGGCTACTAGTTGGATCATAATGTGATTTTACTATCTTCTCAACAATAATTCTTCTAATTCATCATTTAAAAATCTGAGCTTGCTTTTGTTTATGATTATGGAGGCACACTAATGTATTTCTTTCCAGACATTGATGAAAAGAGCAGAAATGGACTTAAACTATAGTAACACAGTGCTGCTCATGGAAAGTCAAAGACATATGCTATATAGTAGATAGTATATAAAAAATCATGGAGGAAATAGACCTTCTAGCTACATCCAGGGACATCAGTGAACTGAACTCAAAAGGGTTGTTACAATTATTTGTAAGGTCACATTCTAAGTGGTGATTGAGTTTCAGAAAAATAACATTATCGGTAATAAGAAATTAGTGTCATTGATTTGAATAACATTGATATTATTTTGTTTGTATTTACTTTGTAAATGTTTTGATGATATAAGTGCATAATTGTCCTATACATAGCCTCATGTTAAATATAAACTTAATTACCAAATTAATTAATACTATGTTTAGTAAATATTAGATATGTTTCTTTTTTTAAAAAAAAACAGGCAGGAAGGGAGAGATAGAGAAAGATAGAAACACCAGTGATGAGATAGAATCACTGATAGGCTGCCTCCTGCATGCCCACATGGGATTGAGCCCTGACCCAGGCATGTGCCCTGATTGTGATTGGAACCGAGACCTCCTGGTTCATGGGTAGGTTGACACTCAATTACTGAGCCATACCAGCCAGGTTAGATATGTTTCTTTTTAAAGGGAAAACTTCAATTTTGAGTACCATCAGTTTGTATGATCTAATCCACACCGTAATTATGTGAGGTAGTGGCAATATTGATTTTGTTCTCTACATTTAGATAAGGAAGTTCAGAAAGAATGTTAAGTGATTGTCACAAGATCACATAACTAGCAAACCAAAATATGAATTGGTTTGCAAAACTCTTGCACTTAATGACTAGAAAAGATTCATAGGCAGCGGCTTTCATCAAAGCTTTATCATTAGCCCACCTCCCATCTTTTTTCCAAAGTTCTAGTGTACACTGGATTTAAGAATAAACTGAACCTGGACTCCCCATGAAGGAGATAAAAAACTGAGAGACAGAAAAGTAAATCAAGGGATGTAAAAGATAAATTACAAGACAAAGAAAATCATTAGAAAATCAGTCACTGAAAATACATAAAATGGCCATCCTTAAAATTGTCTGTATTATGTGCTTCTCCACTTTTCTTCTGGGATCAAATATTTTTAGGTACAAAGACAGTTTAACATTTCCAACAATAACCCTAACAATTGGAAAACATTTTAAGTGATACTTCCTGTGTGCATTTAAAAATGATTTAAACAAAGGAGAAAATGGAATTCAGGTTTTCTGAAATTAGATAATTGTAAAGCTCTACTGTATAAAATTTTATAATAATGGCAAGATGGCTTGAGTAGGAAATTAAAATTTCATTAAATAGGAAGCTGGTATAATACTATTATAAACTCCCTTTGGCACATTAAGTTTTGACTGCTATAACCAATTCAATTTAAAATGTAATTTTTCTTTTTGTAGTTAAAAAACTATTCTTACCATATTTCAAATAAATTGTTTGTCACAGTTAGAAGATCATTACACAGGGGGGAAAGTGTTACTTGTTTCCTTCCCCATTTTTTAATGTTATAACACAGAAATTGCATATTTAATATTTTTAATATATAAAATATGGTATCTTATCTTGTGAGAGAGGGGAATAAACAATTGGTGCAAGTATATTGCTTCTCACATATACATTTGACCCTTAAACAACTCAGGGGTGAGGGCACCAACCTCTGCATTATCAAAAATTTACATATAATTTTTGACTCTCCTAAAACTTAATTACTAATAGCCAACTCTTAATCCTATTCCACCATCCCACAGCGGCCAATGCCCACCATGTTCTGCACGCATGCCCTGGTGGTCAGCACATGTCATAGTGACCGGTTGTTCTGCAGTTTGGTCTATTTGCATATTAGAGTTTTATATGTAGAGCTGAATTAATGACAACTGGAAATGATGAGCCATAACACATTTCCTGATAATTCTAGTCATTGGCTTTGTTGGTAGCAAGGCTGAAAGAACTTTTGGCAGTATGTAAACATCAGCCACAATGGAAACTCTAAGTAGAGATTCTTCATGCTATCATCAGTGTATGATAGGTTAGTGACCCAGCATTTTGGGCAAACCCAAAATATGAAACTAGGAACGGTGGCCTTCAGTGAGGTCATTGAAATCTCTTATTCAATATTTGTCTTATCACAATTATTAAAGAACACATATCAAATAAAATTTTACTATCCTATCTAATAAAAGAGTAATATGCAGGGAAACCAAGATGGCGGCATAAGGTAAACACCTATACAGCTGCCTTGCACAACAATTTTAAAACTGCAACTGGAAGACAGGGCGGACATCGTCCAGAACCACAGGAAAGCTGGCTGAGTGGAAATTCTACAACTAGAAGGAAAGAGAAAAGGACACTGAGACCCAGGAGCCATGGAGGTGCAGAGACCCGTGCGTGCAGAGAGGGCAGGCAGCAAAAGCGCGGCTAGTTTTCTCGTTCGGGAGGAAAACAAAACCTCCAGACTGCAAGGAAATCCAGTTCCGGGTGAGACTTTGGGTACCAGACTCATTTGGGGAGAAACTGGACTGTCTGTCAGTGGGCAAAACTCGAGAGCAGCCTTCTCTCAGAGGTGTGTGCAGCCAGTGTCCTTTTCTCTTTCCTTCTAGTTGTAGAATTTCCACTCAGCCAGTTTTCCGGTGGTTCTGGACAATGTCGGCCCTGTCTTTCAGTTGCAGTTTTAAAATTGTTGTGCGAGGCAGCAGTATAGGACACTGAGAACAGGGCACTCTTAGGGTGGGGCTGACTGGAAACCAAGGCTGTCTGCTCCACCCTGAGACTCTGCCCCATCCAAGCTGAGCACAGAAGCCCTCCCAGTGAAGACACTGCTGATCCTCACAGCCAGTTGGCCTGGAGGTCAACTCTCCCCAGTGATACCAACAACAATCAAGGCTTAACTACAACAAGACTGCACACACAGCCCACAAAGGGGTGCACCAAGTGTCTGCACCACAGGTAACTGGGGAGGCTGAGCTACTGGGCCCTTCTAGGACACCTAGCACACAAAGCAACTCCATCAACTCAGGAAAGCAGCTAAAATGCGGAGACAGAGAGGCAGGCCACAATTGAAGGAAATGGAGGAAAGCAAAAGACTGGATATAGAGTTCAAAACCACGGTTATAAGGTTTTTCAAGAATTTCCTAGAAAAGGCCAATAAATTCAACGAGACCCTCGAGGATATGAAAAAGGACCAACTAGAAATTAAGCATACACTGACTGAAATAAAAAATATTATATAGAGACCTAAAAGCAGACTAGAGGATCGCAAGAATCAAGTCAAAGATTTGGAATACCAAGAAGCAAAAAAACACTCCTCCAGAAAAGAAAAAAGAAAAAAGAATCCAATAAGTTCAAGATAGTGTAAGAAGCCTCTGGTACAACTTCAAGCATACCAACATCCGAATTATGGTGGTCCCAGAAGAAGAGAGAGCAAGATACTGAAAACCTATTTGAAGAAATAGTGACAGAAAACTTCCCCCACCTGGTGAAAGAAATAGACTTACAAGTGCAGGAAGCACACAGAACCCCAAACAAAAGGAATCCAAAGAGGACCACACCAAGACACATCATAATTAAAATGCCAAGAGCAAAAGACAAAGAGAGAATATTAAAAGCAGCAAGAGAAAAACAGTTACTTACCTGCAAGGGAGCACCCATATGATTGTCAGCTGATTTCTCAACAAAAACTATGCAGGCCAGACGGGAATGGCAAGAAATATTCAAAGTGATGAATAGCAAGAACCTACAACCAAGATTACTCTACCCAGCAAAGCTATCATTCAGAATTGAAGGTCAGATAAAGAGCTTCACAGATAAGAAAAAGCTAAAGGAGTTCATCACCGCCAAACCAGAACTATATGAAATTCTGAAAGGTATTCTTTAAGAAGAGGAAGAAGAAGAAAAAGATAAAGATAAAAATTATGAACAACAAATACGTATCTATCAACAAGTGAATCTAAAAACCAAGGGAATAAAAAATATGATGAACAGTATTAACTGGTGAATGAAATAGAATCAGGGGCATAGAAAGGGAGTGGACTGACAATTCTCGGGGGAAAAGGGAAGTGGAGGGTGCGGGAAGAGACTGAACAAAAAGCGTACATCTATAGATGAGGACAGTGGGGGGGGTAAGGGCAGAGGGTGGGGTAGGAACCTGGTGGAGGGGAGCTATGGAGGGGAAAAAGATAAACAATTGTAATAATCTGAACAATAAAGATTTATTAAATTAAAAAAAGAGTAATATGCAAATTAACCATTACTCCGCTATACCAACAAGCCATGCCCACAAGCCAATCAGGAGCTAGTATGCAAATTAACCCAACCAAGATGGCTGCAGCCACAGAGAGAGCAGGAGGGAGGCTTGGTTTTCCCTGGCGATGGAGGAAGCCAAGCTTTCTGCACACCCTGGCTGGCCCAGGCCTCTGCTTAAGGCTACAAAGTTTCAATTATAGAAGATAAATAAATCCCAACAGAAATGGCTGTCGCCATGGAGCGAACAGAAGGCTTGGCTCCACTCCAGGCTCCAAAGTTTCAATTATAGAAGATAAATAAATCCCAAATACCAGGGCCTCCGCTTGGGTCACCAGGGAGCGTGGCCAGCCTGCAAACTACCACAGGCCCCTCGCCCAGGCCACCCATGCCCCAAGGGAACCCCCATCCTGATCTGGGACACCCTTCAGGGCAAACCAGCTGGCCCCACCCATGCACAAGGCCTCTATCCTATCTAATAAAAGAGTAATATGCCGATTGATCATCACTCCAACACACAAGATGGCTGCCCCCATGTGGACACAAGATGGCCACCACCATATGGCCAGCAGGGGAGGGTAGTTGGGAGAGACCAGGCCTGCAAGGGAGGGCAGTTATGGGTGATCAGGCCAGCAGGGGAGGGCAGTTGGGAGGGACCAGGCCTGCAAGGGAGGGAAGTTGGGGGCAAACAGGCTGGCAGGGGAGCAGTTAGACATCAATCAGGCTGGCAGGGGAGTGGTTAGGGGGTGATCAGGCTGGCAGGCAGAAGCAGTTAGGGGCAATCAGGCAGGCAGGCAGGCAAGCAGTTAGGAGCCAGCAGTCCTGGATTGTGAGAGGGATGTCCAACTGCCCGTTTAGGCCCGATCCCACCAAGGGGGATCATCCCTTGAGGGGTCCCAGATTGGAGAGGGTGCAGGCTGGGCTGCACGAATTTCATGCACCAGGCCTCTAATTTTTAATAATTCTTGATTGAAATCTGTAATATTTTATGTTGTGTGGTAGTAATAATAATGCTAATTTTGAGGGGTTTGTCAAAGAAAAAAAAAGCATAAAAATACTGAAACATAGATCCAAGTTAAAATTCCTTATTTAACTACACATACTTATTATTTTACCATTCTAATTTAATATACCACCATTTATCTTTCATGTCCCAATTGTGCCTTACAAGTCACTGTGGCTTTACTGGTCTCATGGATTCTTCTTCTTCTGCTTGGGATTGTCTTCCATTTTTTCTTTCTATACAGAAACTCAGTAACTTTGATACAAATGACCTGACAGTCACTGTCACATTATAGATTCACATGAATAAAGCAGTTGTGTATTTAATGTATGAGCTATGCCAGGCAGTGGGCTAAGCATTATACAAGCCCCATTTTCTTTAATCCTAAAATCAACCCTAATGCACCCTGGCTGGGCAGCTCAATTGGTTAGAACATCTTTCATATATGACAAGGTTGTGAATTTGATCCTGGTCAGGGCACATAAAAGAGTCAACCAATGAATGCATAAATAAATGGAGTCTCTCTCTCTCTCTCTCTCTCTCTCTCTCTCTCTCTCTCTCTCTCTCTCTCTCTCTCTCGTCAATCAATAAAAGTGTGTTAAAAATTAAAAAAGAAAACTCTAATGATGATGGAGCTGACTCAGGTCTGAAAGTCAAGTAGGAAATGAGCCTTGTTGATTAAATTAATAACCAAATAAATGCTTGGCTGCTATTGCTTTTATTGCGTTTTATGTTCTTCTAAGACAATGCATGTTTTTGTATGTGTAACTCCTGAGTACTCCAGGCCATGTTAACAGTTTTTAGTTTTTTCATTTGTTTGTTAATGTTTGTTAAATAGAAAAAATATTATTCTTGATTGTAATTACCTGTTAATGTTCTTCTTCCCTGACAAATGATTAGCTTCACTGAGTCAGGGATTATAAATATCATATTCACCATGCTCAGCATTGGACACGGTGCCCACATATATGGTGTTCTCAGTAATACTGGTTGAATCCACAAATCAATGCCCCACTTCATTTTTGAAAAAGTTTTTAATCAACCCTAATGGTCTTAGATCTTTAGGCACCGTATTTTCTAATAAAATGTTTCACTTACTCTAGTCATCCTTGTATCATTTGATTTCATCAAACCTGAATACTCCAGAATTATTCTTTAACTAATTATTTTTATTTACATTAACTACTTTGTCTCTAACTCATTTATATATATAGGAGACTTGCTGTCTCCAGTATTGGTTGAATACCTGTATTGCTATTCATAAATACAGTCAAAGCAAATACAACACAGTGTTTTTGAAATCTAACTAAACATCATCATGGGCTGTGCCTAAGGTTCTTTATCTGTGTTAAAGAGGAAGCTTACCAGCTATAAGAGGGGCCTTACAGACAGACTAGCACCAAATTATTACTTTCCTCTCGATTTAATCAGGATTGAAAGAGCATTAAAAAGGGACTCACTTTTTCTTTATGTTATTCTCCTTAGCTTAATAGCGTTTGCCTGGGTGAGTCTTAAAGCTATATTGGGTGCTGTACTAGATAGGGCTTATCAAATGCTTAGCCCCATGCCTGGCACATCTCATGTATTCAATAAAACATCAGATATTGTTATAAATATCCCACACTTTCTAACACAACAGTAAATAAAACTACCTTGCTCCAATGAAATATGATCAAATAGGATCCATTCTAATTAATTGAGAATGTCACCCTTTTTAAGTAATTCCTGTCCACTACCATGTATGTTAAAATTTATAAGATTTCTGACAAAGAAAGGCACTGGAAATTTCTGGAGAGTATTAAAGTAAATTGAAAAGAGAGTAGGAAAGAGGGGCTCTATTGAGTTTGAGTCACTAAGGAGGCAGAAGCCACTGGATCAATGCCCACCTTCCTCAGTCAGAGCTAAGCTTGCCTGAGATGTCACATTGTTAAGTAGAGAGCAATGGTGTGTAAAAATTTCTGGAAACTGAAAGGAGGAGAAAGGAAATTTGACTTTTGGCAACTTGCTTGTGAGCATTCTTATTCCTATTTGAGAAGTTGGCATTCTTAATACTTAAAAGAGAATAGTGATTGGAAGCGTGCTGCTTGACACAATAGATGCTCCTTAGAAATTAGGTTTAATTATAATCATTTACTATTCATTCAGTATACGATGATTAGAAATATGCGGTGATCTTGTCAATATATAGACAAAAATTAAAATGCCACACATTTTGATAGTCACAAAGTTGTTATGTCTTCTACATTTTATTAAATTCCCATGCTTTAAAAAGCAGAAGTCCAGAAGCATCAGGATTTCCCCAAATACTCTGGTGTGAATCTGATGCCCAGATTAATTAGATTAATGTTTTAATTAAATTAATTAGAAAATTGAGCACAGATATTTGTGGATTCATAACAAATGTCCTTGTGCATAACTAAAGAGACAAGTACTTAACCTGGATCTGGTGAATTGCCACTATTCATAGAAGACATGCTTTCAGGACAGACACTCCAGGGGATCCAGTTGAGGTTGACATTTGCAAAAGAAACTGAGTATTGAAGTTTGCTGTAGTTAACAATGAAGGAGTGAAAGTGATTGAAAATCTGCAAGTTCACAAACCACATCCTATTCATCAACTCTTTGGGCTACACCTGTCATTTAACAAATAAATGCTTTCCTTTCCAAAGCCTTAAATTGTCATCAGTTTGTTTTCAGAGAAATCAGCAGTCTGTGACATTGCTTTCAGATGAAAGATCAGGGCTGTCCAGTCTTGAGACAGCTAATGTATATGAAGGGTTGGGGGTATCCAGAGTCGGTATTCACTGAGAGAGTGGGTCAAATCCTTTGATGACTAAGATCTGTTTGGAAGCCTCTGAGGGACTATCAATAGTTTTAAAAAGAGGGCAACACGTTTGGAATGGCGCTTCCTTATATTTTGAAATGGCATACAGGTGACCCTCGAACAATGTAGGGATTAGGGGCACTGACCCCCCCACACAGATAAAAATCTGTGTATACTTTTGACTCCCCCCAAATTTAACTATTAATCACCTACTGTTTACCGGAAGCCTTACCTATAACATAAATAATTACTTAACACACATTTTGTATGTCATATGTAGTATATACTCTATTCTTATAATAATGTAAACTATAGAAAAGAAAAAAATTTCATAAGGGACAGAAAATACATTTACACTATTTATTGAAAAAAAAAATCTTCATACAAGGAGACCTGCACAGTTCAAACTTGTGTTGTTCAAGGGCCAACTGTACTTGCAGTGAATAGTTACTTGGTTCATGGGCTGATAATAAGGCTCATGTCTTATTTTTCATTTGTTTGTTTGTTTATTGTGGTAAAATATACATAACATTCTTTTGTGTACAATTCTGTGGGGTTAAGTACATTTATATTTCTTTGCAACAATCACCACTATCCATCTCCAGAACTCTTCTCATCTCCTAAAAGTAACTCTGTTACCACCAGTTAACAGTAACTTCATATTCCTGCCTCCCCCCAGCTCCCACTCATGGCAGCCACCATTCTTTCTCTTATTTTGAACTACTTTAGGTGCCTCTTATATGTAGAACTATATAATACTTGCTTTGCGGCTGGCTCATTTCACCTGGCATAATATTTTTCATGGCTAATCCATATGGTAGCATTTGTTAGAATCTCCTTCCTTTCAAAGGTGCAAATATTCCATTGTACATATGTTACATTTGTCCATTTATCTGTTGATGGATGCTTGGATGCTATTCTGAATAATGCTGCTGTGAACACACATGTACAAATATCTGTTTTAGTCCCTGCTTTCAGTTGTTTTTATTTGTTTACTCAGAAGCAGCATTGCTGGAGCATATGGGAATTCTATATTTAATTTTTGAGGAACTATCATACCCTCGTGGCTTATTTTTATCCAAAGGAATCCATACTGGTGTGTGTGTGTGTGTGTGTGTGTGTGTGTGTGTGTGTGTGTGTGTGTTTCTGTATCTCACTCTCTTCACATCACCTGCACCATGCACCATGCACACACAGACACAGACACACACACACACACTTTCTCTCTTCTTTATTCAGATTGGTATTAGCAGGGGAGAATCATTATGAAGCCCATTAATCTTCATTTTTCACAACAAGATTCATTTTCTTGCATCGGAAAATGCAGAAATGGAACCACACAGCACTCTGTCAGCAGCTAGGATTTCTAAATGTGATGCCGAGCGAAAATTAAACACAAGAGACCAGACAGCAGCTCTAATAACACAGTAATTTCTAAATAAATAGACTGAGATTGATGGAAATGAAAACAGTTTTCTCTAACAAGGGAAAGTATACAGGGTAGTAATATTTGCCTCAAATATGCTTTGCATAAGGGATTAAAATTCCTGAAAGCTTCTCATTTTCCCACCAGAGAATTTGTATCTTCTATCAGTCAAATTGTGGTTAATTATCATATTTCAAGGAGCAGCTCATTAATTCATTAACTTAAAATAACTGGATATTTATATAGGAAGATAACACATAATAACAGATAAATTGCATGGCTCTGCCAATAGAAATTGTCTTTCAAATTCGTGAAAGTTTCAGGAGGTGATAACATGCTAAAAGTTTGAAACAGCCATTAATTTCCACTTCAAATATTGAAGAAATTTTGAACTTTGAAATTAAATAAATTTGAAATTTTATCTCCAAGGAAAATCTTTCTCTTTTCATTTGATCAATTTTCACTGGCTGTTAGATGTTGACAAAGAAGGATACAATCAAGGGAATAAGAAACTGGCATGGAAAGAAAGATGATACGGACAAGAGGAGGTGGAGGAGAGTATAAGGGGAATGAATGGTAATGGAGGGAGACTTGACTTGGGGTGGTGAACACACAATACAGTGTACAGATGATGTGTTGTGCACCTGAGGCCTGTATAATTTTGTTAACCAGTGTTACCTCAATAAATCCAATAAAAAAGGGGGAAAAGATGACAAATTAGGTCAAGGGCCTTAAAAAAAGGAATGGGGGGAAAAGCGCCAAGAGAAGAGGATTTTTTCTCTCTCCTCAATTCCAAAATATGCTCCAATTTCAGGTAAAAAATACACATATATATTTAACATACTGATTTAAAAGCATCTGATGCAAAGTTACCCCTATCACACTAACAATACCAATAATTGAGAAAAGTAATTTGCTTATTTTTAGTTGTTTTGTTTTAAAATTAATTTTAGCATTTATATGATATATATTTAGGATGAATTAAAGAATAGTGATTAAAAAACACAAGTGTCCACTATTCAAGAAATACATCATTTAAATTAGAGGAAACATTGATTTACATTTTAAATTTTATGACAGATGTTATGAGTGTGTCTTTATAGCATCACACAATTTCAACTACTGTGTTTTATATATATGGAACAAAGTTGAGGTCACAAGCAAAGGGATATTTATTTTAAAGGAAGTTAAAATTACTTTGCATAGCAACTTACCTAAATGCTACTTTACCTCTATCAAAGAATGGAGGAGCAATCTCCCCAAAGATGCATACCATCCCCACACAGACAGGAAGAGCTCTGACTTTTGCCCTGGTCCCCACGATTTCCCTGCTTCCTACGTCTGAACTAAATTTCACACAAGAAAAAGACATGTTAATAGTTGTAAATCTATTTGGAGAACCTAGTTTAATGAAAAGTTTCTTTTTTATATCTCTGCAACTTTGACAGAGATGAATATTTGTAATGCATGCGTATACCAGTAACTATTCTGATTGGCCCTATACCACAGTAAAACTAAATGTTCCTTACAACTTTTCCGTTTTCATCACTTCATGATGATCACATGAAGCTGATCCATGTGTTCTCATGAGCATACATATATGCCTGGAACATCCTTTGTGTGGTCTTTTTCCAAGCTTACCTCCTTTTCCTCTTTCAGGTCTTGGCTTAGTAATCACTTCCTCCAGGAAGCCTTCCCTGATCCTGTGTGTGCACAATATGTTGCTGATTCTCTATCCACCCATCATTCTTTGTGCACCCAAGCTAATCCCACACCACCCCCACCTTCCAGCAACCACTAGTAAAATAACACACAGTATGGTGATTATCAGTTAATCTATTGCATTTTATCCTCACTAAACCTGCTGATTAGTAATGACAGAGACCCTACCTGTTATAAATTAATCCCGATAGTAATCGAATACAGTGCTTGCCCCATAATTGATACTTATTAATTGTGCAGTGTCGATCATCTTCTCTAAACATAAACATCCATTCAGTATCTGTGTTCAGAAGTGCTACATTTGCCATAGAAAACTTAACTCATGTTTATCAGCATTTGCAGCATAATTGCCAAGTCTAGAAGCACAGATAGTCACATGCCAGAGTGTTCTGTTGTTTCACTATCCCACCTGTACTTGTGAACTAATGGATTTAGTCTGGATTAGTGCTTCTCAATATTTAATGGCCTAAAATAGCTCCTCTTTTGAGCTAGATCCAAGTCAAATCACAAAGTTAAATTTTGTTATAGTGTTAATATTGCTCCTTTGAATGAACAGTATTAGTTATGAAGGTAATGAGTATGTAAACATGTGTAATTTTCATTAAAACATTTGTTAAACAGCCACAAAATTAACTCTTTATGATTAGGTAGGTGGTAATAACGATAGAGAAAAGCTCTAGTGTGATTTTTTAAATTTTATTTTTCAGTAACAGTTTTCATTCAATAATATTTTATATTAGTTTCAAGTGTACAGCATATTGGTTATACAAACATATACTTTACAAAGTTTTGAATTATCCTATTACTTTACATTCTTTTCATAAAATAATAGGATTGAGCAATTACATAGGTGGTTGAGACTCATCAGTTTTTAAATGAAATTCCAAATAACAACAGTAACACAACATAAAATAAGAGATGTATAAATGCAAAGGAATGGCTTTAATAAATATGGCCTGTCTCTATCATCTATCACACGATATATGACACAGAAAAGGGAAATGAGTCTGGCTTTGCAATTGACTTGCAAATAGCATCACAGGCAAGTGGAATTCAAAAGAAAACTAAAGCAAATAGACCCTTTCTCATTGACTTTCATCAGACATGCAGCCTGATATATGAGTGAGAAGTCTGTGCCCCAGGGTTTGGCCTTGTCCTTCTGCAGAACTAGTGAGAAAGGGGATTCAGTAGCTTTGTTTCAGGAAAATGCTTAAAAAAACAGGGTGCATTAATTTTTCCCTAACTTATTGTTCACAAAACAAATAGACTATTTAATAGACAAATATGCAAATTGACCATACCTCTGACACACCCACAATCCACGCCCACCATCCAATCAGAGCGAATATGCAAATTAACCCAAACCAAGATGGCTACAGCCACAGAGAGCAAGGTTTCCTAGGTAACAGAGGAAGCCAAGCTTTCTGCCTGCCCTTTCCAGGCCTAAGCCTCCACTCAAACTACAAAGTTTCAATTATAGAAGGAAAACAAATTCAAACAAATGGCGGCAGAATGGAGCTTGAGAGAGCAGGCCAGGGTTGCCGCCGGCAACAGGGGAAGCAAAGCTTTCCGCACACCCTGGCTGGGCTCACCTGCTTAAGGCAACAAAGTTTCAATTATAACCCCAACACAAATGGCTGCTGGCCTCGGAGGGACCCCCAGGCTTGGCTCTGCTCCAGGCTACAAAGTTTCAATTGTAGAAGGAGAATAAATTCCAGATACAGGCCCCTCGCTCAGGCCACCCCACACCCCAAGGGAATCCCCACCTGATCCGGGACACCCTTCAGGGCAAACCAGCTGGCCCCCACCCCTGTACCAGGCCTCTATCCTATCTAATAAAAAGTAATCTGCAGATTGATCATCACTGCAACACACAATATAGCTGCCCCAGTGTGGTCAAAGATCCTGCCCCCATGTGGACACAAGATGGCCACCACAAGATGGCCAGCAGGAGAACGCAGTTGGGAGGCACCCGGCCTTCAAGGGAGGGCAGTTGAGAAGGACCAGGCCTGAAAGGAAGGGCAGTTGAGAGGGACCAGGCCTGCAAGAAAGGGCAGTTGGAGGTGATCAACCCTGCAGGAGAGGGCAGTTAGGAGTGACCAGGCCAGCAGAGGAGGGAAGTTGGGGGCAAACAGGCTGGCAGTGGAGTGGTTAGGGGGTGATCAGGCTGGCAGGCAGAAGCGGTTAGGGGCAATCAGGAAGGCAGGCAGTCAAGCAGTTGGGAGCCAGCAGTCCTGGATTGTGAGAGGGATGTCCGACTGCCCATTTAGGCCCGATCCCACTGGCATCGGACATCCTTAGAGGGGTCCCAGATTGGAGAGGGTACAGGCTGGGCTGAAAAGTCAACCCCCCTCTGTGCACGAATTTCATGCACCGGGCCTCTAGTAGACTATATAGGGAAGGATAACATGCTCAAAGTTATATTCCTGAAAATGACTGACAATTTTTCAGTAGGATAAAAATCCATCTTCAGTGAAAGGATTGATATGTAGTCATATATATATATATAAAAGTTTGTGTGTCTGGGAGGGAGTTTTTTCCTATAGGTAAGTGTTATCTATCTTTAATCCTAGGTACTGACTTTTTACTTATTTTTTTTAATGGGAATATGCTCTGGGGGTATTTTATAATTCACATCTTCCATGAAAACAGATAGATGTTGACAATTGAGAGATTTCTATTAGTAACAACACATTTTACAATTTAAAATTAAGTGATAACTGACATAGTTCACACTATTTTGGGTTTTGTACATACAATTAGTTTCACATAATTTTTATATTACATCATCTTAAATTAATGTAATACAAATTAATATTCAAATACATTTTTAAAGACCCATTGGAGATATTGCTGTCAAGTATTTTATTCAGAAAAGTTGACATAATTCAATCCCTAAAGCTGATATGGTTATGTCCTTATCTATTTGTTGGCCCTATTGTGTTTCTCTAAAAAATGGAAGAAAGAAAGAAAGCTGAAATAATTAAATGAGTCTACAAGATGATAAAATGCTGACCTTAGTATTATACTTGAATATCAAATTTTATTATAATTGTCCCTTGTCTTCACTGTTAAATTTTTAATGCAGATTAATGACATAAATTTTTTTTATTACCTGAACACACACACATTTCTTATTATACATGGTGTTATCATAGTTATTTTCCTTTTAAGAACGTGACTTTTGCAGCACTTATCATTAAGTTGATACAGTTATAGCACAAAAACAGACACTAAGACCGATTTAGCACCATAATCAAGAGTACTTGAAAATTGCTAAAAGCATCTGTGAAGAGAAACATCTATTTAATAATCTTTTCACTTTTATTGAAGAAATTTCCTATCTTAATAAAAACTTAAGAACTTTGTACAATTGTCAGAGACAATATCATCTCAGTGTATAGAAATTATGTATAGGTATCATAACATGTCGTAAGATAAATTACTAAATAAGCCTGTCAGGAGAAAGGATATATATCATTTTTTGCAACATTTTTAAGAGTATAAGTTCATACTTGCTGTTTTCTGTCCAATGATAAGAAAATTCAGTATTTTAGTAGTAGCAAGGAGAAAATATATGTCAACCATATAACTGATGGACTAATTCAATTAATTAGGTTTCACTATCAAGGAATATTTTGTAGATTAAATGACTTAGAAGTCTCTCCCTGTAAATAAGCACTTTTTAAATACAAGGCCATAACTAAACCAGTACTTTGCACAGTATCATCACTAAGAATCGCAGTAGGTTTATGAATTTGTATAATGAGCTCTTTAGAATAGATGACTGTAGCCCCCATTTATTTCATCTGAGAAATCCAAAACAGTTATTACCCATATGAAACTTAATCCTGTTACGTCCTAAAACATTATTTGAATTCATTGGTGTGAAAGCAAACAATCATAAAATGCCTCTTAAGGGCATTACAGAGGAAACAAACAGCCTCACCATTGTTTCTGACCAAGGACAGAGTATTGAAGTGCTCTTAGATGATAAGCCAGCCTGGGCTTACAGAATTAATGAAGAACAAATGTTCTAGGTGACATGCAAGCCTGCTCTTCTCTCTGTGGGATGAGCTTCATTCTTCTTCAGTTAGCTAATGAGGATTTCTTTGTAATCTTTCTTGCTGAAGGACCTCAGGGCCTTGTATCATTATTGAGTGAACACAATGTCACCTCAGCTGGCAGAAATGTTTCATCTCTTGTCAGAAAGAGAGGTTTCCTTATGTCATCTGGAGAAGGCACCAGGGTGGGACTGGCAATTGAGACCAGACATTTCAATCAGTAAACTGAACCTGGTGGAGATGTTTAACCTGCTGGAGTTGTTCAGATCAGAATATTTAAACTCTCTCTCTTGGAATTCAGGATGTTTATTATGGATGAAGAAAAAGTCAGATCTCTCTCTCTTTCTCTTTCATTTGGTTTGGAGAACATCCATTTTTCATGATATCATGCACAGATAAGCATGTGGGTACTTTTGATCCCCAAATCATATTGACACAGTCTATGTAACTCAAACGCCCATATTGATTCAACTGATGGGCAAAAAAAGGGGCAAGAGAGAAGGGGTAGGAGATTATGAAACAGTTTACCAAATAAGACAGTAGCATGATGTTTTCCTTTGAATGCCCAATTTATTTTAACAATAACAATGACAAAAAAATATCAGGGAATACTAATGCATTGGTGTTGTGACAATAAGGATACCAGGAGGTACTATGTAAAGTGACAGTCATAACTTATATCAGCAAGCAGGATTCCAGGGAGCTGAAATATTAGCTCTGATTCTCTGCATGGAAGTGCATTAGGATGTGAATTTAACTCACTATGGGTTAAGTCCTATCATTGAACTGTAGAGCTTTTTCCAGTCTTCTGAATGTTATTCAGGTACTTTTCCACATAAAGTAGTAACAGACAGAAAGTATAAAACTTATGTTTTTTTATAATTAAAGGCAGGGGTGGTTAACTGCTAAAGTTACACAAGTTTCTAAATAGGAAATCTTTATTCATTTATTTTTAAAGGACTAAATTACAGTTTTTAGCCAAGAAGATCGATGATGAAGCTCATAAAACCTTGGCTTTGGGTTGCTGGAGTAGCAGACATGCTTGTAGTAAGGTCCAGCCTATAACCCTGGGCACAGGAAAAACCTTTCTGAGCCTCAGTTCCTCCCTCCATGAAAATGGAGTTAGCACATGTACTCCAGGTCCTACATGCTGATTAAATAGTGTATGGTATGAGGCATTAATCATGTTTCTAGCTTCTGTAAACTTGGTGCTATCATATCCATGCTGTATGGATATACTGGACATGCCTCGATCTGGACAACCCAATAATATGCTTGAGTCATCTTGCCTTGGCCTCCTGTCCCCCTTGCTTTCCAACCCCCCACAGAATTCCTACTTATGGGGTTGGAGTTTTGAAATAGAAGACAACCAATCCAGAGTTTACTTTATTCGGGTCTCATAATCAGGCTACTATACTTTTGCTTTAATTGCTGCAGAGTACAGTACTAAACAACTAGGGACATCTAGTTATTCAAACTAGGCCAATCTAATCCTGCTAACCCTACCTTGGCCATACTTTCCCATAGAAACCACAGTAAAGGTTCTTGCCCACAGTTCCTAATTCTCCCTCTGCCTCATGATGGACCCTGGTGCTTACCTATGTACCCCCCTCCAACCCCAATGCCATAGCATGCCCACTCCTCTTGGGAACTGTGAATAATAAATTCTCTTAATTGTAATTGTCTCCTTATCTGTTGGCCTAACTATACCTTAAATAATATATTAATATACTATATTTTTAATCACTATGTTATTTTTATACCTAGGTGTGGTTAAATTTATGTTAATGTATTAAAGATAAAATAATTATTTAGATAACCTACCTTTATGAAGGGCAAGGGAGTCTACCAAAATACCTCAAAGGAATATTCTGATAATGTTTCAAGTTATTTTTTTATTTAGGTTGTCTTGTTTTAATTGGTAGTATGCACATTATTGAACCACTCTAAAAATATTTACAGGTATAAGTAGAAGGAAGTTGCTTTTCCTTTCACTTATTCAAAATTAATTCAACAAGTATTTGTTATGCACCTACTATGGTGGTAGGCACTCTTCTGGACATTGGGGATAGAGTAATAGACTGACAAACATCTCTATTCTCATAGGACTTAATATATTAGTGTGGAGAATCAAAGATAAATAACATACTATAATTTTACATGAGGTAGAGATAAGTGATGAGAGAGAAAAAAACTAATGCAGTTAAGGCTGACATAATACGTTGATGTTGTGTATCTGTGGGAGATGGGGAGAGTCAGACAGAGTGACCAGGCACTCTGAGAATGTTTGAGTATGAACTAAGAGCTAGCTATGAGGATATCTGGAGGAAAAGTATTCCAGACAGAAGAATAGAAAGTACAAAGACCCTATGTAAAGAGCAAGATCAAGGATTAGAATAGAGATTGCTATCACTGGGGCGTAATGAACTGGAGGGAAAGTAGGACATGAATTCAGAGGGAAAATGGGAAATGAAAGGAGGATCAATGGGGCCTTGAAGGTAATGCCTGGAGATGGGAATCATCTGGAACAACTGACTGATATTTTAACAGAACTACCTTAGCTATTCTGAGAGTGTACTATAGGAGTTCAAGGGCAAAAGCAGGGTGAGTTTGGAAGCCATAACAACCATTGAAGTGAAAGAGACCTTGATGACTTGGGCAGGAGGTTGTCAGTAGGAGTGGTAAGAAGTCAGATTATTTAGAAGAAAAAGTTAAATGAACTTTCTAATAGATTGTATGTAGGGTATGAGAAGGGAGTCAATGGGAAGGTGCCACATTTTAAACCTGGAAGCATAGATTTACTATTCATTGGAATGATAATTTGATGGAGGGGAGAGGGTTACCAGACGCTCAGTTTTGTGCATTTTAAGTTTGAGATTATTATTGAAAACCCAAGTGGAGGTGTAAAATAGGGAGTGTGATATATGGTCTGACGTTCATGGAATATCCAAGCCAGATGTAATTTGGAAGTTATCGGCATATCAATTATATCTCAAAGCATCACACTAGATAAGTCTGCCTAAGGAGCAAGCATACATAGTACACATTAACACATTATCCTGAAGTGATACCCATATGACAACTACTATTCTGTCAAAAAAAGAAATTATCAACACCAGAAGCAACCCTCATCTCCTTCCAGTCATGCATACTTGAAGGATACTTTGCCGAGTATATTTGTTAGTTTGAGATATTTTCCTTCAGCACTCTAGAGATATCAATCCAAGTTCTCTGGATTTTATTTTTCCGCCAAGCAGGCAACTGTCATTCCGTTGCTCCTTTGATCATAATATTTATTTTTCTCCCTTCTGGCTGTGTTAAAATTTTTATCTTCTTTCCTTATTTCAGATGTTGTACTATGAGGAGACTTTGATTAAATAACTCCTTCTCTCTGTGCCTAAGGTTATTCATCTCTGAAAATGGGAGTGGGACCATTACCTTCCCTTACTGCAATTAACATTACTTGTTACACTATTAAAAACATCAGTTTACTTTTTATCTTTAAAATAAAAAATATAGTGCCTTTACTGTGATCTTTAGCCTGATACTTATTTTGAGAAAACATCATATGATTCAATCTTTAATTATTTTTAAAAGATATATACTCTAAGTTTATCTTTCACACAAACTATATGAACCTCTCTATCATAGTTTTCTATATTTAGACTTCTCTTTCAGCCCCAAACAGATGAGACTTTTCCCAGGTGAGAAAGGAAGATGATCTGGAAAGTGTTTCAATATGATCCAGAACTTCAGCTCTTAACACATTTGTGTGTGTTTTTTTTCAAGTGTATTGTTGAATGTATTACATATATCCCTTTTCCCCATTGACCCCCTCCATCTTGCACCCCACCTCCAGGCCTTCACCACACAACAAGGGTTATTACACTGAGAACATTCAAGAAGCTTGACAAGGCTAGAGCAAATAGGGAGAGGTATTTGAAGCCTCTGCATCATGGAACTCACAGTGCTTTAATGACTCATAGAGAACAAAGTAAAGGAAAACATACCTTCTATGAACCAGAGCCAAAACACAAGACAAAATGAAATAAAATAACTCAGGCCTGCTGTAGTTTCATGTGTTCAAAGGGCATGCTGAGGCTAATGCTGAAAACCCTTTCTTCTTTTGTATTATCCCCTCAAAATATGTATTGCCTTTCTAAGAATTCCTTTCCACTTGTAGGACTCTAAAGATATAGTCCTTGACCTGCATAGAAAAGTTGGGGAAAAGGAGGAAATCTAAATAAGCTTGACTTGCTTCAACATCACGGGGCCCAACAATTATCCAAGACACTTCATTTTTGTTTTTATGTGTGTGTGTTTTTATTTAAATTCTTTATTGTTTAAAGTATTACATAAGTCTCTTTCCCCCCCCATTGACCTCTCCCTGGCCGCTCCCCGCGCCCCCCCCCCCCGCACATGCCCTCACCACTCCCGATCTGTGTCCATTGGTTATGCTCATATGCATGCGTACAAGTCCTTTGGTTGATCTCTTACCTTCTCACCCCCACCTTCCCTTATAGGTTGGACAATTCTGTTTGATGCTTCTATGACTCTGGTTCTATTTTTGTTCATCAGTTTATGTTGTTCATTATATTCCACAAATGAGTGAGATCATGTGATATTTACTAGTATCTTTCTCTGACTGGCTTATTTTACTTAGCATAATGCTCTCTAGGTCCATCCATGCTGTTGCAAATGATAAGAATTCCTTCTTTTTTACAGCAGTGTATTATTCTGTGTAAATGTACCACGGTTTTCTAATCCACTCCTCTGCTGATGGACACTTAGGCTGTTTTCAGATCTTAGCTCTTGTAAATTGTGCTGCTGTGAACATAGGGGTGGATATATCCTTTCTGTTTGGTATTTCTGTTTTCTTGGGATATATTCCTAGAAGTGGGATTACTGGGTCAAATGGAAGTTCCATTTTTATTTTTTGAGGAAGCACCATACTGTTTTCCACAGTAGCTGCACCAGTCTGCATTCCCACTAGCAGTACAAGAGGGTTCCTTTTTCTCTGCATCCTCTCTAGAACTTGTCATTTGTTGATTTGTTGATGATAGCCATTCTGACAGGTGTGAGATGGTACTTCATTGTTGTTTTGATTTGCATCTCTCAGATGATTAGTGACTTTGAGCATGTTTTCATTTGTCCCTCGGCCTTCTGTATGTCTTCTTTTGGAAAGTGTCTATTTAGATCCTTTGCCCATTTTTTGATTGGATTGTTCATCTTCCTTTTTTAAAGTTGTATGAATTCCCTATAAATTTTGGAGATTAAATCAGAGATAACATTGGCAAATATGTTCTCCCATGCAGTGGGCTTTCTTGTTATCACCTGTTGAAACTTTGCATCAGAGAAAATATAAACAGAAGCTTCCTCAGTTAAACAATCATTCCTGAATGTCTTTGGGTTCATTAAGGAGGCATTCTTCTGTAAAAAGCAGAAGATTTGACTAATGGTGGCTGAAACAAATAGCAGTTTGTTTTTCTTATATATCAGCAAGTAAATATGTAGGCATTCCAAGGCTGGCAAAGTTGCTCCAAGTTGTAAGCAGGCACCCCAGTTCATTATATTGCAATATCCTACCCCCCTTTTCATAGACGTCAGGACGTTTGCTTTCTGCCTCATGACTATAGAATGGCTATTTCATTTCAAGATGTCATGACCTTAAGTAAAGAAGGAAAAGAGTGGAAAGATTACTCCCATGAAAATTTTACCTTTTTATTCAGGAACAGTCCTTTCTTTCCAGAAACTTTAAATCTCATTGGCTATAAAGCAGGTCAAATGGCTCCCCTTAACTCGTAAGAGAGGTGGAAAATGGATACTTTCTCCCTAGTCTTGGTAGTAGAAGAATACAAGTGAGGAAGAATGCTAAGAGTTTTGAGGGTGACAACTATAATACCTACCACAATGCACAAATGTAATTGGAAATCTTGACTACATATTGTCCACTATATATTATTCTCTATATTACCCTGATATAAAGTGATGAAGCATACATTTCAACATAAACAAATAACATACATACAGAAACCTGATGACTGTTGCCATACCTGCATCATGATTTCTCATATCCCTCTGTGTAATGAGAGTACTCACATGTCTGTATCTGTGTTCTCTCTAGAACATTGTTGTGTGCCATATGGAATAATTTGCCTTAGGTCAAATTTGAGTAAGATGAGAGTTTGGTAATCTGCAAATTTGCTAGTATATTGTTATCAACTGGCTTTCCAGTATGCTTACTTGAACTAGCTTGTAATTGTTCTCCATATGTGCGCTGTATCATATGAATATGCACATCAAAGAAAATGATGGTAAAATAAAACACTATTTGTAGTACAATGAAATTAATTGCCTATTTATAATGGGATCTACTTAATTTTTTTCATTCAACCATTTTTTAAAACAAACAAAAATCTTCTGGCCTAGGTTATGGATAAAAAGTTTCATATTTTTTGTCCTTGTCTGTTTCATATCATTAGGTTATCACTAGCCATAAGATGATACAGTACATCACAGGTGGTGTCATCCATTGTAGTAGGCAGGATGTTAGCATCTTGAAAAATGAAGAATCTGTTCATTCTCTTATGTTGGCCACCTGCTATCGTTTTAAGGTTAATGACCCAAGACTGCAGAGTGAAAGAAAATGCAGATTTGAAAAGTAAAGAAGTGTTATAATTTGTATTACCTTCTGAATAAAAGTCCCCATTAAAAAAATAACTTCAATTCATGCAGAGCTCTGAGTCAAGGTCCGCAGGTATTATCAGTAAGGAAACTTTCTGATGGTAGGTAGATTTTGCTTTATTTTTACGACCATGTATTTATGAGATCCATTGTTTTACCTAAATATTATTTGAAAAACAAGCCTTTCGGTGCAGGGAAGAGTCATAGAAAGAGAGTGCTAGTGGTTTTAATAGAAATAAAAAGACCAGAACACAACAACAACAATAATAATAATAATAATAATAATAATAAAATGTAAAACCTAAATATAAATACAATGTGGGGGCAAAAGTAGGTCTATAGCTATATGTGAAATACAGAATTTATTCTTGTATTATTATTTATTAACTAGAGGCCCGATGCATGAAATTCCTGCAAGGGGCTCGGCCCTCGCAGCCACGCTGGCTGCCTTGGCCCTCACAGCCACAGCGGTTGCCTCTGCCTCAGCCCTCGCAGCCATGGCTTAGTCTGGAAGGTTGTCCAGCCGGTCGTCCAGTCTAATTAGCATATTACACTTTTATTATTATAGATTATTGTTTTATTTTCCATACAAGCAACTGTAAACCTATTTTTACCCCACCCTGCATATATTTAGGCCACCTGGTACATAAATTATTTGATAATAAGTGAAAAACCAATTACTTTCTAGAACAGGGCATTGGGTCTAGAGTCATTTTGAAGCTATCTGAAAGTCAATTAAAATGTTTTTAAAATATATTTTCATTATTTTTAGAGAACAAGGGAGAGGGAGAGAGAGAGAAACATCAATGAAGAGAGAGAATCATCAATCAGCTGCCTCTTGCATGTCCCTAACTGGGGATTGAGCCTTAACCCAAGCATGTGCTCTGACCAGGAATCGAACCTTGACCTCCTGGCTCCTAGGCTGATGCTCAACCACTGTGCCACACCAGCTGGGCTGAAAGTTAATTTTTGAGTCTATACTGAAGCTGGTTCTAGAGTGAATCAATTTAAAGGCTTTGCGTTTTATTTGCCTAAATTGATAGATTACAGACAAGTCAACCTATTCAAGATTGTATTCAGCAGTAGACTCTGTTATTAATGCCCTAAGTAGATGTTGTTATTTATGCTTCATTCTTCAAGTCTCTCCAGCATAAAAAAATCATAATTGTATATAGCAATAAAAAAGCATGACTGCTTAATGTTTATTTTCACATTCACTATTTTGTAAACATACTAAATTACTTGACTACTCTTTAATATATCATGATTTTTATTTTTTGTCATAAATGATACTTTATTACATTATAAAGTATATACTCTATTTTTATTTTTATAACTTCATTATTTATTTTTACTTTATTATTTTTATCTAAAAAATAAGTCACGAATATCTGTTAGCTATCAGTTATTAGGACACACGTCTACTATACATTCATTTCATAGTTCTTTAGGGAACACATTAATACAATAAAGAACAGATGAATGAGCATATGGTTGGGTAAATCATGTTCATAATAATGAGATCCAGATCACATTTAAATAAAGGGTCAGTAGCACATAAATTGGAGACTATTTTAACACTTTTTAGTGGTAAGAGGTTAGGGACATGGCTACCAATGTGAACAGAGAAGCCATGTGCCATGAATCAAACAAATCTAATTACCAGAATGTTTAAAACACAATAAGGTAGAACTTTTCAAAAACATTTTAGTGCTACTATGAAATCCTTACCAGATGGCCACAATTGCTACAAATCCATGACAGATAAAGTATTTCTTAATCTAGAGTACATGGGTAGCATAAAAAATGTGAGGGCAGCCCTAGCCACTTTGGCTCAGTGGTTAGAGTGTCAGCCTGCAGACTGAAGGGTCCTGGGTTCAATTCTGGTCAAGGGCAGATGCCAGGTTGTGGGCTCCATCCCCAGAAGGGAGCATGCAGGAGGCAGCTAATCAATGATTCTGTCTCATCACTGATGTTTCTATCTCTCCCTCTCCCTTGCTCTCTGAAATCAATAAAAATATATTTTTTTAAAATGTGTGGACAACAGTTAATACAGATGTTGTGAAAATTCTTCTATGTTAGCAGAATAGCTATTTATACAACTGTTTTTTAACTTTCTATACTTTACCTAGTTTGGAAGGGTCATGTATATTGACTCTCTAATTTAATAAATAGATAAAAATGTATTGAAGTGTTTTCAATATAGACTATTTTTGGATGAGTTCTTTGAAAACCATTTTTTCAATAGTATTAGGTCATTGTGCATATACTGCATTTTCCAAATATATTTCTCTGAACATGGAAAGCTTTGTGATTTTAAGGTAAGTTTGTCAGTACAAGATGTCATGTCACTCATTGAGTATTTTTTAGTCCTTCTGATAAATAGAAAGAATAACAGAGAAAGTTCTGTAAGCTACAATATGTCAATAAATCAAATATATAACAATCTATAAAGCCAAGACAAAAAGGAGATAATATAAAAAATCTCTGGCATATCCTATATAATAATAGGCCAGCCACCATAAGCATAACCAGAACGACCAGAGACCAGAACCACCACGGCCCCTTGCTGGGCTGGCTCCGCCCCCAAGCAAGCAGCTAGGGGCGATCAGGCAGGGAGGCAGAGTGGTTAGGGGCGATCAGGCAGGCAGACCAGTGGTTAGGGGTGATTAGGCAGGCAGGCAAGTGGTGGTGATCAAGTAGGCAGGCCAGTGGTTAGGGGCAATCAGGTAGGCAGACGGCTCCTTGCCAGGCTGGCCCTGCCCCCAAGCAAGCAGTTAGGGGCAATCAGGCAGGCAGGCAGAGTAGTTAGGGGTGATCAGGCAGGCAGACCAGTGGTTAGGGGTGATCAGGTAGGCAGGCAAGTGGTTAGAGGCAATCAGGTAAGCAGATGGCCCCTCCCTGGGCTGGCTCCACCCCCAAGCAAGCAGTTAGGGGAGATCAGGCAGGCAGGCAGAGTGGTTATGGGCGATCAGGCAGGCAGATCAGTGATTAGGGGTGATCAAGTAGGCAGGCAAGTGGTTAGGAGCGATTAGGTAGGCAGACGACCCCTCGCTGGGCTGACCCCATCCCTCAGCAAAGAAAGAGGGAGGCCCAGGCCAGCCAAACCATCATACCCCACGCCTGTCGCCTGCAGAGGGAGGCCACTAGTGGCAGGGGAGTGGGGGCAGTGCTGCACAGATGGCAAGCAGTGGCAGCGGCGGGGGTGGGGCCAGCTGCCTGCAGCTGGGGAAAGGAAAGCCTTAATAGGCCCTGATCTCAGGCCAGGCCTAGGGACCCTACCCTAGGGGTCCCGGATTGTGGGAGGGTGCAGGCCAGGCTAAGGAACTCTACCCCCCCCCTCCCAAGTGCACGAATTTTCATGCACTGGGCCTCTAGTTTTTTATAAAATTTATCTCTACCACAGGTGTCTTTAAGGTGTCTCTGCCACATCTATATAAATCATTGTAACAGTAGTTACTATATTGATAATAATTTTACTATCACGGATGCTTAGTATATACTAAACATCTTCAATATTAGCTTTTTAGAAACCTTTCTCAGAAGTTCAGTTTATTACCATCTATAAGTTTCTCTCTATTTTCTCATTTCACTGCACTTAAAAATGCATAGGAAAGTGGAAAAAAAGCCACCCCACCTTTTAAAAGTATGTATTTGCATCAAATTTGTTTGGCAAATAATATAAGTGATGCCTTTCTTAAAGAATCACAGTCTAAATTACTTTATTAAACTCTTCACGTTATACTCTAGTTAAAACTTATATTTAATGTGGTCTAAATACAAATGCATTTTCTTAGAGAACCCCTTTTTCATATCACACCAAAAGATTACCATCTGATAAACTATTTTACTAATGCCTACAATTAGAATTGTTAAACATTCATCAAATTCACAGCTAACTCCTAGATAAGTGTTTCTTAGCCACTTCTCATAATTGCCAAATTCAGGTTTTTATGGTTTACTCCAGTTCTAGGGCATTCCCAACATGGAAGTAGAACTTTCCAATATTTTCAGGTGAATCCATAGTCTCAAAAATACTAACATAGATCATTGAGGCCTTTAAGTAAGGACAATATATATATTTCTCTATCCTACCTAATAAAACAGTAATATGCAAATTGACCACACCTTCACTATGCCCAAGCCACACCCACCAGCCCCGCCCACCAGCCAAGCCACACCCACCAGCCAATCAGAGCGAGTATGCAAATAAATCTGACCAAGATGGCAGGTAATTTGCATACATAGGCGCCCAGAGCTGACCCCTGCCAATGGAGGCGGGGAGCTGGGTGTCCGCTCAGGCTCCAGGCCAAAAGCCCCCGGCCGTGGCTTTTGGCTTGGTGCACGAGTGGACCCCCTGCCATCGATTGCAGGGAGCTGGGGGTTTCTTTGGCCTGGTGCACTAGTGGGCCCCCTGCAATCGATCCCAGGGAGCTGGGGGTTGCTTCGGCCTGGTATACCAGCGGACCCCCTGCAATTGATCACCTGGGCAGGGAGCTGGGGGTCTGCTTTTGGCCTGGGCAGGAGCGGACCCCCTGCAATTGATTGTAGGGAGCTGGGGTTCTGCTCCTGCCCAAGAGGCTTTCGGTATGGGCATTTCTGGGCAGGGGCTGAGCCGGTGATCAGAGAAAGCTGGAGGTCCCCTCCGCAAGCCTAAAGCTTCGGCCAGAGGCTTTAGGCCTGGGCAGGGCCCAGCCCTCCATTGGTGTGAACTATAGAGGAAACACCTTGTCTGACTGCACATTGGCTAAACGTCCTGTATGCCACTGGTAATATTCTTAGTAACTTGGGTAATAAGAATACAAAAAGGTGATCTAGGGTTTTTCCACCACACTTCTGGAGAAAAAAACGAAGGTCTGCTGCTGGAGGGGCTAAGAAATGTCATATCCTGCCCTAGCCGGTTTGACTCAGTGGATAATGCCTCAGCCTGCAGACAGCAGGATCTGGGTTTGATTCTGATCAAAGGCATGTACCTAGGTTGCAGGCTCCTCCCTGGCCGGGGCCCAGATCAGGGCTCATGCAGGAGGCAACCAATCAAAGTGTCTCTCTCTGTCTTTCCCTTTCTCTTCCACATTCTCTAAAAGTCATTGGAAACATACCCTCAGGTGAGGATAAAAAATAAATAAAGAAATCCATATCCTATGAAAGACACATCTTGAAAATGCCTAAAGAAAGTTGTCATTTTTTTCTTGGTGAAGGGACTGGAGTCCGTGTTGATGAAAACACCTTGGTGGCTACGGTGACTGACAGTGGCTGCAGCAGTGGGGTGATGGGGCTGGTGCCTTCCCCTGACCAGCCCGGTTGCCTCCCACAAAGGGAGGCCAGACTGCGGCTTAGGTACGCTCCCTGTGGGGCGTGAGCCTAAGCCATCAGTAGGACATCCCCTGAGGGCTCCCAGTATGTGAGAGGGGGCAGGTTGGGCTGAGGGACCCCGACCCTCAGTGCACGAATTTCGTGCACCGGGCCCCTAGTTATATATATAATAGAGAAATATGCTCATTAACCGGGATGCCATAATGGGTCAACCAGACAGGAGGAGGTTGTGCATGCAGCATTGGGGGCGGGGCGGCAGAAGCTGAGGCTGCTTCAAGGGCCAGAGAGGGAGGCATGGCCAGACCCGCAGCGGCCATGACTGCTCTGGGGCCTGGGGAGCCAGGCAGGGCCAGACCCCCAGGCGGGTCCAACCATGCAGCTTGACAGCACCCAGCAGAGCAAGCTTTACCATTGCCAGGGCAACCCAGGAGCAGGCAAGTGTGGCCCGCAGGCAGCACCCAGCAGGGCTGCTTGACCCAGGAGCAGGTAAGCATGGCCCGCAGGCAGCACCCAGCAGGGCCTGCTTGCCCATCGCTGTGGTGTGGAGCAGGCAGGCCCCGCAGAGAGCAGAGAACCTAAGCTGTCAGTAGGACATCCCCTGAGGGCTCCCGGATTGGAGAGGGTGCAGGTCGGGCTGAGGGACCGCCCCCCCATGCACAGATTTTGTGCACTGGGCCTCTAGTATATATATAAAAGCCTAAGCAACTGAATGAACAAATGACCAGTTGACCAGTTGCTATGATGTGTACTGACCACCAGGGGGCAGACACCCAACAAAGGAGCTGCCCCCTGGTGGTCAGTATGCTCCCACAGCCAACCTCCCGTGGCCCCTCCCCTGAGCCAACCTCCTGCAGCCACTCCCCCTGGCTGGCCGGTCCCGATTGGCCCTGTCAGTTTGGACAGCCAACCTCTCTCGGTCCCTACCCCCAGCCAGCCAAACCTGCAGTCCCTCCCCCCCGGCCAACCTCCGGCTGCCCCAGTCAGCATCAATCGCAAATCAGGCTGAGGGACCCCCACCTCTAGTTTATTATACTTCACATTAGAAAATGCCACTCAATTTGGAGGATTGTGATCATTTTAAGAATCCAGAGTTGTTATCACTTAAGGTTGATTTCCCTGAGAGGCTAGGTTATCCTTGAGAGGTGGGTATGTAAGGGTGTGTCTGACTGATTTTGCTTAGAGGGAGGACTTCTTCAAACAATGTGTTAATAGCAGACAGGATTTTCCTAGGAAATATCAGTCTCTCAAGTCCTGTTACATCTACCTATTTGTCTCATTTTCTTCCCATTCCTCTGAATCCCCTCCCAAGCCTCCTTGTGTGAAGTTACTGAGAGTTCTAATTCTAGTGCTTTTCATTCTGATATGTCTCATAATCCAATGCTTCTTAATATTTAATGTGAACTCATATTCCCTTGGCATCTGTACACAATGCAGATTTTGGGCCAGTAGGTTTGGGTTGGAACCTGAGATTCCAACAAAACATGGCTGACACTGTTCATTGGTGCACAACATTTCAACAAGTCTTTGGAGAACAATCTGTGAACTCAACTAGGATATTTTGAGTATCAAGCACAAAATTAAATACAAAGATTATAACTAGTTAAATTAAAGAGATAAAAACAATGTAAAATTTAGGATCATGATAAAAATATATGGGACATAGTACACATTGAAATAATAACCTGAACATAGTAAACATTGAGATACTAACCTGTAAATCTTATAACATATGCTATTGAATGACTAGAGAATATTTATAGAGAAGGAAAAATGGAAGATAAAAGCTTTTTGACTCCTTGAAGGACATGGTATTGAAATTTACTTGAATAATTGTTAATTTAGCTTCCAAAGATGGGTTTCAATGTGTTTGTAGACTCCTAAAAACATCTGAGGAATTTAATTGTGACCATATGTGCAATGTTTCATAGATTCCACATGTCAAATGGTTATAAGAAAAAAATTCTGAAGACATTCTGAAGTCTAATTCCTCATTTATCTACTTCAGGAACAAAAGAAGTGGCGTAGCACCATCTATATTTACTAGGTATACATACAAACAGTATAGATATCAACACATACATGTGTGTATACAGATATGAGTACATGGATATACACATACATGCACATATAAACGTGTTTATGATTTGGTAACATACTTAAAGAAATTTATTTTTTAATCAACATATTTATTTGTATTTCAGTTTATTTACTATCTTAGTTGCACTCATATTGAGGAATAAATTAACTGTAGCTTCATTTCAATGCATCTGGGACAGAAAATAGTTATGCTTATTATTTACATATTCGTACTCACATTAATCTTGAATTATAACTATAGCAATACAGTATAAGTAAGTTTATCATTTTGAAAATAATTACACTTCAATTTTCTTTGCATAACATTTATAGAAATAAAACGTGAAAATACAATATATCTTTAAATTGCATTGTTACAAAATATGGAAATAAAAAGGAGCAATTAAACTATACTAAAATTTATAAAATGTACACAGCACAGCAATTCTACTTGCATATGTGACATTTGTGCAAAATTTTGCATAACACAGTTATTTTATTTAGTCACTCTAAACGCTAGAAGAAAGTCCTCTCAAATAATTTTGGACTGTTTGAGGAAAACAAAAGATCAGCAACAGAATATGATGAGTTACTTCTCATTGGCTAGCTGTTTGGACATCTGAAGAAAATGGAATAGAAAGTTAGGAGTAATAGGAGTAATTCTGTGAAATAAAGTTTTTATTCAACATGAAAGTAATTGAACAGTCTTTCAAGAAAGAATGTAGATTATCTCAAAAGTCACCTATGATAAACTCTGGTCATAGTCTAGCTCAGTGGTCGGCAAACTGCGACTCGCAAGCCACATGCGGCTCTTTGGCCCCTTGACTGTGGCTCTTCCACAGAATACCACAGCCTGGGCGAGTCTATTTTGAAGAAGTGGTGTTAGAAGAATTTTAAGTTAAAAAATTTGGCTCTCAAAAGAAATTTCAATCGTTGTACTGTTGATATTTGGCTCTGTTGACTAATGAGTTTGCCGACCACTGGTCTAGCTGATGACAATATAATTTTTATATAAATGATTCTGTTTGTAATTGGCAACATTTCATATATATCATATTGTCAAATTTTCAAGTATGTATATAAATACAATTTAAATATGTATTAATTTTAACATCCCTGTAGGGGACAGCCTTGTTATTAATACAGTGAAGTGCAGATGCTGTAGCATATGGCATACTAACTCATATTTATGTTAATTTTATGTAAATAGGATTTTAACACAGAAACATTAATCTGTTGTTGGTTTTCTGATATGTAACTTTACTCTCTTTTTGGATGAGATAAAAGTAGGGAGTTTAGACTTTCTCAAAAGTCCCTTTTTAACAGTGTAAAGAGCAATGACTTAAGTCTTTAACACATATGCTTAAATAGAATCTCAGTTCCATAAAGAAATTAAGAATTTATCTAAATCTTGTTCTCCTGTGCAATTGAAGCAGCTATAGAAAAATAAAAATGAGAAATTTTATATCATTAGAGAGAATAAACAAGTTTTATTTCAGCTAAATAAATATCAATTAAACAGGTAAAATGGATGGGAGAAAAAATCCCAAATTATGCTCTTAACTTGGGGAATGCTAATACAAGTGTGTATACATGTATTATATTCTAGAAATTAAAATATTAAGTACAGACTATGTTTATTGAGGATATTCTTGTTCATTGATTTTAAGGGCTTGCTATCTGCTTTTAGTTTTATAAGCACAAAAATGTGTCCAGTCTATTTATTTATTTGCAAAATAGTAATGTAACTTTTAAAATTTATTTTTAATTGAGATATATGCCTGGTATCAGTCTTAGATATACATTGTATTAGCTTTTATTTAGGTGATTTAATATATGCATGCAATGTGAAATGATTACCACACTTTTTTTCTTATGATGAGCCTTTTTAAGATATACTTTCTTAGCAACTTTCAAATATACAGTACAGTATTGTTAACTATAGTCACCATGCTGTCTATTACATCCCAGGACTTATTCACCTTATAACTGGAAGTTTGTACTGTCTATCTCAGAGTTTATTTTTTTGTTTGTTTGTTTTTAGATACCACATGTAGGTGTATTTTACAGCATTTATCTTTCTCTGACTTATTTCACTTAACATAATGGCCTCATATTGTTTTATGTTTTTCATTTCAGAATAGAAATATAACACCTAGCATCATAATAGATGGAATATTATAGGGGAAATTTACCTCTTTACTCAAAATGTATTAATGTTATGCTGAAAAGAAGATAGAAAATTGACTTTTTGATACTATTTTGATATTTATTACAAATTAATAGTAATTTATACTAAATTAAGATATTGCTCTAACTTTATTTTAAGTTATATAATAAACTATAATAATATTATACTATGTTTAACACATAATTCAACATTAAATGACATTTAAAACAGAAAATGAGTCAGGTAAATCTCACTGCCAGAATAAAATTGTGTTGGTTTGTGATTGCATTTGTAGGAGCCTGGGAAGAATCTTGCTTTTAATATTTTCCCATTTAAAAATAAAAACCTCAGAGGGAAGGCAGGGGAGGGTGGAGGGAAGGGAAAGAGATCAACTAAAGGACTGTATGCATGCATATAAGCATAACCAATGGACATAGACACTAGGAGAGTGGGAGGGGTCAATGGGGGGATAAGGACACATATGTAATGCCTTAATCAATAAAGAAAAATAATAATTTAAGGTGTTTAACATTGTTCTTATTTTATTTTTAAATTTATTTTTAACTTATTTATTGATGAGAAAGAGAGAGAGAGAGAGAGAGAGAGAGAGAAGAGAGAGAGAGAGAGAGAAGAGAGAGGTCATCAATCGGTTGGTTGCCCTGGTGCATAAACCCAGGTCTGGTTATATGCCCTGATGGGGAACCAAACTCATTACTCTTTGGTTTACAGGATGATGCTCCAACAAACTAAGCCACATTAGCCAAGGCACAAACATTGTTTTTAAAAGGTCAAGTTTATAATCATCTACACTAATAAAAGAGAAAGATGCAAATTGACCATACCTTCGCAATTCCCAACAGCCAATCAGGAGTGAGTATGCAAATTAACCCAAAAAGATGGCTGGTTAATTTGCATACACAGGTGGGGTTGGGGGGTGGGATGCAGGCGTTCCACATAGCCCCAGCTGCTCCGGGCCTCTGGGCAGCAAGGGAAGGCGGAAAGGTGGCTCTAGGCCTAAACAAAGGCAGAAAGGTGGCTCTGGGCTGGAGCGAAGGCGGTACCGGCAGCTAGGGGAAGGAAGGCCCATTCTTGCATGAATCTTCATGCAACGGGTCTCTAGTATAACTGTAAAGTGGAACTATATACTATTTTGCTTTTGTAGTTTGATCAGCTCAATCAAGTTCATATCAGATCTTTATATATATATATTGAGTGGCCAGATTATTATGATCACCTGACGTTTGTAGGCAAATTAGGCGTACCTGCATCGTATGGGATATGGAAGCCGAAGGCCTGTTCGAACACCTTTGCTGTCTGCAGTTACCAAGATAAAACATCTCCAATTCACACAGGAACACAAGGATTGGACAGCCGAGCATTGGAAAAAAGTCATATGGTCCAATGAATCACATTTCCAGTTGCATCATGCAGATGGCAGAGTGAGAATTTCATGGAAACAGCATGAAAGCATGCACCCCACATGCATGAGTACAACCCTTCAAGCTGGTGGGGGCATTGTTATGGTTTGGAGCATGTTTTCCTGGCATGATTTGGGCCTTTAATTCGTGTGGAACAATGTCTGAATAGCACAACATACCCTAAGTATCATTGCTGATCAAGTTCATCCTGTCATGTTAATGGCATATCCCAATGGTGATGGCTTCTTCCAATAAGACAATGTGCCAAGCCACGGTGCTCGTATTGTGCAGGAATGGTTTCAAGAACATGAGGGAGACTTTACCTTGCTTAGGTGGCCCCCACAATCACCAGATCTCAATCCAATTGAGCATTTGTGGGACGAAGTTAAAAGAGCCATAAGGCAGCTGGTTCCACAACCATCAAATCTCACAGAACTGGACAGTGCTATTCATCAGGCATGGTGTCAGATTCCTCGCATCACCTTTCAACATCTCATGGAGTCAATGCCAAGAACAATCGCCATTCACAGTATTGAAGGCAAAAGGTGGCCCAACGAAATACTGATGGGGTGGTCATAATAATCTGGCCACTCAGTGTGTGTGTGTGTGTATAATTCTAGTCTAAATTGTGGAGTTAATGTCTAATTTAATCTAGTGTAAGTCAATTTCATTAAGTAAAGGAAGCTTGTAATGATTTCAACAAATAAATGGCATTTTTGTGGACAATTGGTGGATATTTGAGGAACAACACTGTTATGGCACAGAATGACTCTAAGCCTTAATTCCCTAAATTTATGGATAAATCCAAATTTCAGCAAGTGACTTTTAAAAAGATTTGTACTCATTTGTGATGCATGTGAGTCTCTTTTGTAGAAGTTTAAATAAGAATGTATTTAACATACATTTTAAATGAAAACCTTTATTATTTGATAATATGGGAAATTGTGACACAAATTATTCCAAAAGGAATAAGATAATATCTTGCCTCCTGACATGTGTAATCTTTCCTGAATTGGGCAGTTTCATACCTCTTACAAAAAATAAAATTCATTTTATTAGGGGTATTTAAATTTTGGCACCATGAATGCCATTCTTGCCCATGAGTTGTTGTTGCAGCCTGTTGAAAAGTACTTTTTTTAAAAACAAAAATAAGAATCACCAGAAAGAATCCAGAAGTCCTGCCATACCTATAATATACTGAATACCTGAAATAGAAAATATTTTCTTGACAGATAGACATTCATGACATTTACGTTGGAAAATGACAAGGAAGTATAGAGAGGTAGAAAATAAAGCATGTGTTTGTTATAGCCTAAGTGATCTAGTAAATGTGTTGATAAATGGTATACAATCAGAACACAACAATAAGAGTCAAGTTAAGTGACCAGACTTTTTTCCCCTTTTACTCGGGGGAGAATTGTCATTTTGAAAGGTCAATAAATTCCTTTTATTCTCAAAATATGTGGTTAGTGAAATGTCCTGGGAATTTTCAATTCAGCTCCAGTGAAAGGACACCTCATGTCATTGTGGGCAGAATATGATCAGATCATATATCTTTACTTGACAAGAGTTGGCAATTTACTCTGACAAGATTCTTGCCAATGAGGACAGCTTTAGGAGTTCCACTGCTGTGGTAAAGATTTGACATGTCGTTGAGGGATGTTGTGCAGATGCCTGACAATAAACCAGGACTTGCTAATGCAGTTTAGAATTGCTCTAAAAATTTATTAGAAACCAGAGGCTGTAAAATTACTACTCCAGGACTGTTTTTCTTTCTCTTGCTGAATATATATGTGATGTTTAATGCACAGCACATGTTTTAAAACTTGTTTCCTGTTAGTGTAAAAGAAGTCTATTATAATGCCCATGAAATTGCATGAAATTCAATTAAATGCATGAGAGAGTAAGTAGAATGTCCACCTGTAAGCCCAGTTTGACAAGATTTTTTTCCCCCCGATGATGGTTTTGGTGTCTGTAAATTTAAGGAGTTCCATAATGGCACTTATATTTCAAGAAACAAAAGATATTTACATTCAACTGGGGATTAATTTAACAGAACTTAAAGATGTGTATGGCTTGGCGTAGCTACATTCATGTGCTTATTTAGAAGGGATGAAGAGAAAGTCTATATGTAAAGTTACTATTAATTGTCAATGCAGTTGTGGCTTCTGGGTGATTCCACGCAATCTATATTAAGTCACTAAGAGAAAACAGAAGAAGGCAAGTTTGACACCTTACAATTTTGTGTCTGTTTTTGCAGTATACCAGCTTTTTAAAAGATATTTTCAAATAGTATTGCAGGTCAACTAATGCCTATGTGTAAATCAAGATAAAAAAATACCTTTTCACAGCTCCAAATGGGACTGAGACACCGCTTCAGATAAATGCAAGTACTGATAATATATCCACAAAGAAGACTAAACTTGTCCCCCCAACCCTCACTGCACACCTGTTATACTCAAGGCAGTCTGCTAGCTGGTTTGGGAATGCAGCTATAAGAGATACAGCCAAACTATGCAGCACAAACAAACAAATGGTTATGAGTCAGAGTGATTCATCATAAGAGATATAACCTTAAGGTGACTGGCCAGCTTGAAAGCATAATTAAAAGAAGAAAAATAGTGATCTGAAATTTGGCCGCCCTACCTCTCAACTGTACTTTAAGATCTCAAGGGTATTGCTCACCTGATAAATCCATCATATGAATTTACTCAAACAGTTCCAACCATTTTATTGTCTGCTGTTTGTTCAAATTTTTCCCGACCTCTTCAGTAAAGGATAAACCCTATTCAGACTATCCTCAACAGGAGTCCTTAACTCCGTGTCACTTCTCTCTTCCTGAGGGAAGGCGTATGAGACTATTTGGGAGGAAAAACTCATACTGGGAATACTCCAAAGTGTTTGAAAGACTGGCAGTATTATCAGGCATACCTACACAGAGAATAGAGTTTGGCAGTCAGTCCATCATTGATCTAGTCCTGTTTAAGCATGGAGCAATTTTTGCCTTGAGGATCGTGACTTAGTGAGTTGCATTTCAGGCTGTGCTGCATCCCCTCTGCATTCTGCAGACTTGGCACTCTCATTCCACCTCACACTAATTGTAATTGCCGACTTGTGCCTGGATGGAGGCTGCCAAAAGGGCAGGTGTCCCAGAGAGACATCATTACCCAGGTTGGCGAACACCTGAGAGCCCTATTTAATAAAACAATCTTATTTTTACAGCATGGGGCAGGCTTCCAGGCTCATAGCATCAGTTCCTGGACCATAATGTTGTTTGGCAAAAGCCCTTCACATTCTTTTGCAAAATATAAAGAAATAAACGAGGGAATATAGATCAATGGTATATGGTCAGATACCTGTGAAGATGTGAATTGCTATAGGGTACAAATATTTATCGAATTCCTGGAAAATAAAATTTGATGGCTTGCCTAGAATAACTTGAGAAATTATATACAAAAATATAGCTTCCTATTGAGAGCCAGAACTTGTTCTTTTTAAACCAGACTTTGCTCAGATATTCATTCTGGAATTGAGGTCATTGTTAAGTCATTGAAATCTAGATGGAATGTGTGTGACAGGGGACAGAGGATCTTTGTAGCAGCCAGCAGGGTACATAGGACAGTCTTCATATTCATTACTATATTTTAGTGCTGCATGCTCAAAAAACTAAACGTGCTCTCCTTTTGTTTTATTTGCATAATGATTTTTTGAGAGTGAAATACATGCATATGTGAAAAATATCTAACAGTTCAATGAATAAGTGGATTCCGAATCTAAATCTACATGTTGAAAATTATATTTGTATATTTCAAAAAATTGTCTCCATATGCAAATACAAATAAATTTGTAGATGTATCACACATACACACAAACACCTCTTTAATATATACAGATCAAAGCAAAGTACACACAGTTTCTTTTCATTTATTTCTGTAGAGATTTTATTTATGAACACATGGCTCTTGCTTTCTTTTGAATAACTGGATAATTCAATTACATTTCATAATATAGATTTGCTGTAATTTTATTGGGCCCCGAAATACATTTATTATTAACAGTTCCCACAATGAACCATCTTATACATACCATTGAACATTTAAAGTAGAAAAATCTGTTGGATTAATTCCTAGAAAAAAAATTACTGCTCAATAGTCTGATAATTAAAAAATTTAAAATATATGGTTAAATCTCCTTCAAAAATTTGCCCCAATTAATACTTGCCACAGTAAGTATGAAAGTTTCTGATTTTTTACATCCTTGCTAACAGTGTGTTTCTTCAAACATTTCACACTTCACTTTTTTTCAACCTGACAGGTGAAAAGTGGAGTCTCATTTACATTTTTTAAAGTGCCAAGTTAATGGGTGGATATCAGAACTCTAGCAACATTTTAACATGGTTGATTCAAGCATATCTTCCAGCTCTAAAAGATAAGAAACCCCATTTCAAATTCAAAAACATTTTCAATACATTAGTGACTGTGCATGTGATTTGCTTTTAATCAGATTAAATTAACCAGCATATAGATTTTATTTTAATAGACAATAATTCAGGACCACCAACTAAACTTATTGTGGATAGTTTTGGTTTTGAAAATTAATGGTAAAAGAAAGGGAAACATTAAAAAAGATTTTAGGTAGATAATTACACTCAATTTAAATCAATCTTTAGTGTGATAACTTAAGTAACTAGCTGCAGGCAAGTATCACGGCGATAGGATTTTTATAGTACAAATCCTGAAGTGCAGAAAAGTTTCCACTCCGTGCAAAGAGTAGAAAACAAAAAAAGGTTTCTTTATTGTGGAATTACTGCAGTTTTGTCACAAAAGTGAGTTTTGTCAATAATGACATAAGTCACATAAGTCTAAAGTACTCAATCTACAAGAACAAAATGCATAGTAAATACCTGTATTGTGCGAGTTTACTTGCTAAGTTACTCATTTAAACTATGTCAGTCATGTGATTTTTTAAAAAATTTCATGATGCAGCTCAAAGTTTGACTCCTATTTTTTTGAGACCTTTAGCTCACAAAATATACCTTCCACTCCTTAGTTAAATCTCATCTATTGTTTTATAAATGAAGTCATAGAGACAAAGAAAAAGTATCTTAACCTCCATGTAGGGCAAAACCTTATGTAGTACTATTCTATAGTGGTTTTGTGTGTGTGTGTGTGTGTGTGTGTGTGTGTGTGTGTGTGTGTGTGTGTGTGTGTTTTGACACATTTTATTCTTTCACTATTGAAAATGTGCTTCTTGTCCACTTTTCCTACTTTTGGGGATTCTTCCTTAAGAATAAAGACCAAATTTCTTAGAATGTTCAGCTTCATATTTTTAGAAGGTAAAATTCTTGCCAAGCAAGAGACATATTTATTCTTTGTGTGGAAAGAGTCAGATTCTCAGTTTCCCCATCTGCTCTTCCACTCTCATTTCTTAAATAAAATTTCTCTCAACTTGAAGCTACTGGATAGGGAGGCTCATCTCAACTTCCAATATATAAATAAAGGAAGGAAGCTTTGTGTCCTAACTCATGTTAGTGCCAATGAGTAGGAATATTTTTTAAAGTCTTTTTCTTCATGAATAGTTAAGTGACTATCTAAGGATTTGAATCCATAATATAACTTCATTACAAAATGCAGTGACAACTCCAAAACACAAATAATTCTATTTACACAAAATATATTTTTCATTCACTGTAGTTTCCTAGAGAGAAATGTGGTCCAGGCTGTCCGGGCCTCCATCATATTGTCTCTTTGACACATAAGGTTCATTGGACATTGTGAAAATGGATTAGATAGATTGGATAATGGGAATTTTGTTTTCTCTATCTGGAAGTAACACACATACTTCAAATAAACTTTCAATAGCTCTAATTGGATACAGTGCCTGACATCAACTTTATGTTTTCTCAGAAAGAGAAGAAAATAGGATATTGGAGAAAACTAGTAATTTCTAAAAAGCTACATTTTATAAAGAAACTTTCCTAAATTGTTTATTAGGAAGCTATAGTAATTAAGAGAGTATATTATTAATATAAGGTTGGACCAATAGTCCAGCGACTTTCAACCTTTTTCATCATGGCACACATAAAATAATTACTAAAATCTGCAGCACACCAAAAAATATATTTTTTGCCAATTTGACAAAAAATAGGTACAATTTTGATTCATTCACACTGTACAACTATTGTGTTGGTCGTCTTAAAAAAAATTTGACAGTCTAAGAGAAAAGAGGCAGTGCCCCTGACTAAATAGTCAGTTATTGCATGTTTTAAAAATTCTCGTGACACACCAGTGTGTCATGGTACACCCATTGAAAATTGGTGCAACAGACCATTAAAACAGAATAAAAAGCTGGATACCATTTTGGTATACACTGACAAACTCCAGCTCTAGGATCTGAGGACTCTGTGCATCTTTCCTTATCTTAGCCTTCTTAGGTCTATCATCTTGCTCTCAAACACATCTGTGTACTTTTAATGAGGTATAAGGGTTTTTTTCAATAATTAACATATGGGTTTTTTCCTGATTAGGGTTTTCCAGTCTCTGTCCTGGGCAGCCTAAAATATAATTTCTTCTGCTCAGGCAGTCTACTCAAATTTATTTGAGGTTTCTACCATAACTTTATCATTGAGGCCAACCCCCTTGCACCTTGGAACTTTTATAGAGAGGTGGAATGTAGACTCCATAGATCCCAGAATTCTTGCTGAGTTTGGGGAAGACCCCGTGTTCATGTCATTCTCTTTCCTTCATGATTTACAGTACAAACCAAGTGATGGTCCATGTACCAAATCCAGCTACTGCCTTTGTTTACAGTCCTCAAATTAAAAGTGTTTTTTACATTTTTACATAGTCATAAATATACTAGTAAATAGTTGGGAGTCCTCAAACATTGCTATCTATACTAATAAAAGTGTAATATGCTAATTAGACTGAACAACCTTCCAGATGTCGTTCCAGACGTCCTTGGACAAAGCCACGGTGGTGGAAGCCGAGGCAGAGGTGGTTAGGGGCGATCAGGCAGGCAGGGGAGCAGTTAGGGGCAACCAGGCAGGCAG
Source organism: Eptesicus fuscus (assembly GCF_027574615.1). NCBI lineage: Eukaryota > Metazoa > Chordata > Mammalia > Chiroptera > Vespertilionidae > Eptesicus > Eptesicus fuscus. The sequence goes on from NC_072478.1 coordinate 97,481,492, forward strand.
GCAGAGGGGTTAGGGGCGATCAGGCAGGCAGTGGAGCAGTTAGGGGATGATCAGGCCAGCAGGGGAGCAGTTAGGGGGAGATCAGCCTGGCAGAGGAGCAGTTAGGGGCAACCAGGCAGGCAGGCAGGCTAAGGGGTTAGGGGTGATCACGCAGGCAGGGGAGCAGTTGGGGCAATCAGGCAGGTAGCCAGGCTAGCGGTTAGGAGCCAGCGATCCCGGATTGCGAGAGAGATGTCCTATTGCCGGTTTAGGCCCAATCTGATCCAAAAATCAATTAAACTGGCAGTCAGACATCCCCTGAGGGGTCTTGGATTGGAGAGGGTGCAGGCTGGGCTGAGGGACCCCCCCCTCCCATGCACGAATTTCATGCACTGGGCCTCTAGTAGATAGATAGATAGATAGATAGATAGATAGATAGATAGATAGATAGATAGACAGACAGATAAACTTTTAAAGTGGATAAAGCAAAACAACTTTTCTCTCCTAAGTGACTACCTCTTACAACTGAAAGCTTTGGCTTTTGTGATTATATCTGTAATCCATTAACAAAATCTACTTAAGAGTTCAAGTAGCCAACAATTTGTCTTCATTCTCTCTTTTATTTATACCCTGATGACAATAGATGAAGAAAATCTTTGCTATTTCTTGAATGGTGGGGAAAATTAGGAAAAGGATAAATTGAGAAGGCACAGTTTAATGTAAAAAATTACTGCTCTGGCCCAGTAGCTCAGTTGCTTAGAGTGTCATCCCTATGCCAAGGTTACACTTCGATCCCTAGTCAGGGCACATACAAGAATCAACCAATGAGTGCATAAAAAAGTGGAACAACAAATCTCTCTCTCTCTCTCTCTCAAATTCAATCAATACTTTTTTTTAATGATTTCTGCTATAGCCCAGAAACAGTATTCAGGTAGCATTAAACAAAAAGATAAAGTAAGGCCCAGCTGATGTGGCTCAGTGGTTGAGCATTGACCTATGAACCAGGAGTTTAAGGTTCAATTCCCTGTCAGGTCTCATGCCCCATTTGCAGGCTGGATCTCCAATAGGGGGCGAGCAGGAGTCAGCCAATCAATTATTCTCTCTCATCATTGATATTTCTATCTCTCTCTCCCTTTTCCTCTCTGAAATCAATTAAAATGTATTTTAAAGTAAAATTTTTTTCTGTGCTCCCATAACAACTTAGTTTGTTTCATATATTTTAAGAAAAGTTTCTATCTGCATATGATCATACTGAACTGATAAATTAATTAAACAATATTAATATTGTTGTATTCAAAATGAAGATAGGCAATTCATATTTAAACAATTTATTTGAACATTGCTAAAATATTAACCTTTTGAACACATTTGACAGAAGCTTAGTTTGTGCTTTGCTGAGTGAAATGATTAAAAAATGAGGTTAGAACTATACATGATAAAATTATTGTTCATTCTTCAATTAATTGGCAGACTTTTTATTAACAATGATAAAAATCTTGCCCTAACGGTTTGGCTCAGTGGATAGAGCATCGGCCTGTGGACTGAAGGGTCACAGGTTCAATTCTGGTCAAGGGCATGTACCTCGGTTGTGGGCACATTTCCAGTAGGGGGTGTGCAGGAGGTAACTGATCGATGTTTCTCTCTCATTGATGTTTCTAACTCTCTATCCTCTCCCTTCCTCTCTGTAAAAAAACAATAAAATATGTTAAAAAAAATCTTGCTAAACTAAGACCATCATCAAATTAAATCACAAAGCTAATAAACAGAAAGCTTATAATTCTTGTAGTTTCTCAGGTTTTTAGTAGATCTCAAATTGGCTGTCCAATTATATATGCATATACATTAGTACACACATATACATACATATGCACAGATATAAATATAGACATATTAATGTAAATATGTTTATAATGAAGATATATGTATGTGCATATGTGTGTATATAGATTTTAGTGTATACACATTATATCTCTACCTGTACATAGATAACAGGGCATCCAATTTATATATCATTAAGATAAAGACAAACCAAACAGTGCTCAGCTTCAGCTGACCAAAATTATGGTTTGAGTTTCTAAATACCTAATTATCAAGTCTTGTTTCTAAGACAATGCCATTTGTGTTTTCTGGGAAATATTATCCTGTAGAAATAGAAATGGCTCTACTCTTTTCATACTTTGTATCCAAATCTCATTTATTACCTAGAATTAATCAGGTATCTGTAGTAGTAGTAAAGTTATGTTTTACAATTGTATCATGTTTTAATTTGACTTAGGATATGGATTTTTAAGAATGAGTTAGCTCCTATTTTTCAGCTTCTAGTTGACAATAAAATACTACACAGAAGTTGTTCTCCTAACCCTAGTTGTCAGTCACAAGCCTATTTTAATAGATTTCTTTATTAAATCTATATCTCACCCTTTTTTCATTTTACAAATCCATTTGAGAGAGATTGAAAAAAACTGTTTGCTTTGGCACAGGGAGAGAATAAAATGGTGATAGAAAATGAAATTATTCATTTATGTATTTTCTTCATAAACATCAAGACAGTGACCAAGAAAAATACACCTTTATGGTAAATAAGATTTTGCAGATAGAGTTTTATCAATTAAATATGCATGTGTCACCCTAGTTGGTTTGACTCAGTGGGTAGAGCATTGTCCTGCAGACTGAAAGGTCCCAGGTTCAATTCCTATCAAGGGCACATGCTTAGGTTGTGGGGTCAATCTCCAGTAGGGGGCATACAGGAGGCAGCCAATCAATGATTCTCATCATTGATGTTTCTATCTCTCTCACTTTCCCTTCCTCTCTGAAATCAATAAAAATATATTTTAAAAATATGCACCTGTCTTTCTGATCTTAATACAAAGACAATTGTGTAATATTTTGATTCCCCACTCTAGAATAAGAAATTTGAAAACTACAACATTTTATAATGAGCCTAAGAGAGTTGGTGCTCAATAAATATGTGTTGTTTAAGTGAGTAAATAAATGATCCATATTGATAAGATACTAGTAGATGTCTGACAATTTGATTCAGAAAACCTCTCTGATGTATTTAATCAAGGACCTTATCTTCATGTGCATTTTTTTAAAAAGGGGAAAACTTTTTTTAGATCACTCACAATTTGAATCTTATTTTATATTCTCTCTCATAAACCATAGACAAATAGGCCCCTCTGTCTTTCTCAAAGTCTCAAAATGTAATTGCTTTAAATTGTGATCACCTGACCAGATGTCTGAAAATTACATGATCTACTTAGTATAACTTGTTTAGCTGAATCAATTTAATTTCCAGGCCATATGTTCACACAATTATTTCATTTAATCCATTTCAAGGTGGCTTCCTCTTTGGTGCCTTGCTGATTCACCTCTCTTTGAGTGATTCAACTCTAGAATAAGTAATGACCTACATGTTAATTTTTAAATAACACTGTTGAACATCAAAAGACACATTCTATTCATCTTCTCAGGCCAAGCATTTCAGGAATAATAAGTCTTGTTTAAATTCTATGTCTTGCCTTTTTCTTTCATAGAAAATGAAAGGCTTAAAAAGGTATGTCCTGGTCATACCTACAAATTAAAGTATGAATATTGGATTATCACTGGAGGTATAATAAATTACAGTTATATCAAAATATTATCCATTACATTTTCTATAGTAATTTATCGAAAGTCCCCTTTCACTTTTACATGTGCCGTGCAAAACTGAATATTTAACAACTATGACAAGAGACAGTGTAATTAACCATTTTCCACTTAGAAATTTAGGCAGTTTTGTTTTCTTGCCTTTCACAGTAATTTGATTTTTAAAGTTTGTTTTTTTTTTTCTGTACCTGACTGTCAATAGTTTTAGCAAGATTATCAAGTTTTGTCCCAAAACGTATTTTTCTTAGGAAAAATAACAGAGATTTGAATGATGTTATTCTGTTCTGTATAAATTGAGCCCGAGTTTCCAGCTATCCACTTAAGTCCACATTCATGTGATCATTATCAATAAAATAAAGTGGAAGGGCATGGAAGGACACTTTATCTTTGTTATAATTTTCTTTTTATTCTCTTTCTTTATTCTTAGAAATATGATTCAACAACATTAGACTTTTCTTTTATGAGGTTTCCACAGTATCTGAAAGTCTATTATGCCTGCCTCTCTTTTTATGATAGACTAGAGACCTGGTGCACAAAATTCGTGCACCGGGGGGAGGGGTGTCCCTCAGCCCAGCCTGCACCCTCTCCAATCTTGGGACCCCTTAGCATATGTTTGACTGCTGGTGTAGGCCCAGTCCCTGTGGGATTGGGCTTAAACCGGCAGTCGGACATCCCTCTCACAATCCAGGACTGCTGGCTCCCAACTGCTTGCCTGCCTGCCTGCCTGATTGCCCTTAACCGCCTCTGCCTGCCAGCCTGATCACCCCCTAACCACTCCTCTACCAGCTTGATTGGCACCTAACTGCTCCCCTGCTGGCCCCATTGCCCCCAATTGCCCTCCCCTGAATGCCTGGTCTCCCCTAACTGCCCTCCCCTGCATGCCTGGTTGCCCCCAACTGCCCACACCTGCAGGCTTGGTCACCCCTAACTGCCCTCCCCTGCCAGCCTGGTCACCCCCTAACTGTCCTCCCCTGCAGGCCTGGTCACCCCCAGCTACCCTCCCCTGCAGGCCTGGTCACCCCCAACTGCTCTCCCCTGCCGGCCATCTTATGGCAGCCATCTTGTTACCACATGGGGCGGCCATCTTGTGTGAGGGCATGACGGTCAATTTGCATATAACCTCTTTATTATATAGGATAGATAGATAGGTACATAGATAGATAGAAGATACATCTGAGAAAATGCAAATTTCTGTACCTGATATTCTTACACACAAGATTCTGGCCTACTTTTGATAAGCTTTACTTCACTCATTAACTGAAATAATCTATCGTTGTTTCAATTATTGTTATGTGTGTTTTTTTAAATAACATCTTTAGTGTTTCAGAATAAGTACAACAACTATGAAATCTTTGTATTTTAAATAAGACTTGCTGAAATAAAATTTCAGGTCATTGAGAATTTATTGTTTCAAAAAGATAGACTTGATATATATATACAGACTGACTTTCAATAGGAAATACTACCCATAGCACTGGGAATACTATAACCTTTCTAAGTCCTTAACTCCTAAATCTAACAGATGGGTGGAATACTCATTAATTTTCACCATGGAACATTACATTATTTGAACTCTAAACAGATAGGAATATGTGAATCTCTTGATTTATCTATTTCATCTTCTATTGATTTATCTATTTTCTCCTGAATATTTTGTGTTTCTTGTTAATGGAAAACACATTTCTCAACTTTATTCTCTATAGTATAAAATAATTAGAAATTATTTGTAGATTGACTAAAATAACAGATACAATGCAATTTATAGGGCATTTGAAAAATATCATATCATCTAAATTACATTAAACCTAAGATACTAGTACTGTGAATTCTATGAGTAAAAAATATATATATCACTCAGTCTGCAAGTTTAAATAATATACTTATTAGTTCAATAAGCACATGTTAAGTGTCCAGTATATATACAGAATAATATAAGGGCATGTAAAACAAATGCTGTCAGGAATTTATTGAATCCTCTCACCTTGATCATTTCACTGCAATTCTGCCAAAAACCAACTGCATTCTGCCCTCCCCTGCAGGACTTGCCTGAGGACTTTATCTGGCCACCTAGATACTTTATTACCTGTTGGACCACTCTTTCCCCAGAAGAAACCTTAGCCAAATACTGATGAGAGTTGATTTCCTTGCCCTTTAATGGAGTAATTCTGAGGCACATAGTTTATACTGGGTCCCAGATTTCTCTCGCGAGATTCAGTTCCATTTACCCACAATAGTGACTTGCTTAAAGTAAACTCTTAATTGGCTGTATTTCCTGTCTTGCCTCCTATTTCTCTGGTATTTTTTCCCAAGGATGACATTCCAAAATAACTACTTGTGCTTGAATCCTTGTGATAGGGTTTGCTTCTCAGGAAACCAAACTGAGACAGATAGATGATGTGTATGATAGAGAGATAGATTTACATAATTTATTGTCGTTATCATCAGGAAGAAATGCTGATTATAAAGTCTAAATTATATTTAAATTTTTTTTCATTGTATACATTAAAGCCACATTTTATAGTCAGCATCTCTTCCTGTTCAAAGTCCATTAGTAAGTTTTAATAAATAAAATGATGGTAACCCAGGAAAAATTTATTATGTCAAGGAATAAAAAGAAGAACATAAAGTAATTAATTTTGCATTGATAATTTATTGGTAGAATAGTATCTTGTATTATTAGACTTCAGAATATGATTAATAAGAATGTGTCTGTTTTTATTTTAGTATCCTGATATCTGCAACCACTTTTACTTGCAAATAAACACAGTGTTTGTCTTTATTTCACCTTAAGAGTAAAGAGTTACAAACTAAAAGTAAAGTTCTTAAAAATAAATATATTCTTTTGTTTCTAAATTCTAATTCTAATTATTTTTGTAAAATATCAGATTAATGCTTACAAATCAAAATATTTCCAAAGGCTACAAAAGATGTGACTAAAGCAAATGAAACTGAAGCTCTGGAAGGTGTGTCCATAGTTAAATGCTTTTTAAAATATATATTTGTATTGATTTCAGAGAGGAAGGGAGGAAGGGAGAGGGAAATAGAAACATCAATGATGAGAGAGAATCATTGATTGCCTGCTTCCTTCATGCCCCTAACTGGGGATCTAGCCCGCTACCCAGGCATGTGCCCTAACCGGGAATCAAACAGTGACCTCTTGGTTCGTAGGTTGATGCTCAGCCACTGTGCCACAACTATGGCTGGGCCATAGTTAAATGCTCTAAAAAATAACTTTAAAATAGTTTGACTAGCCTGAACCAGTTTGGCTCAGTAAATAGAGTGTCTGCCTGCGGACTGAAGGAGTCCCAGGTTCAATTCTGGTCAAGGTCATGTACCTTGATTGCAGGTACATCCCCAGTAGGGGGTGTGCAGGAGGCAGCTGATCTATGTTTCTCTCTCATCGATGTTTCTAACTCTCTATCCCTCTCCCTTCCTCTCTGTAAAAAAATCAATAAAATATATTTTTAAAAATAAAAAATATAGTTTGACTCAAAACAATTTGGAAAATAATATAGAGTCCCTATGTACACTATGTCTTGCTTCCCCTGATGAAAATCTCTTATATATCCATAGTACATTGTCAGAACCAGGAAACTGACATTGCAATGATACCATTAACTAAAATAAAGACTTTATATGGATTTCACCAATTTTTACATGCACTTTTTGTGTGTGTGTGTGTGCGTGGGAGGGGGGTCTACTTCTATGAAATTTCATTGCAGAAGTAGCTTTGAGTAACCATCTCCACAATCCTCCTATATAATAAAAGACTAGGTGGCGCAATGCCCTCATGCGATGTCATCACAAGATGGCTGCCACAAGATGGCCACCCTCACGTCATCACAAGATGGCCACCACAAAGATGGCTGTGACAAAGATGGCCACCACAAGATGGCAGGGGAGGGCAGTTGTGGGCGATCAGGCCAGCAGGGGAGGGCAGTTGGGGGCGACCAGGTCTGCAGGGGAGGGCAGTTGGGTGTGACCAGGCCAGCAGAGGAGGGCAGTTGGGGGGACCAGGCCTGCAAGGGTGGGCAGTTAGAGGTGACCAGGCCAGCAGGAAAGGGCAGTTAGGGGCCATCAGGCCGGCAGGGGAGGGCAGTTGGGGGCGACCAGGCCTGCAAGGGAGGGCAGTTAGGGGCCATTAGGCTGGCAGGGGAGGGCAGTTGGGTATGACCAGACTGGCAGGGGAGGGCAGTTGGAGGCGACCAGGCCAGCAGGGGAGGGCAGTTGGGGGCCATCAGGCTGGCAGGGGAGGGAAGTTGGGGGCGATCAGGCTGGCAGGGGAGCAGTAAGGCATCAATCAGGCCGGCAGGGGAGCATTTAGGGGGTGATCAGGCTGACAGAAGTGGTTAGGGGCAATCAGGCAGGCAGGCAGGCGAGCTGTTAGGAGCCAGCAGTCCCAGATTGTGAGAGGGATGTCCAACTGCCAGTTTAGGCCCAATGTGGCAGTTGGACATCCCCCAAAGGGTCCCAGATTGGAGAGGGTGCAGGCCGGGCTGAGGGACAACACCCCCGTGCCTTCTGTGCACAAATTTCATGCACCGGGCCTCTAGTCTGGACATAAAACTGTCTCATCACCACAAAGAAATGACCTAAAGCAATATGTTAATAATTACATCCTCTTTCAACTTGAACCCTGGCGACCATTAATCTCTTCTCTACCACTACAATTTTGTCACCTTGAGAAGATTATAAACTTGAATAATACTGTGTGTACATGCTTTGAGAATCACTTTTCTTTTCATTCTGCACAATATCCTTGAGATCCACCCAAAGTTTTTTCAAGTTTCAATAGTTTGTTGCTTTTTATTGCTAATTAGTATCTCATTACATGGAGGTACCACAGTTTCTTTATTCATTTACATGTCAAAAGACATTTGCTATGACCATTTAGGTACAGACATTTTTGGAAGGTAAGTTTTCATTTCCCTGGGATAGGTACTTAGGAGTGTATGTGCAGGGTGTATATAAGTAAATGTTAGTTTTTAAATACATGCTAAATGGTTTTTCAGAATTGTTCTACTATTTCCACTCTCACCAACAAATGTATGAGAGAACCAGTTTCTTTTTATTTTCACTATCTATTAAATGCTTTTTGACTATTATAGAAATCACCTGATCACTTTAGAAGAGTGATTATCAAGCAACCTAAATTGTTTGTGCATAAAACGACTCATGATGTTTAAGATGCAGCTATCTCCATAATAGCTAGCTACAGTTTATTGTCTATCATAGGCCAGGTTGGCCCCAGACTACTTAGTTCTCACAAGTCTTTCAAATAGGTTATCATTACCATTTCAATGATAAAAAATTAAACCTCAAAGGGATTTAATAAATTATTGATGGTCACACATACAGTTAAGGAGAATGCCAGGGTTTCAAATTGGATTTTATTTCAAAACCAAAGCTATTAAGCCACACAAAAGATAACAGTATAAATGTGTCTGTGCCACAATTATTGGTTGAAAATGACCTAAATTCATGAACATGGGCTGCACATGGAAGAATGACAGCAATTAACATGTTAAAATAAACTTTTCTCTGCTAAAGTTAGTTTTTAAAATGCTGATGGCTAATTTGTTAAGTGAAAAAAGGACCAAGCCCTCTCAAATACCTTTGAAATATAAAGATCAAGGCACATAGTTACAGAGAATAAGGCTATTCTGTAAAAACTAAAGGAATATTTTAATTACATATGTCTCAATGCAAGCTATGTTATTTCTGATCAGAAATTTATTAAAATTATACCAATATGAAAGATACTTTTAAAAATAACTGAGACACTATTCTCTCTACATTAAATTTGGAACATTAGGTCTTGTGGTAAACTTATCTATTGTATAAATTAAACTTTCTGAACAAAGGCTCTTATGAGTATCAGATAATCAAAAGACCATAATATCATTCAAGTTAAAACATTTTTAATATAAAATAATGGAATTTTATAATGCTTGCCATTGAATAAGTAATAATAATATTGTATATTTTCTTAATAAAACAAGCAACACACTTAAATGACATCTATGTAAACATCTGATGTACAGAATGATTTTTGATTTGTACTCAGTTTTGCTGACATGTTAGCATCTGGCTTCAATCTGTTAGAACAGCGATTTTCAACCGGTGTGTGTGAGAAGCACACTGGTGTGCTGCAAGAATTTTTAAAACATGCAATACCTGACTATTCAATCAGGGACAGTGACCTCTTTCCCCTTAGGTTGTCACATAAAAATAGACAACAGCCAACACAACAATAGCTGTGCAGTTTGAATGAATCAAAATTATACCTAGTTTTTTCTCAAATCGGCAAAAAAAATATATTTTTTGGTGTACCACAGAATTTTAGTAATTACTTTATGTGTGCCATGAGATTAAAAAGGTTGAAAATCACTGGTTTAGAAGAATGACTTCCCAGGTTGTTGTTTATTTATAATATTGCAGGGGTCCCCCCCCCCATGGCAATAGAGAGACTTATTGGAAAATATGCTTTCTTCTAATCTTAAAACTTATAGTTTAAAATACCGGTTTGTAGGTATACATCTTTAGTCTAGATGTATACCTAAATTACCTAGGCTGGAGCAGTAAGGAAGTATGTCACCACACAAATGAAATCATTCTTTTATTTTTAATTAATCTTGATTGTTGAGATTATTACACATGTCCCTCTTTTTTCCACTCATAGCTCCCCTCCACCCGGTTCCCACCCCACCCCAGGCCCTCGCCACCCTATTGTTTTTGTCCATAGGTAATGCATACATGCATATAAGATCTTTGTCTAATCTCTTCCCGCACTGCCCCCCACACCTCCTTCCCTCTGAGAATCGTCAGTCTGTTCCATTTCCATGCCCCTGATTCTATTCCATTCACCAGTTTATTCTGTTCATCAGATTTTTTATTCATTTGATTTTTAGATTCACTTGTTGATAGATATGTATTTGTTGTCACTTTGTTGTTCATAATTTTTATCTTTTTCTTTTTCTTCTTCTTCTTCTTCTTAAAGAATACCCTTCAGCATTTCATATAATACTGGTGTGGTGGTGATGAACTCCTTTAGCTTTTTCTTGTCTGTGAAGCTCTTTATCTGACCTTCAATTCTAAATGATAGCTTCGCTGCATAGGGTATTCTTGGTTCTAAGCTCTTGCTATTCATCACTTTGAATGTTTCTTGCCACTCCCTCTGGCCTGCATAGTTTCTGTTGAGAAATCAGCTGACAGTCATATGGATGCTCCCTTGTAGGTAACTAACTGTTTTCCTCTTGCTGCTTTTAAGATTCTCTCTTTGTCTTTTGCCCTTGACATTTTAATTATGATGTGCCTTGGTGTGGTCCTCTTTGGATTTCTCATTTGGGGTTCTCTGTACTTCCTGGACTTGTAAGTCTATTTCTTTCACCAGGTGGGGGAAGTTTTCTGTCATTATTTCTTCAAATAGGTTTTCAGTATCTTGCTCTCTCTCTTCTTTTCGTACCTCCATAATTCAGATGTTGGTACGCTTGAAGTTGTCCCAGAGGCTCCTTACACTATCTTCATATTTTTGGATTCTTTTTGCTTTTTGCTTTTCTGGTTGGATGTTTTTTGCTTCCTCGTATTTCAAGTCATTAATTTGATTCTCGGGATCCTCAAATCTACTGTTTAATCCCTGTATATTATTCTTTATTTCAGTCAGTGTTTGCTTAGTTTCTGACTGGTCCTTTTCCATTTCTTTTTTTTTTTTTTTTTTGGCATTCTCACTAACATCCTTAAAAGTCTCACTAAGTTCCTCAGAGGGTTCTGGAAGATTATTGAAGTACCCTTATAACCGTGGTTTTTAACTCTGTATCTAGTAGATAGCTTTCTTCCATTTCTTTTATTTGTGACATGTTTCTTTGTCTCCACATTTTGGCTGTTTCCCAGTGTTTGTTTCTATGTATTGGGTAGCTGCTAAGTCTCCTTGAGTTGATAGAGTTGCCTTGTGTAGTAGGTGTCCTATAGGGCCCAGTGGCTCAGCTTCCCCAGTCACCTGAGGTGGACACTCTAGGTCAGGTGTCCTCAAACTATGGCCCACGGGCCACATGCGGGTGTTTTTGCCGTTTTGTTTTTTTACTTCAAAATAAGATATGTGCAGTGTGCATAGGAATTTGTTCATAGTTTTTTTTTAAACTATAGTCCTGCCCTCCAACGGTCTGAGGGAAAGTGAACTGGCCCCCTGTTTAAAAAGTTTGAGGGCCCCTGCTCTAGGTGCACCCCTTTTGGGGCTGTGTGCAGTTTTGTTGTAGTTGAGCCTTGATAGCTGTTGGTGTCACTGGGAGGAATTGACCTCCAGGCCATTTGGCTGTGGGGACCAGCTGCGACTATAGTGGGAGAGCTGCTGTGCAGGAGACACCCTTATGAGGCAGGACTTGCTTCAGTGGGGTTTTGGTGCTCACTGAGTCTGCCCTTTGCGTGTGTTGCTTATGGATGTGAAGAGTCGTAATCTGGTATGGTCTCACACTGACCACTGGGTACATTGGCTCTTGGGCCTCAAGGGAAGTACAAAGTCAGCCACTGCCTGGGGCCATTCGGCAGGAGCTACAAAGAGATCTGCAGCTTCCTTCTCTTTGTATGGGGTTTGGAAGTGCCCAGAGGTGGCCCAACTGTGAAGCAAGGCAGGCTGGTGTTGGTGCTGGTTTTGGGGCCTCCTATTGAAAGGTTTGGGGCTCCCTGACCCAGGTGTAGCTTGTTTTGACAGATTTTTAGCCTGAGAAAGGACAGACCATTCATATGCAAAAGCCACTGCTCACAGCTTGGGTGGGTTATAAATTGGGTAGGGCGGGGTTTCAGGGAATCACCAGGGTGGAGCAAATAGAAATGGCTGCCAGTCAGCCCTGCACCAGGGAGGTCCCAGCTCTGGAACAATGACCGCTGCAGGCACCTCTCTCTGGAAGAAAGCTGCCTCCGAGTTCCTGCCCAATGCCGGACAGACCAGTTTCTTCCTTTATTGTGTCTGGGTCCGCCAGAGCCTCACCCGGCACTGGAGCTCAGAGGAAGCGGCCTTTTAAGAGGAGCAGCTGGGTCTCCAGCAGGCTGTGTGTCACTCAGCCCTAATCCACACTGTTTTTTTACTATCCATAGTTCCTACGGCCCATAGGGACCTTTTTCCCCAGCTTTGGGTCCCTGGGCTGGGGGACTGATGTGGGGCTGGGATTCCTCGCTCCTCCAGGCAGCCTCTGTAGAGGCAATCTCCCTCCTGATTAAAAAAGCAGCATACCCGTTCTGCGCCTCCACAACTCCTACCAGTCTCAATGTGCTTTCTTCTTTACCTCTCCACTTCTATTCAGCCAGCTTTCCCTCAGTTCAGGATGATAGTTGTTCTATATTTTAGTTGAAATTTTGATGTGGTTGTGGGAGGCAGCAACCATCTTCGTTCTCTGAGAAATGCAATCATTCTTATGAAATCACTAGAGGCCTGGTGCATGAATTCGTGCATGGGAGAGGTCCCTTGGCCTGGCCAGCAATTAGGGCCAATCGAAGCTGTCTCATCCACTCAGCGGGGAGGGAACGCGGAAGGTTGGCTGGTGCGGGGGAGGGATTGTGGGAGGTTGGCCAGCTGCGGAAGGTTGGCTGTGGGAGCGCAGTGACCACCAGGGGGCAGCTCCTGCATTGAGCATCTGCCCCTGGTGATGAGTGCGCATCATAGCGACTGGTCGACTGGTTGCTTAGGCTTTTATTTATATAGATACATAACTTAAAAACAACAATAACCACATCTTAAATGCAAAATCTTTGACCCCCAACTTATCCCTAGGGTTAGATATGAATGTTCATCAGCTCTGTCCTAACGACTAATAATCCAAAGGGTATTTATAGGCTGTATTTTCCTTCCTGTAGCATACACATTTTAGAATGGTTTCATATAGGACCTGGAAAGGGTGGTAAAACTTGCTAGAATTTATTTAATTGGATAGGTAAGAGTGTAAGTCATTAATCCAGCCCCATTGAGTCCTTACTCATAAACTTCCAGTAGTCTCCACCCTACTTGTGAAATGGGCGCTGTAACACCAGATGTGTACTGGCTTCTGCATAGGTCTAGCCTAATTCCCCTCATGTTTCCATGTATTGATCCTACTCTTCTCTTAGACTTTCAAGTGGGCATAGGTTTTTCCTGCCTCAGGAAACCTCATTCTTTTGTCTTCCTGAAATGCTCGGGTTCAAACTTCAGCTGGCCATATCATTGCATGCCTCAGATTTCCTTCCTAAGACTTCCAAATCAACACTGATGTCCCTGCTATACACTTCATATATCCTCCAGCTTTAGTTCATAAATATAAAATAGAATACATTATTTGTGTGATTATTTGTTTAAAGGCTGACTGACTTCTATATTAAAGTGGAAACTCCAATAGGGAAGGACAAATCATTCCTCTATATATTTAGTACCTTACATAAAACCAGTCATAGATAAATGTTTCAATAAATGTTTGTGTAAGTGATCTGCCTACAAATACCTGCTCTGCTAGATGAGAGAACATTTCTGAAAAGGTCTCCATTAAACAGATGTTGGGGTTTAAGACAGAGTCTAAGGTCAAAGCCAGTCAAAGGTCAAGTTTCCAAATGAGGCATTCATTAACTTTGAACAGATTGTACTATAGCTCTCTATAGTTTGGAAATAGAAGCTTTTATTTTGTTTTGCTTTGTTTTTATTTGCTACTGTATTATTTAGGATTATTTGCATTTATATTTTTTAAAAAGAAATATTTAAAACTTTTTCAACTACAGTTGACATACAGACATATTAGTCTCAGGTGTACAACACAGTGACTAGACATTTACATATCTCATGAAGTGATCACCTTGATAAGTATGGTACCCATATGATATCATACATAGTTATTACAATATTATTGACAATATTTCCTATGCTGTACTTTACAACCCCGTGCCTGTTTTTCTATTTGGCAATTTTTATATCTTAATCTGTTCCCTATTTCACCCAGCTCCCCTCCAACTCCCTCCCTTCTGGCAACCAAAAAATAAATATTTCTTAATATAATTCCATGGACATTATTATAAGTATTAATATAGTCATATGAACTAGCTTAGGTTTTATGTACAGTGCTCAACAGAGGGATGTCATCTGACCAAGTAAATATGTTGACTAGGCAATATTCACTTCGATGCATTCTGCAAAAGATGGCGTAAGGTCCAATAGTTATTTTAAAAAATTACTAGTATCTAGGAAATACATCAGTCTTTTATTTCACTAAACTTTTGCTTTATATGGAATGTTTCACTCCCACCTTTTTCTATTTGGGATATCACTGCTGTAATTGAGACTTCAATAAACTAGTATTACTTGCATTCTTCAATGGTTTTCTTAGGGAAAAAAATCAGATTGGAAATGGTTAGAAATTGCTGAGGCAAAGATGACTATTCAAATCTTACTGGACAAATAGATTGAGGGTAAGAAAAAGGCATTAATCATTTTATTTGAGTGACAATATTTTAATTATCTACAAATTTTAAAGTTTCATTTTGACTTGATCCAAATGATGTTATTTATTAATATATTTGGCTAGTTTTCTAAAATGTATAACATAAATATAATTTTGGTTTCGTATTATTCATATTTTTCCTAAGTTAAAATATTAACATGGATATTTTAAATATTATTTAACATTTTAACCCTAAAACAATCTGTGGATAATGTAAAGATGAACTTAAAACAGTACTTTTTTCTGGACCACTATCACAAAACACAGCCACCTGGGTAAGTAGTAAGCTTTAATTAACATAGACGGAAATTCTAGGTTTCAACTTAGAAACTTATCAGTCTTGTAACTTAGAAGCATAATTAAAATATAGTTATAATTAATGTAATAAACACAAACAGGATTCTAGATGATGGCAAATATATAAAAATTATATGTATAATACAAATTCTATGTATAAACATATCATACCTTTTATATGCTTTTAGTCTAGAATATGATTGTAGGCCATAATTAAATCATGGTATGAATCTGTGATTACTTATAGTAATATGAAAGGGATGCAAATATTTATTTAGATTAATGTGTATTAAAACTATTCTTCTCAATATAAAGAATAACTTTTTATTAAAATAAAGGCAATCTGATATAGTCACAGTTCAGTTTTCTAAAAGAAGAAAAAAACGTCCTTGTTTTTAGTTTCCTTGAAGTACAAATTTATATATTTTTCTACAAGAAAATAGATAACTGAGTCAACAATTTTAATGGCTAGTTGATTTTCCTACATACTATCTATTCTGAAGTGTATAGATCTATATAATTGATACAAATAAGTTTAGTTTTCCTGTCTGTAAGAACTTTGACTACAAAGTTCTGTAAGAAAAAGTAGCACTAAATCAGCAGTTACCTGGGGAGTCTTAGAATTTGATTATTGTCAATGTGATACATATAAAAATCACTTTGTGGAACTGCCAGGGAGAGCTTCAAAAAGACAGACATTCACCAGAACTCTTGCATGTGTTAATCAGAAACACAGACACATCTGAAGTGGACAGTTCTACAGAGTATGCAGCAGGGCCAGGAGCCGCAGGGACTGATATGTGTAACATTGATTAGCAATTTTAGCAACAAGCAGAATCATCCCTTGAAAGGTACTGTCTCAGGGCAGCTGCAAAAGTGTGGAGCCTGCACTATTATGGGCATTTTTTAAATGTTCAAAAAAGAGAAGAGAGGTCAGCACTTTACCCAACCCTCACCCCAAAGTAGGGCAACCTACTGCCATCTCAGCTTCTACTTGAAGGCCAGACCTCCCAAGCAGTGCTGAAGAGGCCAGGTAACAGATATGCAAATAGATGATCAATATTCTTCTCATGTTTCATACAGCCTTTGACTCAGCATGCATCTGTCATTCAGAATTTATTGAAAGTTAGCTGAAAATTACTGCCTGTTTTTCTACCATTTCAAACTAGTAGATTTGGAGAGTACACAGCTTTTAAATTGAATTCATGGGAAGACCAGTTTTTGCATAAGAAAAAAAAAGATCCTAACAGGTGTAAGAAAATGGGATTTAGACTAGGAAGACAAGTGGGTGTTTTATAAAATGTGAACTGACTCACATCAATCAAAGGACAACTAGCAGTAGCTTAGGGACTATCTTTAAAAATGATGATCACTGTATCATGCTGATATGTACAAGCATCCCCCAAGAATTGACTGGCTTAGTAAAGATTTCCTACAGGTTATCTCAGTTAAGCTTGATAGCTTGTTAACAAAGAGTTTCTGCCCAAGGGCACCTCATAGACATTTCACATTGTATTAAATAGCAACGTGAAATTTATACATAGACAGAAAACAGTCTGTTTATCAAACCTTCCTGAGTTTCCCACCTTAGGTGCGTATTTGCAAACCAAATTCACCATGCATCATGTGCTGGTTCACGCCTTAGGTACCAGGACAGTGCAGCAGGAGAGCACCAGACATCAGTAAAAAGGATATGTTTATCTCTAGGTATTTATCTCTAGGGACCAGAACACTTCAGTCATTTTGTTGATAGGATGATAACAATTGGCGTATGATGTAAAAAATGGTTTTGCTACTGAAAATTTGTGTGGCAATGATTTGTGACAGAGAAAATATTATTGGCCCATTGTTTTTTAAAGTTATTTCCAAATATATAATATTGCTTTAAATTTTTAAACATGTTAAAACAAAACATGTCCAGTTCATCCAAGTTTATAAATTTGTATGTTTTTTCCTCTAAGAGAAGTTGGACATTTCAACAGAGATTGACAATATATGTTAATAGACAGTTTCATGAGAATTCATTAAATATACATATACCCTAAATGTAAGGGTTAAATGACCTTTTACTGGTTGCTTAACATTTTAATTCATTAAAAAAACTGTCAGCATTTTTAAAAGGTTTCTGTGCACTGCAATCATATTTAAAAGAGTGAGGAAAAGAGAAAATAGCAAAGATACAACTAACTAAGCCTGAAGCTGAGTTAATAAATCAGTAGGAAGTGATGTTAATTTTATAAGGTGCCTTAAGAATAAAACAAAAGCCAAAATTAAAGGAATAAATAAACCACAAAAACTGCTAAAGTATTCAAATTTAGGGAAAGATAATGAAGCAGATGTTAAAGTGAACAGCACTTGTAAATAAAACAAGGACAAAAACCACAATTGGACATAATCGTATTCTAGACTCTGGTTACTTAATTGCTATACACAGACAAGTTTTGATTTGCAAAATGAAACCTACATCTCTAACCCCCACACTTAGCCCCCATCACCACCACCATTATTATCACTAAAAGCATCACCACCACCACTTCTTTGTCCTTGTCATTCTCAACCTGATCCTCAAAAACTTGAAAGTCTATTATGTGCCTATCACTTACCTAATGTGATTGGCAGTAATAAAAAGTGAGTCTTGACTACAAAGTTCAAGCCTATTTCTCCTGAGTTCTTAACTACTTATAAACATTCTTTCCTTACTAAAAACCATGGCTCTCCAATTTCATTTATGTTAAAAATTATTATTTTTTATTTCTATGCCTCTAATTTATTTCTTTAAAAAATCTTAATTGTTGAGAGTATTACAGATGCCTCCCACCAGGTTCCGAAACAATTTATTTCTTTTTAAAAACTCTTTATTGTTGACAGTATTATAGATGTCCCCCTTTCGCCACCCCCCCCACCTGATTCCTGCCCCATCCCAGGCCTATTAGCTGTGTTCAACAAATGGTTTTAAGCCATGTAGAGAACAACAACAACAAAAAGCTATTTTAATTCTTAAACACCGTGGTTAGGTGTCTATAAGTAGCATTTGATGGCCTTACTTCAAAATAGAAAAATAAAATTTTAACAAAACATTTTATCTTGAAGTATTGCAGATTCATGTGCAGTTTTGAGATAATACAGAGAGATATCCTGTACACTTTATATAGTTACCCAATATGGGGCAAAATTAATAGTAAAATGTCACAACCAGGATTTTGACATTAGTAAAGTCTGGATACAGAATAATTTAATTACAATAGTCCCTCCTGTTGCTCTTTTATAACCACATCCACTTCCCTACCTATTTCCTCTTCACTTTATCCCTCAACCTTGACAACTACTGACTGATCTGTTCTTCATTATATAATTTTGTCGTTTCAATAATTTTATATGAATGGAATTATACAGTATGTAACCTTGGGCATTGGCTTTTTTTTTTCTTCTTCTTTTCACTCAGCATAATTCCCTGGAGATTGCAAGGTGTTTTGTATTTTTCATTGCTGAGTATTAGTCCATGGTATGGATGGACCACAGTTTGTGTAACTGTTACCGGGAAACCCTCATTTGCGCTTGGGCTGCCTGTGGCTGTGTCCAATAACGAAGGCAGGGTTGAATCATATGAGGCACTTACTGAGAAGGCTAGCCAACCAAGAAGACAAGGCACTTACAAGCATCAAAACCTGCCTTCCAGCAAGGTATAGGGGACAGGATTATAAAGGGGGAGGGGTTGGGGTGAGGGATGCAGCTACTTTCCTCACCGCAGATGTCAGCTATTGTCCTTAGTCATCAGGCGATGAGATGATGCTGATGAGATGAAATTTTGACTCCTGGTGGGTTGGCCTGACCATGTTTATTGGTTCCGCTTGCTGGATTCACAGCCGAGTCACTTCGCACAGGCCTTGAAAAGGAAACTTTAAGAAAAACTTAACCCCCTACTCATACGTAAGAAATTTAACCCCCTATTCACATAAGCATATGTGTTGTAAGATTTAAAATAATATGATTAATTTACAGATTAATTCAGGTGTTCTATTAGATTATAAGTCCCCCCTATAATAACCATTCACCATTTGAGGAAAACCTGGGTTGTTTCCAGCTTTGGGCTGTTACAGATACAGCTGCCAAGTGCATTCATGCACAGGTTTTTGTGCCACAACACCTTTCATTTCTCTGGAATAAGTTGTCAGAAGTGCAAATGCTGGATCACAAGGCAGTGAAATGTTTCATTTTATAAGGAAATGCCAAATTATATTCCAAATAATTTCAAGTTTTTTGACAAAATGACTATATACCGTTTCATCAGCAGTGTATGAGTAATCCAGTTTCCCTTCATCCTCACCAGCATTTGGTATTGCCATTATTCTTTATTTTAGGCATTCTAAAATGTAATATTTTGTTGGAGTTTTAATTTAGGTTTCCCTAATAGCTAACAATGTTGATTATATTTTGTGTACTTATTTACCATCATCTTTGATAAAATGTCTGTTCATTATGTTCATTGTCATGTATTTTGTCTTTTTTTTTATTACTGTGGAATTTTGAGAAATCTGCATGTAATCTAGACAGTGTCCTTTGTTGGGTAAATAGTTTGCAAATATTTTCTTTGAATCTCTTTTTTGTCGTGTGTGTGTGTGTGTGTGTGTGTGTGTGTGTGTGTGTGTGTCTTGCATCTGTGTGTGCATATGACTTGTTTTTTTCATCATTTTAATAGGGTCTGTTGGAGAGCAAAGGCTTTTAATTTGAATAGGTTCAAGTTATTGATTTTTGCTTTTATGGATCTAAGAACTCTGCCTAGACCTAAAACTGAAAAAAACCCCACTATTTTTCAAAAAGTTTTATAATTTTACATTTTAAGTCTGTGATCCACTTTGAGTTAATTTTTGTATAAGATATGAAACGTAGGTTAAGGATGGCTGGTTGGTTGAACATTGATTGAATGAGTGATTAATTGATTTACCCACAGATATTTAATTGCCCTAGCACCATTTGTTAAAAAGGCTATCCTTCCTCTATCAAATTGTTTTTGCTCTTTTGTCCAAAATTAGTTGGGCCTATTTGTTTGGGTCTATTTCAGTTCTCTATTTTGTTCTATCGATACATGTGTCTAATCCTCCACCAATCCCACACTATGTTGATTCATGTAGCTTGGTCAGAGTAATTCCTCCTACATTATTACTCTTAATATTGGTCAGAGTAATTCCTCCCACATTATTACTCTTTTTCAGATTGTTTTATTTATTCTAGTGTTTGTAGCTTTCCAGATAAATTTTAGAATAAGTTTGTCTATATCTCCAAAACATCTTGCTGAGAATTTGATAGAAACTATATTTAACCTTTAAAGCAATTGGCATCCTTACCATGCTGTTTTCAAATATGTAAACATGTATTTTTATCATTTGTAAAAGTTTTTCCTTTATGTCTTTCATCATCATTTTATAAATATCAGCATGTAAATCCTGTAGGACAAATGCAAATTTGAAGATTAAAATGCTTTTATTTTCTTGACAAACAAGACAAAAATCCAAGCAGCATTAATTTACGGGAACATCAAAAGTTTAAAACAAGAACATGGAGGGGCAGGGAAAGGAGTTAGTGAGCACCTGGAAGAGGAGAAGGAGGAATGTGGAGGAAGACCAGTATTCTGCATGTTCCCACGTGCTTCTGTGTCTCTGTGGCTGAGGTGGCCCTTTCATCCTGCTTCTTGGCCGGTGGCCACACAGAGAGAAGGACATGGTAGTGACTTTAGGATGAGGCTTGGAGCCCTGTCTGGCCACAGATGTGGAGAGTGCTATAGATTTACCCCCAATCAGCTTTCCACCTTCACCATCACCCAAAACCCTCTGAGAGACTTTTGTATTTACAGTGGACCAGGTGGTGGCCAAGACCAGTGTGCAACTCGCAGGCTCTAATAGTCTGTCACCAGGGATGTTCATCCAAGTGTCTCCGTAGCCTCCTGGTCTCCTGATGCGCATGGAGTCAGGAGGCTGTCAACCATAGTGCTAGAGATGGTACAGGAAGGGCCACAGACCTATTTGAAGTGTGTCACCCACACTGTGATTATAGTGCTATGTTTCTGTGACTACACCATTTTCTTGCAACTTTCTGTTACCACAAACTAGAGACTTAATGTCAACAGAGATAAAGATGAAAAGCAATCTGCTCTTCCAAAATGAATATGTAAAAGCCTCCTTTTTATAAGGTGTTAGAGAAACTACAGTGCTAGCCACCAGAGGTCCTGAGGGACTATTGTGTGCCAACTGGCAAGTATTTAAACTTTGATAGAACCCTTCTGAAGGTGTACATCAAATTATCTCAACAGTGGAATGTCAAGCTGATTCATTTTCTGACTCCATACAGGTCTTATTGTTTTAATCTACTTTGTTTTATCTTCATCATTCTGTACATTGTAAAGCAGGATATTTTAAAGTCCATTTGCTCAGGAATGGCATAGAAATTATTTTGAGGCCTGGTTCTACTGCAAAGTAGCCAACTTTCCTTCTATGAGCATTTTCCCCATCTGTCATATGGGAATAGTGACAGCCCCTTCCTAGGGAAGGAGGATCCTAATTGTGATGATTAAATGGGGTGCTTAGTGCATAACCACTTAATCACTCTCATAAGCTTACGCATAGAATGGAAGCAGGTCAGACAGCAGTACAAAAATATGATGGAACCATCAGGAATGTATTATTTCAGAGGTCCTAGGAAAGTCTTTCACCCGAAATACATTTCACAACCTTTGATCCATCTCACATCCTCCTATTAATTGAAACTGTTTCTATTTTTTTCTCCTAAAATGTAAATAAATCCTAGGCAAAGTAAGACATTAAAACTCTAGTAGGTAATACAAACATTTTATAAATTGCTATATCAAAATAGTTTCTATATGCAACATTTCATCCTGTGAGAAGAGATATATTTGTGCTTTGAAGCATTTGTTAAGAAATAAAGTTTTGGTTGGGGAGCCTTGATAGTAAGGAACTGGCCACACTCAGGTGAGTTTAGGATAGGCCACAAACATCTACTTGCTTATTTTCTGATAAACATCTGAACCACCAGTTCTCAGTCCTCCTGCATTTTAGAACCATCTTGGAAATTAAATACATGCACATAGCACACACATATACATAAACACATATGAATTACACACACACACACACACACACACACACACACACACACACACATGCATACTTAGCTATATCAGGGCCATACCCTAGAGATGTAGTCTTATTTAATCAGACTGCAGTGGAGCCTTTACATCAGTATTTTTTGACTCCTCACCCTGTCCCCTGATTGTACACACTACTGCGTTTGAAATACTCCTTTATATAAATTACAGAAACCGAATGAAATGAAGAGTTTAGGTGCCTTAAAATGATCTCTAGATTGAGATTTAAAAACACCAGGTTCTCCATAGGAACTTTGTGAAAACAATATGACACTTCTAGGTTTTCTCATTTGGAGAAATAAAAAATTCTGTTGCGTTTAATGCCAATGACCCGTGTCATTCTAAAATAACAGAATTCAAAAAGTCAAAGTTTCCTTCCTTTGCCTATTTGAATCAACATTTGCACATAGACTTAATACGACAGATTCCCCCTAAAGGGGTATTAGATTAATGGATGGTTACAGATAGTTTATACATCCCATCCCCAAAGTAAAGCTTTATCAGACATCCTGAAAGGGATCTGGGTACATTAGGGAAAATAACATTTCCATTCCAGACTCAACACTGATCCATCAAATCTGTTCGCCTGCTGTCAGCAGAAGGTATTGCCAGATGCTTGAGAGGACTGGCCAGAACATTTCTGAATGTCACTAGTTAGCTGCACAAAACTCGACTGTGGGGAACAATTCTCCCTTGTTCCTCCAGATACCACTCAGACATTCGGAACTATTAGCTTTAATTACACTTTTAGTAGTGTGGCTCTGAGAGTTAGGATCAGCTAGCCTCAAATCCTCTGCAAATAAGTTGTAAAAACCCAGTCGCACCGTTAGCTTGTCCGCTTCAGCAACAGATAAATGTTCCAGTGCGTTCTAAATAATCCCGGGAAATTATCCTGGAATCTGTGCCAGTTTATTTTCAGCGACTGGAACCATAGTGCTTTAATGATTGGCATTTTTTTAATAAAAGGTAAATATTGCTGTTTTTGGATAGGAAATAAACCCAAGTAACCTCAAGTTTAGCGTGTATGAGTATGCATGCATGAGAACATGTATATGTTTTGAATTCTTTAAAGTTTTTTATTTGAATTTTAATGGGGCAAAGCAGAAGTTTAGCTATCGAATGATGCCAGTAAAAGCTATGCTCACTGCCAAGGGTGCTTGTTTTGGCTTTTCTAAGGTTGAATCCAGCACAGAGCATGAAAAGGCAACTTCGTGAGAGACGGAGAGTCAAGTGTTCCAAGGCCTAAATCAAATAAACATCCAGTTAAGTGCCTAATGAACCCCTTCAGCAGTCATGGGTGGCTTCAATATGCTAACTATTGTATAAGACTGTTAGGTAGAATATGCAAAATGAAATGATAGGAAGGCATAACACAACATATGGAAGAATGGACAAAAGCAGAGATAAGGCTTTTCCAAATGCTTTTGGACTGAACTTCAGTTCAAACGTTTAGCTTATATATGTTCTGAATGGCTCTTTTCAAAACAATATGTTTTTAAAGATAATTTAGGTTTAAATTGAATGAAATATCCTGTTGTTTCAGAGCCTTTTAGAGGTCTTACTTTTTAAATAAATTCAGTGGAAATAGAATTTTTAAACTTCTTACATGGACTGCATGTTAGAATTTAATCTGATCCTGCAGAATAAGAAATAGCTATCATCTTTTAAAGGTTTCCACCTAGTGGCAAAGTTATGAGCAGAGAGAGGACCTCGATGCTTAAAGCAGATAGAAACAGGAATGTTAGGCACGTTTCACTCAGTGACGTTGAATACCATGCATTAAGTACATTCAAGATACTATAGAGCAAGTGATCTACTAAACAAAGGCTCCAAATAAGGCCACTTTCTTCTGTTAGGTTTACCTAGATTGCTTTCCAAATTGCCCTGAGAGATGTCATGACTCCAGGACAACTGTAAGCAGTGGTTCTTTTAAGGCTTCAGAGAAATGTTGCCTATGAAGTTATTATTTTCCTTAAAAATTAAAAATACAACTTGTGTATGTAGAGTAGTCAGCTTATTCATAGTGAAAAATATTACCCTGCAAGTGAGTCAGGTGATATGAACTCCTGCCATGAGCTAAGCATACAAATTTGGGTAAGGCCACTCTTTTCTGCTTTCTGCTCTGTAAGATGAGGGAGTTGAAATGAAACCTGGGGCTACAGCCCAGTAGCCATGGGCCAGTGTGGCTTTTTGATGTGTTCTGTTTATTCTACACACCATAAAAGAGGGGGGGTAAGGATTGTGGGGGAGGGGAAAGGAGAGAGTTGGGAGTATTTTAGCTAGAATAGGCCCTCTATACCATACCTCAGTCACCAGGAGTCCCTTTGCATGCTTCCTGTTTTCCTTTATATGTTATTCATCCAGGCTTTGAAAGCATTTGGGTTTGTGTCTCCTCTTCTGTTTTTCTCCAAGGTTTAACATATTCCAAAGTTACTTACGTACCGTGCAAAAAAATCAATGTTAATGGATAATATTTATTGAATTCTTATTATGTACCAGACAGTGCACATTATCTGAATCCTCACACTACTCTAGGAGGTAGACCTCTATGATTTCTATTTTCCCAATGACTGAAGAAACTGAGGCACATAGAAGTTAAATAATTTGCCAGCAGTCACATAGCCAGCAGGTTGCAGGACAGGGATCTGGTATATTGCAATCCAGAACTCCAGTCCTTAACACCTTCCAGACTGAAGATATGGCATCTATATTCAATCGTTGATTGGTCACACTGTACCAAGCCGGTCTTTTGAGGAAGTGTGCATGTAAACAGAGAGGTCATCTTTTACTTTGTAGTATTTGTTATTGCTTTTGTGCCTACTGTGATTTACACAATGAAGCATATTTAGATGAAGATAAAAGCAAAGGAAAAGGAAGATAATTGACATAATTTCCCCTTCCCCCATAAGATTCTGTTAACAATTTCAGTATTAACTTGTGCATTGCATATTCCAAATAACTTAGAATTTGAAATTTCTCTAAAACAGATATAATATTCAGGTGACATACACCTAAGAAACTGGTCCTGGGACTAGAAGGATATTTGTTTACCAGTGGGACCAAAGAGTTCCATAAATCACATTATTAGATGCAAGAATGTGGACTTTAAATGTGTACATTATTTAAGGCTTTCTTCTCTTTTAAAGGTACATTTTAACATGTTGGTACATTGGTTGGGGAGAAAGTAGATGAGGTACACTTCCTGTGGACAGACACATCTAAGAATCACACATTCAGTGATTATAATGAAAAGATTGCCACATAGCTTACATGTAACCTGACATATTCCAACAAAATATGTTGTACTTTAGCCATACTCAATTTGTGTGATTTGGAGCAGTCCATTTTAGAGGAAAGAATAACGTACTGATTAAAATTTTCACATTGCTTTTCCAGTAACATTTTACTGTGTTGTTTACATGTGGAAATTACTAAAGTCTGTCTTAAAATGCCAAAGACATTCTGAGCACATTCAAGCACCTGAGGTCATTGTGCATCTGAAATTGCTCAATGCTCTGGTCTGAATAAACTGACCCTTGAGGTTAATAGTCATCAAGCCAGGGCTTCCTCTGGCCTATTGGAAATTTGGGTCTTAGCTTACTTTGTACAGCAGCATCCTGTGCTTGCCCTCCAAGGATATATTATAAGCTGTAGAAAACAATTATGAGCTTGGGAAGAGATGAAGCCATAGAGAGAAAGATTAGTTTCCTAAAGGTTTCCTTTTCTCCTTTCTAACATGAGTGTTTCCCTCCACAATGAGTTAACAGAATGAGGTAGAGAAAATTCTCCCATAGTTGTGAAAGTCAAATCTCTTTCCCTGCTTAGGTGATAGCACTGACACTTCACACAGAGGGCTAATTACATTTAATGCTCTGGAAATTAATTACAGAGAACAGATAATTGTAAAAGCACCTCCCCCAATGCAATTCCAAAGATAAACAAACAAACCATATCATGATTACTAAGCAGCCATGGAATGCTTAATTTTGAGCACAGTGGGAAGGATACCAGTATTCTAGAAATGGATGAGTGGGAGAGAAGAAAGGATTCTAATCTGAAATATGAAACAGCAGAGACAGTTTTATGTAGTAATGACCCACAGCTCTCCCAGCAGAATAATCTCTCTATTTCAAGATCCTTAATTTAATTACATTTGCAAAGTCCCTTTTTATTATAAAAAGTAATACAGATATCAGGGATTAGGATGTATTCAGCCTATCTCAGTCCACCATCTGGGTCATAAAGAATCACATTCAGTTCACATGCAAAAATATATTCGTCCCATCCCAACATCCTCAAATGTCTCAACTCTTAGAGCATTGCCTCAAGTCTAAAATCTCATCTAAATGTTTCAAGCTAAAATGCTCCACATTTTGTCATCTCAATAATCTAAGTTAGGTATGATTCAGTCTGAAGGTGATGCATCCAATGGCATCTCTAGATCTGTGAAACTAGGAAACAAATGATCTGCTTCCAAAATACAGTGGTGGGACAAACATAGAATAATAGTTATACACCTTCCCAATTCAAAAGAGGGGAATATTAAAGAAATAAAGGAATCACTAGCCCCCAAACCATTTCAAAATCTAACCAGAGGTCTCCATTAGATTTCAAAGCTGGGAATAATCCTCTGTGGCTTGAAGCTCTTTCTTTTGGACTCAGGACTCGGACTTCTTCATACCTAGATCTGGCCTCTGTCCTACCTCTGGACTAACGCTTTCCACTTGGAGTTATATTTTCTTCATTTTATCTTCTCTTTGTCCCTTTTAGGCCAAGCTTAAGTGTTTCTCCTGGTAAACACTTGTCAAAGTCTGTGGGTCTCCTGTGTATGTCACAAGGATTCTCAACATTAGATAAGAGAGCCCTCCACAGAAAATCACATCTTTATTTCTGGTTTCTGCTGAGATGGTTGGGTGGATTTATGAGTCACATTCTTAATCTCTTTAAGAGTCTTCTGTGTGAGAGAATACTCTGAACATTTAATTGCTTTGTGGGACTAGCCAATGATTGTCCAGACTACATCTTTGGCTTTATATTCAGAGTTCATTTCCAGCAGTTATTCTCAGAATTTTAGCATCTTTTGCAATCTGGATAGGTTGAGAACTTTCCAAATTATCAAATTCTGAATTGGTTCATTTTTGCTTAACAGTTCTTCCCTCAATTTTTCTTTTCCTCCTGTATTTTATACTTATGAAGACTATTATACAGATTTTAAATATTTCTAGAAATTATAGGACAAATTCAAATATTCATTGGAAACAAATGGAATTAAAGAAATTGATTAAGTGCACTCTGCTTCAGTTTATATCCTACAAAAAAGATAATAAATTTTTGAAAAAATTCCAATTTTACATGTGTAAAAATATATTAATTGCAGAAAGAAGAATATGTCTTGACCTATATGCAAACTAAGTGTTTTTAAAAAGCACCAATGCATATATGCATCTATTGCTATCCTAGCTCAGGAATAGAATGGGTTGAGTAACAAGAGAGAATGTGTGGGCATGAGTGCCAGGATGGGGCTCATGTGTGTATGGCACATGAAGAAGTGTGTGAGTACAAGTATGGTTATGCATATATGAACTTCTATTGTTGGAAATGCAACAGGATAAAATTCTGAACTTAGTTCTAATACATATATACATACATATGCAATGGATATAATTATTTTATTTACCTTTATCTTGTGAATATATTTGGGAGAATGGGGAAATGTCTGCTTGAACTTATGCTTAAACAATTTGAACCTTCCCCATTCCCTAAGTAATGTTTTGGCTTATTTGTGAGCCTCCTTTCCTAGCATACAACCCAAACAAACAGATCCTTATGTAATCTGTTGCAGGCGCTTATATATAAATAGAAGATTTAAGAAAAAGTCCAACCTACCAATGTTGGTAAATTATATTGCTAGTTTTCCACTCTACTTTCATTGGGCCATAATTAGGGGACTACTATGTGGACAACTAAAAAGCTACACAGATGTGGAAATTTCTCTCAATCATTAACTGTAAACATAAGCCTCAATTAATGTATGTTATCAAATTAGGAGATAATGTTAGTTTTCACACTTCAGTTCTCAGCTTAGTGCTTTAACTATTCTTATTAGGGGCTCTTACATCAAAAAAAGGGATCAACAAAACAAAATGATTAGCTTTCTGGTCAATTTGCTAAGTTCCAATGGTAGTTTAGCTTTTTATCAATGCATTTCTAATAAATGTAACTGTCACTTATTCAGTTAACTTAATTTCAGATGAAACACAAAGTATGAATGTAGATAATTTGGATTATAATTTGCTACCATATATTTTCTATACACATAGGCATCCTATCTAATAAAAGAGTAATATGCAAATTAATCATCATTTGGCTACACCCACAAGCCACACCCACCAGCCAATCAGGAGCAAGTATGCAAATTAACCCAACCAAGATGGCTGTGGCCACAGAGAGAGCAGGAGGGAGGCTTGAGTTTCCCTGGCAATGGAGGAAGCCAATCTTTCTGCACACCCTGGCTGGCCCAGGCCTCCACTCAGGGCTACAAAGTTTCAATTATAGAAGATAAATAAATCCCAACAAAAATGGTGGCAGCCACAAGAGCAGGAGGCTTGGGTTGCCCCCAGTGATGGAGGAAGCCAAGCTCCCGCAGCCCTGGCCTCTGCTACAAAGTTTCAATTATAGAAGATAAATACATCCCAACAAAAATGGCTGCAGCCACGGAGCAAGCAGGAGGTTTGGCTCCGCTCAAGGCTACAAAGTTTCAATTATAGAAGATAAATAAATCCCAGATACCAGGGCCTCTGCTTGGGTCACCAGGGGCTTGGCTGGCCTGCAAACCACCACAGGCCCCTCGCCCAGGCCGCCCCACACCCCAAGTGAACCCCCACCCTGATCCGGGACACCCTTCAAGGCAAACCAGCCTGCCCCCACCCATGCACTAGGCCTCTATCCTATCTAATAAAAGAGTAATATGCAAATTGACCATCACTCCAACACACAAGATGGCTGCCCCCATGTGGACACAAGATGGCCACCACAAGATGGCCAGCAGGGGAGGGCAGTTGGGAGGGACCAGGTCTGCAAGGGAGGGCAGTTGTGGGTGATCAAGCCAGCAGGGGAGGGAAGTTTGGAGGGACCAGGCCGGCAGAGGAGGGAAGTTGGGGGTGACTGGGCCTGCAGGGAAGGGCAGTTAGGGGGGACCCAGGCCTGCAGGGGAGAGCAGTGGGGGGGGGGGCAGGCCTGCAAGGGAGGGCAGTTAGGGGTGACCAGGCAGGCAGGGGAGGGCAGTTAGTGGCAAACAGGCTGGCAGGGGAGCAGTTAGGAATCAATCAGGCTGTCAGGGGAGTGGTTAGGGGTGATCAGGCTGGCAGGCAGAAGCGGTTAGGGGCAATCAGGGAGGCAGACATGCAAGCAGTTGGGAGCCAGCAGTCCTGGAATTTCGTGCACTGGGCCTCTAATGTATGTATGTATGTGTGTGTGTGTGTGTGTATATATATATATATATATATATATATATATATATATGCATAATCATGTAAAAAGCATCACTTTATAATTCAAGTTAAATTGCCAAATTCCATATTGTGATTTCCAAATTCCCTTTTCAATAAGCTTTTACCAATCTACCAAAAGAAAATAAAATCTGACGAAAGCTTAAAAAAATAATACAATGAAATATTACTCTGTGAATTTTCTTTGTCTTCCAAGAAAACATAAAGGGGAAAGTTAAATGTCTACTGCTTACAAATGCCTAGAGAGGTCATTGAATGGATGCAATTATCTGTTTTGTTTTTCCTAATTGGCGTGTGCCATGTTTAACCAACAGAAATTCTGTCTTCCTACACAGAAGAGAAGCCTCTGTTATCTCACAAGTTGGGTTTTATTTGCACCAGGAAATTGTACAATGAATGTCCTTTTCAATTAATTTGTCTGTTCTAATCAGTTTGATAGGGGGACTAACTCATTTAGTACTTCAGGCAGATGCTTAGAATGTCTTTAGGGAATGGACCACTTCATTGCAGTTAAAAGTATATTATTTGCATGTGGAAATGGGTACCAGGTCTGCTTTTATGTTTTGAACCTTGATACTAAAATGTAGTAGGCCACTCTCCCACTGTTAGCCTTGGTAGAATTACTTTTGATATTATCAAAAGAACAATTAACACCTGTTGATATGATCACAGATGGCATCAAAGAGTAAGAGGAATTCAATTTTACAGGGACATTCATCTCAAGCTTTTATATTGGGAGTGCCAGTATAAAAATGGTTACAAAATGCAAGGACAATATTCTAGGTAACTATTAGTGGTGCAATATTACAACTGGTCTGAAATGAAAATTCTTTAGCTTGCTTAATTTTGAGGATGGCGCTCCTATTTGATGTTTGATTAACTAATAATACCTCTGTCACTCTGGGTATGTTATTTAATTTATCTGAGCCTAGGTTTCTTAGCCTACACAATTGGGACCAATAATAACCCTCAACTCTTGGGATTATGTTGAGGAGTAAATGAGGTAATCCAAGCAAAGAGCATAGCCCTATTTCTTAACATCTAAATGTGAGCCATTAATGTTCTGATTATTCTATTGCTATCTTTAATGATTTAATAGACACTGTAAGAACATTTTTAAAAATTTAAACTTAGAAATACTTCATGTTTTGTTTTTTTTTTATGGATATCATTAGCCCAATTTCCAGGGTTTATAAATTTAATTGTGAAGTGCTAGAAAATTTTATTATATGCTTTTTCAACAATGGAAGATGTCCCCCCCCCTTATATTAGTACAATGTATTTAGTTAATAGATGAGGCATCTTGGAATAATTTAATATTAAATTGTTATGTTTATATACTTCTATTTGAGTTTGCTAATAGCCTCAATTTTCAAACTATTATTATGTAATTTTCTTTGATTACATTGTTTCTGTCTATTTTGTGTTTTAGCGTCCTACTAGTCTTATAGAATGAATTAGGTCACCAAACAAAGTAAAATAAACGGGTCTTTTGAAAAATCATCCAACTAATTTTGATAATAGAAAATAACCACTTCAAAATAAATTTATCTTTAAATTTAACAAAGGAATTTTACGTGTATTTACTATTATTATGACATCTTTTTGGTACTACCAAACAAACACCATGGTAAACATGAAATAGACAAGAAACAGAATTTAGACAGTTTAGACAGGGAACATAAATTTAGACAATTTAGATTCAAAATCAAATGACCAGTACCACCTCATACCCATAATGGCTACTATTATAAACAAACAAACAAACAACTAAATAAAACAGAAAATAACAAGTGTTGGTGAAAATGTGGAGAGATTGGAATACTTGTATGCTGTTTGTGGAAATGTAAGATGGTGTTGCCACTGTGGAAGACAGTATGACAATTCTTCAAAAAATTAGCAAATAGCATTACCATATGACCCAGCAATTCCACTTTTGGGTATATACCTGAAATAATTGAAAGCAGGGCCTCAAAGAGATATTTGTACAATCACGTTCATAGCAGCATTATTCATAATAGCCAGTAAGTGGAAGCAACCTAAGTGTCCGCTGACAACTAATGGATAAACAGAATGTGTACATACATACA
Source organism: Eptesicus fuscus (assembly GCF_027574615.1). Taxonomy (NCBI): domain Eukaryota; kingdom Metazoa; phylum Chordata; class Mammalia; order Chiroptera; family Vespertilionidae; genus Eptesicus; species Eptesicus fuscus. The sequence goes on from NC_072478.1 coordinate 97,513,617, forward strand.
ATGGAATGTTACTCATTCTTAGAAGGAAGGAAATTCTGACACATGCTATAGCATGGATGAATTTGAGGACATTATGCAAACTAAAATTAGCCAGTCACAAAAAAAGACAAATACTGGATGATTCCATGTACATGAATTACCTAGAGTATAAATTTATAAAGACAGAATTTATAGAGACAAAGTAGAATGGTGGTTATCAGGGGTTGAGGGAGGGAGGGAATGGGAAGTTAGTGTTTAGTGGGTATGGAGTTTCAGTTTTGCAAGATAAAAAGAGTTCTGGTGATGATTGCCCAATATGTGATTGTATTTAAGACCACTGAAATGTACTTAAAATATTAAGATGCATATTTCACCATAATAATATTTTTTAAAAATCCAGTAACAGAACTAAGCCAAAGAATGCCTCCTGAGTTAGAAGCATCTGGACTATTATTGAGCATGCTAAACCTAACATAGATTATTACCTCCATTTCTAGTCCCTAAAAAAAAAATCAGTGATTTTTTTATGTACTTTTATTCTTTTATATATTAAAAGGGTGAAATGCATGTAAAAGCAGAAACATAAGGCCCTAAGGCAACACCTAATAATTTCCTCATGGTGCTAACATTATAGAAGAAATAGGCAATAAACAAGGTAAAGAAATGCAATACTTTTAATTTAATTTAATTTAATAAAATGCATATTTTATTAAATATGCAAAATACTATTTTGCATATTTAATAAAAGGAAAATAAAGCATGAAATGGGATATAAGTGCCTGGGTATGTAGAAAATTTTAGATAAGATGCCAGGGTGTAAGCAACAGATATTTATTTTCTCATAGATTTGGAGACTGGAAGTCCAAGATCAAAGGGCCAACAGGTTGATTTCTCCTGAGAAATCTCTCCTTGCCCTCACATGGCTAGCTCCTTGCTTTGCCCTCACATGGCCTTTCCTTTCTGCACAAACTAGGTGTACCAGTCAATAATGCGGATTTTTTTCAATAGATGGAGTTACACATATGCTGATATATATGCGATTTGATATGTATGCTGTTTTGTTGTATTGACAACAAGCTTCAAAACTTCAATTCCAGTTGACTGTGGAACTTGACTCAGGAAGCCCTCAGAGCACACAGGAAGCCCTCAGAGCCATGCTCTTTGCGCTTCCTAAGGGGCAGCAGCCCAGCAAACAGAACAAACCTTCCAGTCAGGCTTCCCAGCCTCTTTCTCAAGCACCTCTTCATTGCGGATGCTCCACATTCTTTCCTCTCCCCCCATTCTTTACTGCGCCCCCCCTTCTCCGAAGCAGGTGAGAGGCTTCCCACTCACTGCCTAGGCATGCTCTGCCATGGGGCAGGGTGTAGCGAGCTTGCTTTGGGGTCAAGGCAGGAGCAGGAGTCACTGCCTCTGAAGTGTGAAGGCTGCCAGAGCGAGGCCCATTAGCACTGGGAGCTTCTCTGAATCACGTCAGTCAGTCCAGTACCCTGCAGTGCAGCACCCCTTCACTGAGGTGGCTCCACCCCTCAACTCCCGCCTCAGGGGTGAGGGTCCTTGCCCCTCTGCCAGGAGTCCTTCCATGCCCCTTGACCCCTGGCTGGGCCCACCCACGTCTTGGGGGCACTGCAGAACCTCTGTCTCTCTGCAGATGAAGCAGATCCCTGCCCTAGGTCTCCGCAAAGCTATGAATCTGTGGCCAGAGGCCTGGTCTGGGTCTCAGCAACCACATGCCTGCAATGTTCCCAGGGACCCTGGGAGGGGCTGGGCGAGTCCTGCCACGCCCCACCCAGGGTGGCGATGGCCCCCTGAGCGCCTGGCTCGGCCGGACTCGCCCCCCCAGGGTGGCGATTGCCTGGCTCGGAACGCACACGCCCCCACAGGGTGGCCATCACCTGGCTCCGAACCCCCGTATGTGCCTGGCTCGGACTGCACACACCCCCGCAGGGTGGCGATTGCCTGGCTCCGGACCCCCGGCAGCGCCTGGCTCGGACCGGACACGCCCCCCAGGTGGCGATCGCCGCCTGGGGACCCCCTGCAGCGCCTGGCAAATTTTCTGAAGGTGTTAACATCATAGATATTTTTACACTTAAAAATGTCGAATTTCGTGCCAAAAAAAGAGCATTTGCAGAAAGTTTTAATTCATTATTTTATTTTGAAGAAAAGTGCTGCTGAATACTTCAGGAAGCTTACAGTGAACATGCTCCATCTCAAGATACTTGTGAATGCTTGTTTAAATGCTTTAAAAGTGATGATTTCGATGTGAAAGACAAAGAACATCCAGGTCAACCAAAAAAGTTTGTAGACCAACAATTGCAAGCATTATTGGATGAAGATGCCTGTCAAACTCAAAAACAGCTTGCGGAAAGATTAAATGTTGCTCAGCAAATAATTTCTGATCTTTACAAGCAATGGGAAAGATTTTAAAGGAAGGAAAATGGGTGCCACATCAACTGAACGAAAGACAAACGGAAAACCGAAAAGTCATCAGTAAAATGTTGTTTTAACGGTACGAAAGAAAGTCTTTTTTGCATCAAATTGTGACTGGCGATGAAAAGTGGATTTACTAGTAGTCACATAGCAATCAGGGGCAGAACATTTCAGAGAGAAGAAGGCCCTGAAGTAGGAGAATGCCTGACCTTTCGGCAGCAGCAATGCTGCTATACTATAATGATTGTGCTTCTTTTACAAAACTTTAAAAAAAGTTAATGAGAACTGCCAAAATAACAGTCTTGGTACTAGGTGCTATGTTAAAAAATAGGTTTGGTATAGTAACCTTTCTTCTAAGAATTTTCAACATATGTCAAGGTGACCCCACAAATGTTGGCTTATGTGCTTGACAACCTTTCATGTCATATGGGGGAGAGGGAATAAAAGAATCTGTGTTCTTGGGTAACTGTTGGCCTTTGATGAGTTAAAGATACTATACCAAATGTTTCTTGTCTTGCATCATTCAAGAAAGCTAAATGCAAGTTATATTTTATTAAGACCTGTTTGTGTCTTATGAGTAGACAGCCAACTTTTAAGTATATTTATACAGCTTTTGTGATATGAAGACTCGATATACTCCCTTTGGAAACCAGGGTCAAAATGGTCCTCCCAAAAGGAAGGCAAGAAATTCAAAGACATAAGAGGTCCTTTGACGATGGAACCATAGGTTGGAATATCAATCTTTGAAGATGAGGATGGAGCCAGGAGTCAAGGAATGCATGTGGTCCTTTGAGGCTGAGAGTGGCAAGGACACAGATTAACCTAAGGAGAGAAGGACAAGAAGGAACACAGCCCTGCCAACACTTTGATTTTATACTTCTGACCTCCAGAATAGTGAGAGAATAAATTTATGTTGCTTTAAGCCACTGCCTTTCTCAAAGCCATAACGATCAATTTCTTTTAACTGAAATTCAACTTAAAAAATAAACATGCACAGGAATGGCCAAGGATTGAGCATTCTGAGTTTAATCCAAACTAAAGACTTTCCATTTTCAACTAGTGTTAAGTGATTTCCAGGAAAATATTTTGGTTACTATTTATTTTTTTAAATGTAATAAAAAGCACAATGTCAAGTGTACCTGACTTTACACACCATATATAAGTGATGTGAATAATAATTCTCCCTAATGATAATGCTAATCACTTTTAGGTTAAACAGAGAAAAGGAAGGACAGTGGTTCAATTCTTTGTACATCATTGGTTTTCATCACTACATATTTATGTCTAAATTTAAGAGGCAGATTACCTAATCAGTTATGATAAAATGTTAGAAGTTAAACTTCCACAGTTAACCATGGCATGTGAATTTCCTTGATTTTCTATATGAAATTTGTTTCTACAAATTATAATCAGTATAAATGGTGAGAATCTTACTAGAAAAGATACATTTAAATTCCTATCTCTCTAAGATACTGATAATTTCAATGATATGCATATAGGACCAGAGCTGAAATCTGGAATAAATACATAAGTCCAAGTATATTTTAGTTAATAAAATTGTCCAGGAAATTAATCAATATATTAACACATTGCAACTATATGGCTAGCATTCCCTCCAGTCCAGAAAAAAAAGGAAAAAATAACATGAGAAATTAACAATTTTTAAGAATTTGTGCCCTAACCGGTTTGACTCAGTGGATAGAGCATCGACCTGCGGACTGAAGGGTCCCAGGTTCGATTCTGGTCAAGGGCATGTACCTTGGTTGTGGGCACATCCCCAGTAGGGAGTGTGCAAGAGGCAACTGATCGATGTTTCTCTTTCATCGATGTTTCTAACTCTCTATTCCTCTCACTTCCTCTCTGTAAAAAATCAATAAAATGTATTTTAAGAAAAGAATTTGTAATCATCTTCTAAATCTCCAATGCAATTCTTCAAATTAAATAATGCTATACTTATTTAATATTTAACCCATTTCTCTAGTAATTTTACAAGTCAAAGCAATTAAATTAATGCTTAAAACATAATGTAGATTGGGTCAGAAATATGAACTAATCATGATTAGAACAAAACAAACTAACTGTTAGTTCAAGTGAGGGGTTAATTACTGGGGGAATTCTATTTCTGGCCAAAATGGAGTAACAAGGACCAGATTTACCCTCCTGCAAACAGACAAACAAACAAACAGACAGACACACACACACACAAAGGATCAAAAAACTCAACAGACAAAACGTATGAAGCAATGTTTTTCAAGACAGGAGAACAGAGACTGTGATCACTGAGAGATGTGAGAGAAACCCTCATAAGTTGGGCCTCACTTGAGAGGATCCAGAGAGAAGAGCTGCAAGAAAGAGAACTCTAGATCTGCAGAGGGGCCTCTGAGGGTTTTATAGAATAATGATCAACACATGTTTTTGAGGAAACTATCAAAGCAAAGAAAGAAACATCTTAAAGGATTAATAGGAAGAATACCTGGATTCCACACACACAGAGCTTGGAACAGTGCCTGTTTCCACCAGCCAGATTAGAAAAATTCACAATTTGCAAATCACTGGAGAGAGTATCAGAAGGGTCTTGCCTCGGTACTGGGGAATTACTAGTCTTGAGTAAAGACTGCTCTGATTTTGCCAAATAAATCACAAAGTCAAGTCTCAAAAGGATGAAACTGTTTTTAAATACCTTAACTGTCACAGACAAAGTTAAAAAAAAATATGCAAAGGACTACAAAAATAGATCAACAAAAATATTTTACATTGTCTGGAATCTGGTCAAAAATATAAAAGGAACATATGCATACAAAAGAAATATATGCCCATAAGGGGTAGAAAAAGCAATAAACTGAAATTGACCTGGAACTGACACATTTATTATAATTAGTAGGCAAAGACATTAAAACAGTGATGACAATTGTGTTCCATATGCTCAAGCATTATGTAGAGACATGGAAGATATATAAAGACTCAAATCAAATTTCTAGAGATGAAAACTAAAATATCTGATTTGAAAAAATGCATAGGATGCGATAAATATCAGATTAAACACTGCAGATGAAAGATTAGTTAATGGGAAAACAGCAACAGAGTAATTCATATTAAAACACAGAGAAAAAAGAATGTATTTTTAAAAATGAAAACAGCATCAATAAACTATGGGACAACTGCAACAACTTCAAGTAACCTACCCAAGTAGAAGAAACATGAAGAAAACTACACTAAGTTGTGATAAAATCAAGTAGATCAAAATGAGTGATAAAGAGAAAAATCTTAAAGAAAAAAAAAAAGTAGGGAAAAGACTTGTTAGATACAGAGTCACAAAGATATGGATGAAAGCAACATCTTTAAACCACTGGAAAAAAAAAAAGTCAACCTAGAATACTACACTAAGCAAAAACATATTTGAAAATGAAGGTCAGATAAAGACTTTTTCAGACATCATTTCAGAAAGAATTCAGCACCAACACATGCACTCTACAAGAATTGTTAAAGGAAGATGGAAGGTGTAAATGTGAATTCACACAGAGGCATGATGACCATTCAGTAGAGGAAGTTGAGCACCTCATGACTGAACTGTCTCCAATGTTGAATGCTGCAGTACAAGTTTCAAACTCAGTACACCAGCCCAGTCTCTCTGAGGTGTTTAGTGGTTTCACCTGAATTACCATGCACTATATCCTACAACCGGTTTCAATTTACCTGGAGTTTACCATTTACCAATTGGCTCCTCCCATTTTTCTTTTCTTTTTCTTACCTTAAAGCTTCTAAATGCTCATTTATTTGCTTACTTGTTTCCCAGATGATATGTTCCTCCTTCATACTTTCTACAATATTTAGCCAGTCCATAGACTTTGCCTCAAAGTGAAAGTACAGTTGATCCTGGAATAGTGTAAGGGCTGGGGGATAGGAGCACAGACGCCTTGCACAGTAGAAAGTCCATGTATAACTTTTGACTTCCAAAAACGTAACTCTTAATAGCCTACTGTTAACCAGAAGCTTTATGATAACAAGAATCATTTAACACAGATTTTGTATATTATATACTGTATTCTTACAATAAAGTAAGCTAGAGAAACAATGTTACTAAGAAAATTATAAGGAAAATAAATTTACAACATTTAATTGAAAAAAATCTGCTTAAAAGTTGACTTGTGCAGTTCAAACCCATGTTAGTCAAAGGTAAACTTTACTCCACTTGACCTTGTATGGTTACACTTAAACCATATGCATTTCTTAATAAGACCACAGAATGTTAGCTGATACTCTGTCCTCTGAAGTGAAACTATTGAGACCAGATGTCAGGACCTTTGAGTGGTTTGCTGGCAAGCAGTCATCAACAGGCTACAGATGGGCTTGTTAGCCTCAGGTCACCACTGATGATGCAGGCTTCTTCATCATAAAACAAGGTTTCATGATGGTTTTTTTTTTCAACTTCTGCATTTTCTTTACATTTTTCTGTTGCTTTTAAAGATACACCACTTACTTTAACTCAGTAAATCTTCATGGACGTAGGGAACGTGAGAACAATGATTTAAATATCACTTTCTGCAATAATAATTTCTTGGAGATTAGATTCTATGAGATCTTTCTAGAAATTACAATGTTTTCTATAATTGATCTTATAAACTATTTTATATTATACCATTAAACAAAGCTTACATATATCAGAGGTACAACAACAGATGCAATTAAAGGAGGAGTCTGACCTATATGGCCAGCATAGTTGCTGTGTACATAAGACCTCATGAGAAACTAACCAAATAATGTTATGGTGCTTTTACAATTTGTATTAAATATTCCTATAATAAATAAAGTCATATGGTCCCCCACAACCCTTAAAATGGTAAGGTCACTGCCTATTAAAATATCAAATTTATTTTTTATCCCAAGTGGTAGAGATGCAGGTGAGGGGGTGGGTTAGGAAACTTGTGCAGTGGAAAATCAAAACACAACTAACAGTTAAAAAATGGTTGAATTTCTACTTAATGTACATGCTTTTCCAGTGACCTAAGGGAGGTCTGAGGAGACAAATCACAGGGAAGGCAAAAAATAACAACTCCACAACTCCAAAATTTCTTTGCAATATTAATTCAGCATTGGAGAGATGAAATAATTGGTTTCATAACATTTAAATGATCTATCTAAAAATACAACAAGAAATATAATCTGTTATCTTGCTGGATGATGTAATTGCAAATTTATAAAATTACTTATTTTATGAAAGCCATTTGAACATAAAAATTCAAACCACAAAATTCTTAATGAATAGAAATAAAATGGGGAAAATTTAATAGCCTTTAAAACTAAACTTTCATTTTTTTTAAGTTCTGTTATAACAAGAGAAAATCCAAAGTCTTTAGTTAATTCTGCACATAACCTTTTGTACAAATATAAAGCAGTAATACGCATATACACTATAGCCTAGTTATTATAAAAGCATTAAGTGGTCAAGATGTTGGACCTGATTATTAATACAACACTTACTACTGTTTATGTTGCAAAGAACAATCATCTATAAAACAGATTTATCCTTAGGCATTATCATATTTTATTAAATGTACCAAAAAGCATATTAACTTTCAGGTTTTGTGTTAAACAAAAATTACTAACTATTCTATAGAAAACCACTCAACACTGTTTTCCCTTGACAAATTTACAGTGGCATATCTCTATAAAAATTATTAGATGTTTAATAATTAACAGTGGTGCATCAAATTAAATGGCTTCTATTTCAAAAATGTTTCCTTCAAATTAATGAAAAGGGAGCCCATTTAATCACTAACTGTCATAACTAGCTAGTTTGTTAATGTTAATAATAGGAAAGGAGCAAAGGGGAAGGCCAGACATTATAAGTATGGTCATCTGGATAGCTTTACCAGGAAGAAGGCCAGACATTATAAGTATGGTCATCTGGGTAGCTTTACACACCCAGGGAACTATCTGGGAAGGTGTTTGCTTGTCAGTCTAACCCGGAAAGAAGGTAATTGCTGGAGGGGTTGGAGCCACCGCAGGTGCACGAAATCTTGGAAGGGTAAAAATCCCCTAGACCCGTGGTCGGCAAACTGCGGCTCACAAGCCACATACGGTTCTTTGGCCCCTTGAGTGTGGTTCTTCCACAAAATACCACGGCCTGGGCGAGTCTATTTTGAAGAAGTGGTGTTAGAAGAAGTTTAAGTTTAAAAAATTTGGCTCTCTTATAAGTGTATTTCTTGTATCACATGATCTCACTCATCTAGGGGAAATAATGAACAACATAAACTGATGAACAAAAACAGGTCCGGAGACAGGGAATCATCGATAAGACTGTCAAACCTCAGAGAGAAGGTAGAGGAGGGTGGGGTAAGGGGGAGAGATCAACCAAAGGACTTGTATGCATGCATATGAGCCTAACCAGTGGTTACAGACAACAGGGGGGTAGGGGCATACGTGGGGAGGGGTTTGGGATGGGAATGGGGGGATGAGGACAAACATGTGATACCTTAATCAATAAAGAAATTTAAAAAAAAAATTTGGCTCTCAAAAGAAATTTCAATTGTTGTACTGTTGATATTTGGCTCTGTTGACTAATGAGTTTGCCAACCACTGCCCTAGACAAAGGAGTTCGCCCTCTTGCTCTCTCGTTCTTGCTTCGCTCCTGCTTCTTGCACTTGCTTGTTCTGTGACCCACCCTAGCCTGCCACATGGCCTTAGAAGCTACATGGCCTATGGCCATCCAGACCCCACACACAACGAAATGCAGGCTGGAACACAAGCTAAGCTAGCCAGGTGCAGGATTGGACTGTACAAACATGGCTCTGGGCAGTGGCTTTGATCTTAGCCCTGATGAAGACAAAACAGGACTTTTTCCATGGTAGAACCGAGGGAGATGGGACCTTGGACACTCAGGGGCTTAACTCCACAGCAATAAAGCTTTCCACAATACCTCACTTTCCGTGGGAGCCTCAGGAAATCCTGGTTCCTGTGGCAACCCAAGAAGCCCACTTCCACCAGCAACAGGTGGGGACACAGAGAGCACCCCGCCAGTAACATTTCTACTTACAGCAGGATTACATCTGTCCTCCAGTGCTTTCTCACAAGACTACTTACCCCCTTCAAAATGGAATGGAGATTTGAACTTAATATTTTGCTTCAGGACTAGTCTTTCTTGACATTGTTTTGTCTTCAGAACTTGATACCATATTTGTAAAAAAAATAAAATGTATGTTTTGACATCTTTTAAGTTGAAATGGTTATCAGGATAAATTATTTTATTCATTAAAAAACACACACACCAAGAAAACAGCAATAACAAAAACCAATGCCTATAAAAAGAAAGCACATACTTCCCAATTTGCAATCCTTCTGTCCCCCCACTTACTCCATCAGAAAGTTTTAAAACACGTTTCATAAAATGTTAAAGGAATTCCTTAACTCTAGAATACATTTCTTTATTATCCTGAGAAATATCAGAATCCTCTTACAATAACAGACAAGATCATGAAATCCTGCCAAAACCGGTTTGGCTCAGTGGATAGAGCATTGGCCTGCGGACTGAAAGGTCCCAGGTTCGATTCTGGTCAAGGGCATGTACCTTGGTTGCGGGCACATCCCCAGTAGCGGGTGTGCAGGAGGCAACTGATCAATGTTTCTCTCTCATCGATGTTTCTAACTCTCTATTCCACTCCCTTCCTCTCTGTAAAAAAATCAATAAAATATAAAATAAAATAAAAGATCATGAAACCCACAGCTTCAAGACAGGTAGCAGGGAGACTCACTCATATCCATTACACTGTTTTCATGGCTTTAAAGCAGGCATTCCCATTGTGTGGTTCTGCAGTATTAGCATTACCTGGGAGCCTGTGAAAATGCAAATTCTTAGACCCCACCACAGCCCTATTGAATCAGAAACCTAGGGGTGGGGCCTAGCAATCTGTGGTTTAACAAGCCCCCCAGGTGGTTCTGAGGCTAGCTCTGGTTGGAGAAAGGAAAAAAGCAGGAAACTAAACTAGGCTATAAGTCCCGAATCAGAATCATACACTTCAGTGTCATAAACAAGGCTGGGAATCTTTCTCAGAACTTCTCAGGAGCATGAGAGGTAAGAACCGTCTCTCTCTTTTAAAATTTATGGCTTGGCGGAAATGCTATTATATAAATTTAGAGAGGAGGGGCAACGGAGAGGGAGGGAGAGAGTTATTTCAAGTATAAAATAATGTGTAAAAGACTTGGTACAGCGTCACTCAATAGCAGGCTTTATTAATAATTGCTATTATTAAAGCAATAATGTTATTCAACATGAAAATGAATAGATTCTATGATTAGGAACAGTCAGTAAACATTGAAGTTTGAATCAAGTTCTCTAGTACTGTTTCTTTACACACCCATGTTCCAGCAGTAGTCATGGAAATTATGTTTAATACACAAAAGTGAATGATGGAGGGTTTCCATTCAGGCAAACCCAGAGCCCTCCAGGTGAATGGAATTTTTGATGAATCTCTCTGTTAAGCCCTACCTTAGAGGGCTTAGCACAAAGTCTTCATGCATGAATTTAAAAAAATATATATTTGAAGCAATAAAAATATTAACAAGACAAAGTCCACAAATTATCTTAGGCCAAAAGAGTTAAGATGTGTGTGATTTGGTATCTCAGAAGAGACCAAATCCAAACCCAAACCCAAACACAACACAAAGGAATCAGTAAAGAGGAGAAAAGTGTTCATGTAGCTTAAGCTTCTAGAAGAAAATGGACTCCTAACGTTTTATTTATTTATTCATCTAATTGATAAGGAAAATACGTATGTATTTTTAAATAGTTTTCAATGCCCCGGTAGCCCCTGTTTCCTTGAGATTGGTGTGCAGTCTCTTAAATAATCTAAGGATTTTGGCTTTGCTGAAATATATCTCTTTTTCCTCTTGAATTTCTTTTAAGTCACACTGCAGACATTAGTGTCTCTCTAGCTCCCGGGGCAGAGCCTGCTAACGTGGAGCTGGCCTTTTCCAAAGGTGCTCTAGTGATATGTTGACTCAATGATCCGCTAATGACAGCTGAATGCTCACAGCAGAGCCCGCCTCAGCTTGCTGCTGCTCCTTGCTGGCCCATTGAGGATGCAGGTGCATTGTAAGCACCTAAATCAGCCATTAAGGTCACTTTTATTAGTGGCTTCTGCTTACAAAACAGGACTCTTGGGGAGCATGATTCAGTTCAGGCAAAATCTTGACAGCTCAGACGAGTCACACCGTCAGGGACCAGCCGCAGCCACATCTTGTTATAGGAAACAAAGCGGGAAAGGTGCTATGGTTCTGTTTTCACTTTCACACAGTCCTGAAAACTGTTATGAGAAAAATTTAAGAGCAATAGTTTCCCAGCCTACACCTTCATTTCTCCCCGTGAGTTTTAATGTAAATTCGGCACTCCATCTCTTCTTAGGCAACTAAGATTGATTCCTTTGGAAATATCACATTTAGTTTGCTGGGAAAAGTCCACTAAGCAGACATAACTAAAAAGTTTAGTCGACTGGTAATACAAGCATTTGTAATAAAAGATAAACATCTTTAAATTCAACCTATGGAGCCCAGCCCCATGTACGACATTTTGCCTACATATTCTTTTGCTCCAGACAGCCTTAAAGATGTAAACCAAAACTAGGCTTTCTATTGCTTGACCTTGATTTCCTTTTTAATTTGTATCCTCAACTTCTGTGTTTCATTTAGTTAAATGTGTATTGATACCACACCTTCAACCATTTTAATTCATCTAGTTAACTGCATATTGATAGGATACCTTCAACAATTTTAAGTATCTAATTATTTTTGGAGCACCTGGAAACCATTGGAAAAGCATGCCAGTATTTTGTTTTCAGTTCTCTGAACCATTTTTTAATTGTCACAGGTGTAAAAGTAATTCTTCTCTTATTAAATATTAGAGAATACTGCATTGTACTTGAGCAAAACAAACTATTACAAAGGGAACTGTGATGTACTGATGCTATATTGGGGAAAGAAAAAAAAACACCATGAACAAATATACTTCACAGATTAACTCAGTTTTATGAAATTGGAGAAAAGGCAGTGTTTAAAGAGCATATAATGCAGGCTTACGCATTTTTTGTATGGCATAAATAGATCATTGAGCTGCCACATTTGATCAGCATCATTGAAGAAATTGATTACTGATGAGTTATTAGTATATTCATTCATAGAAGGATTCTTTGTTGAGTTAGTCAAAAACTTTTTCCTGCTTGATTTGTATAATCTATATATGTGGATTTGGTTCCAAGTTAAATCATTTTCATAACTGGCACCTCTACTGGAGTATATTTCAGCCCTCCTATCTCCTACTCTGGATGGCCTCGTGCATGGATAGGCTAATAACTTATTTTTTTCCAACTTGTATAGTGCTTTCAGATGAGATCATTTGCAGCAAAAATTTTACTACGTCACTTTCTTGCTCAAAATCTTTCCTATTTTCTTGATATAATATAAAAACTCAATAGCCTGTAATTTAGAAACCTCCATAATCTGGTCTTGATATAAATATAAACCTCATTTCAATTACTACTTTTTATGTTCTTATAAAACTATACTGTGGTAGAGAAGTCCTTGACCTATTTCCATTTAACCTACCTCCACTTAACTAGTTTTCCAGCTTCAATCATTTCTTCATTCTCCTCCCTAAAATATATGCCTGATATTTATAATGTGTTCCTCTCACACAGAGTAGGCTAGCTGTTATTTGCCCTTCCATTTCATTAACTAATTCAGCAATGGGATTACTAAAATAAGATTATATGCAAACCTACTTAAACAAGTGGCAATTATTATAATGGAAAAAAATAATTACTAACTGATAAGTGTAAGTTGAAATTTCCTATGAAAAGCAAGTTATATAAAATTTTATTTAAAAAGTTATATATTTTGCCAAATTAACTCTGAGAAAAAAAAGAATGAAGCCAGAGGTATCATGCTCCCTGACTTCAAATTATACTAAAAAGCAACAATAATCAAAACAGCATGCTATTGGCAACAAAGAAGACACACAGACCAGAATGGAACAGAATTGAGTGTCCAGAAACCTGTATATATATGGGCAAATAATTTTTATAAAGAAGCCTAAACATACAATGGATAAAAGAAAGCCTCTTCAATACATAGTGCTGAGAAATTTGTTAGTCCACATGCAAAAAAAAAAAAAAAAAAAATGAAAATTGACTACTGTTTGTCCCTCTATACAAAAATTAACACAAAATGGGTCAAAGATCTAAATATAAAATCTCAAACAATAAATTACATAGAAAAAACATAGGTATTAACTTATGGACCTTGGTCTTAGAGAAGATTTTATGATTTTATGAGTTCCCAAAGGCAAGGGAAGTAAAGGCAAAAATAAATGAATGGGACTATACAAACTAGAAAGCTCCTGCACAGCAAAAGAAACTGCCAACAAAACAAAAGGCAACCAGTTGAATGGGAGAAGATATTTGCAAATGCAGTTTCAACAAGGGGTTAATATCCAAAAAAAATATAAAGAACTCATATAACTCAACACCAAACAATCCAATGTAAAAAAATGGGCAGAGGACCTGAATAGACACTTCTCCCAAGAAGACATACAAATTGCCAACGAATATATCAAAAGATGCTCAACTTCACTAGCTATTAGTAAAATGCAAATCAAAATTATAATAAAACTAGAGGCCCGGTGCATGAAGTTCGTGCACAGAGGGGGGTTGTCCCTCAGCCCAGCCTGTACCCTCTCCAATCTGGGACCCCTGGAGGGATGTCCGACTGCCCATTTAAGCCCGATCCCTGGGATCGGGCCTAAACGGGCAGTTGGACATCCCTGTCACAATCTAGTACTGCTGGCTCCCAACTGCTTGCCTGCCTGCCTTCCTGATTGCCCCTAACCACTTCTGCCTGCCAGCCTGATCACCCCCTAACCACTCTGCTGCCAGCCTGTTTGCCCCCAACTTCCCTCCTCTGCCGGCCTGGTCACCCCTAACTGCCCTCTCCTGCAGGGTTGATCACCTCCAACTGCCCTCCCTTGCAGGCCGGGTGCCTCCCAACTGCCCTCTCCTGCTGGCCATCTTGTGGTGGCCATCTTGTGTCCACATGGGGGCAGGATCTTTGACCACATGGGGGCAGCTATATTGTGTGTTGCAGTGATGATCAATCTGCATCTTACTCTTTTATTAGATAGGATAGAGGCCTGGTACAGGGGTGGGGGCCAGCTGGTTTGCCCTGAAGGGTGTCCCTGATCAGGGTGGGGTTCCCTTGGGGCGTGGGGCGGCCTGAGCGAGGGGCCTGTGGTGGTTTGCAGGTCGGTCACGCCCCCTGGAAACGCAAGCGGAGGCCCTGGTATCTGGAATTTATTTTCCTTCTACAATTGAAACTTTGTAGCCTGGAGCAGAGCCAAGCCTGGGGCTCCCTCGGAGCGGCCGGCAGCCATTTGTGTTGGGGTTATAATTGAAACTTTGTTGCCTTAAGCGGGTGGACCTGGCCAGGGTGTGTGGAAAGCTTTGCTTCCCCTGTTGCCAGCGGCAACCCTGGCCTGCCCTCTCAAGCTCCATTCTGCCGCCATTTGTTTGAATTTGTTTACCTTCTACAATTGAAACTTTGTAGCTTGAGTGGAGGCTTAGGCCTGGCCAGGGCAGGCGGAAAGCTTGGCTTCCTCTGTTACCTAGGAAACCTTGCTCTCTGTGGCTGTAGCCATCTTGGTTTTGGTTAATTTGCATACTCTCTCTGATTGGATGGTGGGCGTGGCTTGTGGGCGTGGCTTGTGGGTGTGTCGGAGGTATGGTCAATTTGCATATTTGTCTATTATTAGATTAGATACTACCTCATACCTGTTAGAAAGACTATATCAATAAGACAAGTAATAACAAGTATTGGAGAGGTTGTGGGGGGAAAGGAACACTTATTCACTACTGGTAGGTATGTAAACTGGTACGGCTACTTTGAAAAACAGTCTGGAGGTTCCTCAGAAAATTAAGAATAGAGTTACCGTGTGACCTAGCAACTCCTCTTCCATGTATCTGCCCCCAAAATCTGAAAACATGTATTCACAAAGATATATGCACCCCTATGTTTATTGCAGCATTATTCACAATGGCCAAGACATGGAAACAACCAAAGGGTCCTTAGCTAGATGATTGGATAAAGAACATGTGGCACATATATACAATGGAATACCACTCAACCATAAGAAAGGATGAAATATTGCCGTTAGGGACACCATGGATGGATCTTGAAAATATCATGCTAAGTGAAATGTCAGACAGAAAAAAATAATCATATGATTTCACCCATATATACTGAGATCAACAAATGAGCAAACAAGAAAAACAAACAAAAAATCATGGACACAGACAACAGTATTGTGTTTGCCAATTGGGGCGTACTAAAGGGAAAAGGGGGTCAAACATTGTGGCAAAGATTTGACTTTGGATAGTGGGCATACAATGCAATATACAGATGATATATCATTGAATTGTATACTTGAAACCTCTATAATCTTATTAACCAATGGCACCTCAATAAATTTAATTTAATTTTTTTTTAAATTGGAAAAAACAATTATATACTTTGGAAATAACTGACACCTTGTTGTATCCAATAATATTGAAGTCAAATCAGTTTTGACAGGATAGTTATAAAATAATTGGGAGAAAAATCACAGAAAACTAGAAATATTCTACATTTATATATTTAGTAAAATATCTTTAGGATTCACTTGTGACATTTTAAAATAGTTTAAAATGTAATTTGCAGTTCACACATATTGGGTGTGGTTCATGCAGGGAAGGTGAGATATTTACAGGAAAACAATGTGCAATTGTAGATTAATTGTGATAGTTCTTTGGGAAGGAGATTATGGATCATGCCGGCTCCAGATATGTAATGTAAGAAACAGAAAAATCTAAATATGATGCAGAAGAGATTGTGCCAAACCCAGAATTCTTAAACAAGCCTGGTTTTTCTTTTTATTATAAATATATTCTAACATCTATGATATGTACAGCCATTTTTATTGGAGTATAACTGACATTCAGAAAAGTGCACATATCATAAGCTTGATGAATTTTCATAAATGTACGTATGTGTGTAATCAGAAAGAGTGCATTACCAGTTCCCCAGCAGGTCCCCTTATGCTTTCTTTCATCCATTTCCCCCTCACTCTGCAAGGGTGAGCATAAATTAAGTTTGCCTTTTTTTTGTAATATATACAAATTGCATTTATTATTTCTGTATTTGGCTTCTTTCTCATAACATTATGTTTATGAAATGTTTGCTTTATTTAACTGTAGGGCATCCAGTGTCATTGTAGTAAACTATTCTTTGTATCTTTGCAGAGAATATATTGGGTGGATTTGGTGAGAAAAAAAGGGTTTTCCTTGATTTTTCTTATGCATACCAATTTTGCATTTTATTACTCAATTCCTTCTACCTGGACTGATTTTATGTTTTTAAAGCCCCTGTCTATTGTCACAATGTAATTTCTATAAAACTAGATGCATGACCCTGGAATAAACATAAAATAAGTGTATGTCAAATCTTTACTTAACTTAAGGACAGAACCATCAGGATGGTGAAGCTAATTCAAAGAGGTTTGGATGAAACAAATAAATGTAGGGAATGAAGGGAAATGTTAGAATAGGATTACTAAGTAAGATGCAAAGCTGGTGACTGTTCTACCATTCATTAACCACCATGACATTTGTCGTTGGATGTCATCTCCCAGTTAACATGCAACTTCAGAGTCTGGTCTGTAAGTAAGAAGTATGCTGAAGGAAGTTGAATCCTCCTAGGTAATTAAATAATAAATAATTGTTGGGTGGGTCTGTTGGCCATTTTCCCAGGATCACACTGATGGGACACACAGATGTCTTGTTGCCTTATTTCCTGTCCATCTGTCGAGGTCAATTTCCATCCCACCTCCACTTGGAAGTCTTTATGATCACTCAGCTGGAAGTCACCTGTCTGGCCTAGGAGCCGTGGTAGTACATGGAATATGCTCAATATGAACTTGGTGAATGAATAATTGTATTCTGCCACTCTAGGGGCATATCACTCCTTGAGCAGAAATGGCTAATTAAGAACATAATTAAATTTTAAATTATAGCTGGAGAAATTGTGCTCTAGAAGAAAGATAAATTAGAATACATCATGGTGCAGTTAGCAGGTTTGTGTTCTCAAAACAAGTAAATATGCTAGGGGAAATAATTTATGTTAAAGTACTTTACTTTTTCATTTTTCTTTTTCTGCTTCATACTTTTGTCCTATCTTTTGATTCTGGGCTATTGAAATATTCCCTTTATAATTCTTCCTTTATTCTTGTCTTGTTTAGTAAAAGTGAAGAAACCATCCATTTAAAGTTCCATTTTAGCCATTTTTTTTCCTCTTCTCAGAGCTTGAAAAGGCTGTCCTAAGTCATGGGCTTTTATGATCACCAGTTGCCTCTGTGACTCTGGGACCCTCCATGCCATTTTTCTTATTGACAACGGACAAGTGCTTGCTGCTCATCTCATTGAACTCATTGGACTTTGTTATTCTTTTCCTCTTTGTGTTTACAAAGACATTCTCTTCTGCAAACCTTTATTAAACACTGATCTTTTCTCTTTGGCTCTACTAGGACTATCTCAATAAATCATATCACTTAGTTAAAATCTATATGGTATATCAATAAGTCAGGTTTAATCAGACTCTTTTTTCCCCCTCAAATCCTCCCAAGTAACAAAAAACATTCTTGCTGATATAGTTTTCATTTGATTTATGTGTACTATTGCTCAGACTTCCTTTTCTTACTTTTTAGATCTCTAACTGGAGTTGATAATGCAAGGTAAGAGGTAGGATGATGCTGTATAATACGTATTTCTTTATTGGGAACTCTCAATTGAAGTATGAAAGGTAATTGACAAAAAACCCCAATTTACTTTTTATGAAAATCCAGGAAAACAAAGTTTAGTGATACCCTAAATATTTGCCCTTTAGCTGCATATAACTAATTATATTAAAATTAAATTTAAAATTAGGTTAATCAATCACACCTTTCAAGTGCTCAGTAGCCACATATAGCCACCATACTGAACAGTGAAAATGTAGAACTTTCTATTGGACAGTGTTGACCCAAACCATGTGGTAGCTATAAACTGCAAATATGCAAACCAGTGACCTCAGTTCCATTTCAGGTAAAGTGCTTCTTGCTTTTTACAGAATGTTACTTACCTGAGCTCACTAGGGATTGGTGCTATCACACAGGTTTATAAATGAGTTGGAGGAGACAGAGCCCAGTGAAGTATTCAAGTGTGCAGATGAAACTAAGCTCTTCTGGGAGTGGAAATGCCAAATTGAAAAACTATGCCTGAAGGCATTATGAGGGGGCAGACATGCTTCAGACTCTCTCTCTTAGCAAGTATAATGTGATACTGTTAAGTGAAATGATTTCATCCTTACAGGATAATGTGTTCTGTTTTCCAGGTTAACAATTGACAGGACAATATCAGTTTCACTATGTGGCATTCTCCTGAATAACAAAATTTTGTAGTTGCTCAAAATCGAAATAAATTTGAGTGAATAAATGATGAAGAGACTATCTCCTACTATGTACAATAATTAAAGCTATGTATCTTTGAAATAAAACTTCTCAGAGATAACATTTTAACTTGTTTGAATAGGTTAGTCATAATTTTCCAAGTAGAAATTGAAGAAAAGGAAAAAAATTTTTAATATATTTTATTGATACTTTTACAGAGAGGAAGGGAGAGGGATAGAGAGCTAGAAACATTGATGAGAGAGAAACATTGAGCAGCCTCCCCCCTACCCCCCCCCCCCCGGGGATGCGCCCGCAACCAAGGTACACGCCCCTGACAGGAATCGAACCTGGGACCATTCAGTCCACAGGCCGATGCTCTATCCACTGAGCCAAACCGGTCAGGGCAGGAAATCTTTATTAAAGGATCAACATAAGCAAACATAGAAAATCATAGAGTGTTGTTCTGAGAAACAAATAGCTATGTGTAGTTGAAGCAAAAGTGCATGATGTAATAATTTAATTTTAGAAATGAGTACCAAGACTTACTGCAAAAGTCCTTGATAATGTGCTTATGTATAAGGCGAAGAAGAATAACCATTAAAATGAATTATTTAAACAGCAGAATAAGTAATAAAATGGGTATTATAGAAATACTAGTAGCCCTGCACACAAATACGTGCACCAGTAGCTCACTGCCGCCCTCCAGTAGCTCTCTGCCCACTGCCCCACCCTCCTGTAGCTCCTCCTGCTCCCCTCGTAGCTTGCTGCCCTTCCCCCTTCTGTAGCTCTCCGCCCAAGGTGTAACAACCATTTGCATATTACATCTTTATTATATAGGATGACTATAGAAGTAATGCAGGTTAGTGGTTCTCATTGGAGGTCGTTCAGACTTCCAGGGGACAATTGACAATGTCTGGAGACAGTTTTGGTTTTCATGATAGGTTTGGAGGTGGCTACTGTCATCTAGTGGGTAGAGAGTAAAGGTGCTCCTAAATATCTTATAATGTAAGTACAGCCCCCACTGCAAGGCTGACAACCCTTGATATAGATGGTGAATTGAAGAGTAACTTGAAACAATAAAATAATTTAGAATCTGTTGTAATAGTGGATTTAAAAAATAAGTACGAATGTTATACTAATATGTTTATTATTCTTACATTTGGAAAGGCAGCATATTGATAGGATCATTACAGAGTTAATCGAAAGTTTAAAATAAAACTTAAAGGAAACCATTGTTTTTTGTTTTGTTTTGTATAACTTATAGAATGACTTACTCAGAAATGTAGAATAAACTTAAAACTTTCTGCCTACCACCCTCCTTCCCAGGAGAGATAAGAGTTTGGAAAGTCAGGAATCAGGCTACATCTGAACTGACTATCTGGGCCACGTACCTTTACCTTAGCCCTGTAAGTATCAAGGAGCAAGGGACTTCAGCAAGGCAATATAGTCATACAATCTGCAAATAACTGTGTATCAAAATTTTCTGGCAACTAGTTAATTAATATTTTTCATGCATATAAGCACTTTACAAGGTTATCTAGAGAAATAGAAAGTAAAATATTACTTTTAGGTTTCCTATAACTTCTAAGTGAATGAAGAAAAATATACATGGGATGTCAGTGAATAATATAGAACATGGGGAGGCTGCCTTGTCTTAAAAATGTGATTATTATATGATTTGTCTGAGCACAGGAAGGAAGAAGTGAAAGCTAAAGTAGTTAGGTGAGCAATGGGGCTGAACTTTATCTCAAAGGGTAAATAATGTTTGAAGAGGTGAAAGGGAGAATAAAAAACATTCAGGGTGACTGGAGTGTTAACGAGTGGAATAAAGAACATAGGATTGAGCCATAGCATCTTCCCCAAATATTAAGATTTTATATAAACTTGATTTTTAAGTTTGCTTTAGAAAAATATATCAGAATCAACAAAATAAAATTTTATAACAAGATTGCTTTCAAATTGGAAATCTGGTAACCACAGTGCAGTAGGAATAAGGGAACTAAGATGTTTAACTCAGAGGGGAAACCTAAAAGGAGTGCCTGTGAAGTGTTATATAGAGAAATGTGTCCATTTTGTTGGTGTTGTTGTTCGAAAGGAAGAAATCCAATCAATTCACTAAAGTTAGAAGCACTCAGCTATAAATTCAATGAAATGTTTAAACAATTGCTTTCTAATAATGAAACATACTGTTTTTTGTAGATATACTGTCTTCAGCACTGAGTTGTTCTCACAAGTATACCAGAGACAGGATTCCTACATTCAGAATACAGATGATCACAAAATTCCTTTAATCTGTAAAAAAGGGGTACATAGGGGGCATTTAACAAGAAACCTGAAAGTCAGTTAATTTACTCTTTAATAACAGACATCATTAGTTTTTCTTACATGCCTACCCTGTGCCAGGTACTATTCAGGGATCTGGTAAATAAAATAATTCAGTGTTCTCTAAAATAAATGAGAAGGAACTCTAGCTTTAAATGATATTCCTGTGAAAAAATAATGTTGAAAAACTCTACATCCATTTACTCTCTTCCTAATAATTCACAAAATATAGGACACATTTATAGCTCTGTGATGTCCTTCAGTAAATAAATTTGCTTAACCTCCGAATCACCCAGCATTTTCCAAATTCACCTCAAAAAATAATTTTCCTTTTAAAGTATCATATCGACATCCTAGAACTGGTGCTTCCACAGGACTAATTTCTTTGGATGCATTTTAGTTGTAGCCACAACTGCTGCCTATGGGGTCCTATGATCTAGTAAGGAAAGTAGACAGTACAGCGCAGTGTGAAGAGCATGCGGTCCAGGTGGTGAATGCATGTTCTGTGGAAACACATAAATAGGCACCTAATGCAGTCTTGATGTCAGAGCAAGTGCAGAAAAGAATTCCTGGAGAAGCCAGTGCATAGCTAGGATGGATAGGAAGTTCGAGTGTTACTGGGAAGGAGGGAGGAAAAGAGTATTCACGACCTAGGAAATTCCAAACGTGAGGGTAATTATATGTTCATGACAGCATGGCAAGTTTTTAAAGATGTGCTTAATAGGGACTTGATATTTAGAGTATATTAACGCATATGTTTTGCTTCTCAGATTTTCTTGCAGGGTCACTACAAAGGTCATCGAAGCACAGAATTATACAATCTTAAGAGTAGCGAAGAAACCTTGATACTGTCTAGTCAGAAGCTTTTTCTGGAGTGGTCTTACATGAAGCTATCTATCCCCTGTTTAAATGTGTTTAGACCCTGGGAATGCTCTGTCTCATGATGCGTTCCCCTACCTTATATTAAGATGAAATCAACCATTCTGTAACTTTCACCTGCCTCAGGTCTGCATTCTTGAGCAGCACAAAAGAACACGGGGCTTTATTACTTTGGGAGTACCAGGGTCATTTTCTGTTGGTGATGGAATTTCAAATCAGATCTACTTAATGGAATTTTCAGTTGCTCTGTCCATTCATTTCAATACCAGACATTTCATCACTTTTAATATGTGAAATATACTAGTATCTGTGTGTCTGAAAGTTTCCTTAGGACTATAATATAAACACTGAGTTTTGCCTAACCCTTTATCAAGGGAATATTTGGGGGATTTTGTTTTGGCATCTTTTTGTACAAATGTTAGAACGTAGGAGCATTTTCATAATTCAGCAGGGTCTGCAATGTTAATGGAGCTGAGCAGCAGGATCCTCGGACCACATACTATAATTACTCCTCAGAGTGCTTGTAATTTCAATTCCAGCGCCCAGTGCTGGCTGCAATTCATTTGTTTTTCCTCTCTTATTGAAAGTGATTCACAGCAGCCGTCTGATTGTGGACATCTATTGCTTTTGCTCAGGTCTAAATTGGTAGTCCAAATTTAAAATATGGTAGGGATTGAAAATGGTACAAAAGTAAATATGTTCTGTGAGCAAAAGATTCTTCTAAAAGTATTTAAATCTTTCAGGGACAAATTAGAGTTTTTTTCCTTTCATCTCAGGCTTCCAGTGTTCAGAATACTAAAGTATAAGTAAAATATGTTCTTTTCTTGATTGAAAATTACTCAATAACTTAAAATTCCAATTGAAACATGAGATACACAGGATACAACTTGATACTTGTGTGTGTGTGTGTGTGCATGCACATGCACATACATGCAGATTTGGCATCTCAAAATTAATACATATAAAACTTTTATTTTCAACTAGTTAAAATTACTTTGGCTTTATTTTGAACAATATTAGAATTTTATATATGCTATAGTTCATTTGAAGTGAATTGCATCCTATATAATAAAAGCCTAATATGCTAAGTATCCAGTTGTCCATTCAATCAATCAAAGCATAATATGCTAATGATATGCTAAGACTGCTCAACCATTCGCTATGATGTGCACTGACCACCAGGGGGAAGACACTCCGACTGGTAGGTTAGCTTGCTGCTGAGGTCAGGCCGATTAGGACTGAGCAGGATGGGCCAGATATGCCCTGGAGCCCTCCTGTGGTCCCTCCCCAGCTGGCCAACCTCCTGCATCCCTCCCTGGCTCCACTCGTGCACTAGTGGGGTCCCGTGGCCTGGCCTGTGCCCTCTCGCATTCTGGGACCCCTCAGGCAATGTCAGAGAGCCAGTTTTGGCCTATAGCACAGGCCAGCCTGAGGGACCCCACTGGTGCACGATTCGTGCACCAGGTCTCTAGTGATTTTATAAAATGAGAAAAATAAAGCCAATACAAGTTAAAGGATTAATATTAAGATTATATGTGGAAAATCTCTAAGGACTTTCACTCTTTATGTTTGGTGTATATCTTTTTTACTAGATCATAGGCCAGGAGTGTTACAAAAGTGTAAAAGTATTTTAACTGTTCCAATAGTGACAGTAGTCTTACTTGACTAAGTATGGTGAAGTTCAAGAAAAAACTGGATACTTGAAAAGTAAACCTAAATATTATATCATGTAATGCTCATTATTTCCAATTTTCATGATTTCTTTTTTTTCCCATCAGGAAATCATCTTCTGGGATCTTTACCTTACGAAGAATGTCTTAAGGTAAGGACATTTAATCTATTAAAATGTTATTTAAACTGATCACAACATGTTTATTGCATGACATTATCTGTATTGTTAAATACAATGCCCAATTAATAAAAGGCTGACAAAAAGTAGATTTCTCTACTGATGATTGTAGCTGGTGCATCTCTGAAATTAAACATCTTGTTGCGTTTCTCTTAGAAACATGTGGTTTCCTCATTGTGTTCACTTCCTTTGATTTTGTATATGTTCAGCATTCAATTTGGGTTTACTTTGCCACCTGTTTATATTGATGTGAATTATAGATTTACATTTGTCGATCAATGTGTAAAGGATTGGAGCTATAGTATTTACCTTAAGAACTAAATACATCCTAATTTGCTTGGGCATGACATGCCAAAGTGTTGGGGTCTTTGATAGCATGTATTAATAATCTACATTTCTCTCATAAGGCTTATTTGCTAGCCTGGAAGCTTGTCTCTCCTATTCTAACCTTGAACTGTAGTAAAACAAAGAGCATTTTGCCAAATAACCATATGGGACGAATACTGTTCTAAATAATTCAAAAGTATAATTGAATGCGTGTGCATGTATTTATATATACACACACACACATACACAAAAATATGTATGCATGTATATATGTCTACAAACTGTACAATACTGCTTTATTGTAGAAACTTGTGCTATTGAAGGCTAAGACAAGGAAACTAAAAGAAAGGCTGTGTTTGTTGAGTACTTATCTTAAGAATTACTAAATTTATATGTGTGTTATTTATATCATACTAGGATAAATTGGGAATACACTCTAGTATATACATAGTAACTGTAATAGAGGATGAGTAAATATTTCTCTACCAATATTTAGACAAAATTCAGAAATTGAATATTCATAGTGATTGATATTTTTTCATCCATTAGAATCAAGACAGGCAAAAATACTGACTCATGCATGTGTTTTAAAAATATTGATTGTTCACTTTCTTGGTAAAGGTCCTGATCCAGGTGGTGGAAAATCAAAGTGAACAAAGGGAACCAAGGGAAATAATCAGTGGGCATGCGAATAAATGAATGAGAAATTTTCAAATCCTTTTCTATGCAGAAATTAAAATAGGGTGATGGGTTAGAGTGGTGAGAGAGAGAGTAATGATGACTATGTTGGTATGAGTGGTCAGAACAACTTCCCAGAGCAGGTGAGCAGTGACATGAAAGCTGAGCTGAAGCCAGCGGTACAAAAACAAAGAAGTAAAACCTTCCAGGCACAGCGGATGGCAAATGCAATGACCTTAAGATGGGAAAGAGCCATGGGACTTTGGGAGATGCATAGATTTAGCTGTCTGTCTTAGAAAGCAATTGTCTGGAGCAGTGGTCGGCAAACTCATTAGTCAACAGAGTCAAATATCAACAGTACAACGATTGAAATCTCTTTTGAGAGCCAAATTTTTTAAACTTAAACTGCTTCTAACGCCACTTCTTCAAAATAGACTCGCCCAGGCCGTGGTATTTTGTGGAAGAGCCACACTCAAGGGGCCAAAGAGCCGCATGTGGCTCGCGAGCCACAGTTTACAGACCATGGTTCTGGAGTATTGACTTTACAGAGTCAGATGCCTGTTGGGCAGCACTGGTCAGATGCCACTCCACCGCTTTGATATCACCTACTAACTGGACAATGAAGGGTGGTCTTAATCCAAGTGTGAAAACTTAGAAGTTTATGGTGAATTTCTAGTTTAGATAATACTCATTTTTAAAGTAGACTAATAAAAAATGTTACTTATATTCTGGTTCAGGCCAATTCTGTAATTTAGAGATAACTTTGGAAGAGACTGTGGTCATTATTGTAGTTTTCCACAGAATTCCACGTTGACCAGGAATCTTGTTAGGTCAGTGTTAAATTACTTTTACATCTTTGTTTTAAATAATAGATGGTTACGTTCAGAAGCCGTCCCTTTTGTATTTAATTTCTCCATCGTCTTGATTAAGCGCCACAGTTTTTAGCTCCCAGATTTCTCTCAGCAGGAAGTTTTTCACAACCCTTCTCTTATCCTTTCTCTTTATTGGTTGTCTGGTAATAAAAGCATAATCCTATCTTTTACAACATCACAGGCTGATAACAGCGTGAACATACTCAGAGGATTCTTGCTCTCATTAAACTTTTAATTTCTTTATTGACTTTAATTAAATTTGAGAGGCTTTTTCACTGACAATAAAGAAACATGTTTGTATGTAGGATTAATAGCATTGTAATAGCCAGACTATAGGTGATAATTTGGGTGAAAGGATAAGCTTCCTCTTATCCTAAAATTATAATTGTGAAGTTTTCCATCTCTACATTCCTGGCTTTTAAAGAAGATGAATATTATACCATATAAACTGGCATGAAAATTGCATTGCTCCCTTGACAATGCCTCATAAGCCTATGACTCTCAGGTGAAGCTTTCTAAATATTTTAGCTGACTTGCTTTGTGGAAATTACATTAAGGAGTACCTATGCATTTAAAAGGCAACAGGGATATTTATTAATTCAGTGAACAAATATTTATTGAGCAACTGCAATGTGATACGCACTCTTCCAATCAATGAGCAGCATTGGTGCTTGAGGAAAGAAAAGCGCCTGCTCTCCCAGAGCCTGCGTTATAGTCGAAGAGATAAACAACAGACAGATAAACTGATATAAATAAACAGCATATTTTTAAATAGTTACATGAACTCTTAAAAAAATTAGGCCGGATTATGTGATGGAGTGACAGGTGGGATGGAAGAGGTGCTGCTCAGAGAAGATTTCTCTGAACATCTGATAATTAAGCCAAAAGAATTATT
This sequence comes from Eptesicus fuscus, assembly GCF_027574615.1. Lineage (NCBI taxonomy): Eukaryota > Metazoa > Chordata > Mammalia > Chiroptera > Vespertilionidae > Eptesicus > Eptesicus fuscus. The sequence goes on from NC_072478.1 coordinate 97,540,343, forward strand.
AATTTATTATATTTAGTCTTTTCCTAGTTTTGTAAGACTTTGATTAAATCTGCACTGAGTTGAAGTAGCATATAAGCATTTGGAATTAAAGCTAATGGAAAGAAAAAAATATTTATTTTAAATAATAAATAATTTATTTTATTTTCCATAAAAGGGCCCAAATTAAATATGCTTACTTATTATTTGTGGTACTAGAAATAATTAAAGCCTTGTCATACAGGAGAAAAATGAAGTAGATAAAAATGAACAAAACCTGAGATTTGCTCCATTGCAGGTGATATTCTATAGCCTCACTGTCCAAGGACTCTAGTTCCACTAGAAACAGGCTATGTATATCTCACATTGAGTTAGCGTGCCGTTAGTGTAAAATAAGCAATCTATTTAGATATATTCAAATATTTTTACTGATTACAACTTACAATTATAATACTTTGGGTATGTTACGTTAAATTACATATACAGCAGGTCCTCAAATAACATTTTATTCAGTGTCGTTTTATTATATGTTGATGAGAAGAAAAAAGATTTCTGTCTGGGGCCACTGTGTGGAGTTTTCATGTTCTCTGCATGTCTGCGTGGGCTTTTTCTTAGAATTTCACTTTTCTTTCAAATCCCGGAGAGGTGAATGTTCGGCTGAATGTTCGTCTTAGGGAGTGTGTGTGTGACTGCACCCTGTGATGGAAAGGCATCCTGTCCAGGGTGGTTCCCACCTTGTGCCGTCAGCTGCTGGGATTGCTCCAGCCACCTGTGACCTGTAACTGGAATAAGAAGGTTGGGAAGTCATTATCTTGTTTTTTTAATCTTTCTTAAATGTATATATAGCTCACATTCAGTGTTTAATATTAGAAGCATTTGGGGTCTTTATTGGTAAGTTTGGTTATGTATTTGTGACCAGGAATATGTTGTAGGAACTTAACTCTTTTTTATAGCAATTAGCCTATTTAAAATTTGTTTCATTATGCATCATATCACTTCAAGTTGCAGTTTCCAACAACCTATGGATGATGTTGAGGAAGGACTTACGGTATTACAAAATTAATTTCACCAGTTTCTTGTTTCCTTTTTGAATGTGGCTGTTTGAAAATTTTAAATTCTATATCGAACACTTTTTTGTGGTTCACCTTGTTTTTCTGTTGGTCAGTACTGCTCTATACTGCCAATGTTCCCTTAGCATATTGCGCATAATTTACATTTAAATTAGCCATTTAAATGAATGCTTATGAAAGATGACATGTTTTCACTTTTACATGATAAAATATGAATAGAATTTACTCAAAACGAAATACTTTTGAGGTTCTATTATGTTAGAACTAATATCTAGTATCTAGTAATATTTGGGAAAGACATGCTAACACAAAATAATCTTTGAAATCTAGTAATTTTTGCATTCTGTTAGGAAAAAGAACATTCTCATTTGTTGGAGACTTGGAATGTCATCTGGAAATCTAACTACACTAAGTTTAAAACAGATACATTTTCGTTCTTTATGACCATGTAGAACCTTCCTAAAACTTACCTATCTTTTTCAGGGATAACCTTTGGGCAAAACTGAGTTTTAATTTTCATAAAGGAAATTATTCTAATGAGAAATTACAATGATATTTTTAATCTGATTCAAATTCCTTTGCACACTGACCTTGGTCTAAGTAATTTAACCAGACATACAACTGTCAGAAAAATATTCTCTAGGTTGAAACAGTTCTGATGAGAAAGAGGTTATCTTCTGTTGTTGTTTTCATTTGTTTGCTTGTTTGCTTATTGTAAAGAGCCATTTCCCATGCTTGTGAAGCATATTTTAAAAGTAGAAATATTTAGAAGTAAAACAGAGATAGCAATTCACAATTAAGAATTTAGTCCAAGTAGAAAAGACAAATTCAGTTTTAATTAGTCCTTAAACACATAAAGTTTCTAAAGAGTTCTTGGTTTGTTTAAGCACTATAATACGCTCTCTGGTAAATATTGTTTAGCATTTTAAAATTACAGGGTTTTTCCAGGCTAAATGGAGTCCTCTTAATGATAAGTAACTGATTTGAAGATAATTACTTATCTGATGGAGATCTCTCTTAAAGGATTATCTGTTTTTCACTCCATGCTTAGTATATGAATCTTATTCATGCTGATAAAACTTATTTATATATTTTTTCACATAGCGATTACTATTACTGCATAACAATTACTCTAAAACTTATCAGCTTAGAACAGCACTTTTGTTATGCTTACTGATTCTGTGAGTTTAGAATATAGGAAGATCACAGCACAAATAGATTTTCTCTGTTTTATAATGTCTGTGGCCTCAGCTGGAGAAACTTAATATTTGAGAGTGAGTGGCCTGGAGTGACTGAGTGACCTGGAGGTGTTTTTATTCACAAATATGGTTGTTCATTTTAGCTGTCAACTTCAACCTTAAACTTGGGATCCCAAATGGTGCATCTACATGTGATATCTTCATGTGTCTTGGACTTCCTCATAGCGTGGCTTCCTCAGAATGGTTGGTTCTTTACATAGCAATTCAGAGTTCAACAAGTGAGTGTTCCAGTGAGTAAGGTGAAAGCTGCATTGGTTTTAATGACCTAGCCTCAGAAGCCATACAGTGTCAGTTCAACCCTATTCTATTAGTTGTAACCAAATCCAAGCCCACCAAGATTCAAGGGAAGGAGGGAACACAAACTCTATTGCTGGGTGGAAGGAGTGTCAAAAAACTTGCAGACATGTTTCAAAACCATTACATATTGGGAGACACATCTCTTTCCAGAATGGGTCTTGAGGAAAATTATAGAATTATCAAGGAGATAGTAATGGAAGGGCTAATTTTGTGGTAGTCTAATATAGAGAATTATATTATTTTTATTACTGGGTATTGAGATGGTAGGAGAAAAGTTATGTGATCCGTTAGAAAACTAGTAAGTACCCAATTTTACAGGAACTTGAAAAGAGGATCAAGCATTTAAGCTTTTGGCATCAAAACTTTTGCTTTTACTGTTACAACTTTTATTTTCCTCAAACCTTACCTTTTTTTATAAAGTCTGAAAATAAATACATTAATATTACCTTTTTTGAGTAAATTACCTAGCTATAATCTATAATAATAAAAGCATAATATGCTAATTAGACCAGATGTCCTTCTGGACAACCTTCTGGACGAAGCCGGGGCTGTGAGGGAAGCCCAGGTCCCGGGTGCCAGAGGGAAGCCAGTGCCGGCAGCCGGGGGAAGGAAGGCCTACTCTTGCAAGCATTTCGTGCATCAGGCCTCTAGTTTTTTATATAAAATTAGCCCCTAAGGAATGAGACTACGATCTTTGGGGAATTATTATATTTTTCATTCATAAAACATTTTATATTGATTCAGAATTATTTGCTTGCTTCTTTTTAAAATAGTTATTCTTCTAAATGATGATTGAAATTTTGGGTGCTCATCTATTGCTTTCATGTACATATAAGATACATCTCTAGGTTCATCCCTCAGAATATTCCAGTGAGTCCAAGGATGGGTCCTATTTTTATAGAACTTACATTCTTAGTGGAAAGAGACATACAAAAAATAAATACATAAATAACAAAAAAAAAAAAACACACAACACCAGGAAGTCATAAGTTTTATGGTGAAAGAAAAATAAGGTGAAAATATAATAGAATGAAAGTAAAATAAGGTGATGTGATAGAACCAGAGAGGTGGTGTCATTTTGCCTTAGAGCATTGGGGAAGATCTCAATGGGACTACAATATTTAAACCAAAACCTAAATGACAAGCCAGCTGTAGATTCATGAAAAGTCTGGGAGTTAATGGTGATGATGATAGTTAATTTAATGTAGTAACTGAGCTAAGCAATGCCCAAATAGCTGGTAAACATTAATTCTGAGTGTGTTCATGAGAGTTTTCTGAGAGACATTACATATGTTTCAGTAGACTAAGAAATCCCATCTCACCAATGTGAATGGGCCCCATCCAATTTGTTGATGGCTTGAATAGATCAAAAATGCAAAGGAGGGTTGAATTCTCTTTCTCTTTTTTGAGCTGGGATGTCCATCTTTTCCTGCTTTTCAGACATTGAATCTCTTGATTTTTTTTTTCTTCAGACTTGGACTGAATTATACCACTGGCTTTCCTGGTTGTCCAATTTGCAGAAGGTATAATATGGGATTTCCAGCCAATTCTTGTAGTAAATCTCCTATTATATATCCACTAGAGGCCCGTTGCATGAAGAGATTCGTGCAATAGGCCTTCCTTCCCTTGGCTTCCAGCACCGGTTTTCCTCCGGCCCTCGGGACCCAGGCCTTCGCTCTAGACGGAGTCTGCCTTCTTCATCTTCACTGCAGACTCCAGCTGGAGTCTGCCATCTTCGCTGCAGATTCAGGCTGGAGTCTGCCGTCTTCATCTTTGCTGCAGACTCCAGCCAGAGTCTGCCATCTTCACTGCAGACTCTGGCTGGAGTCTGCCATCTTCGTCTTCACTGCAGACTCTGGAGTCTGCAGTCTTCGTCTTCACTGTGGCCAGAGTGCCACTCCTATAGATCCCTTCACCCCCTGCCTTCCCTCTCTTAGCAGGCGTCCTGCCCCGCCCGGCCACTCCACGCCTGGAGCAGCTGGGCGGCCGCCATCTTTCTCCTAATTTGTATATTCCCTCCAATTGGCTGGTGGGCGTAGTGGAGCGATGGTTAATTTGCATGTTTCTCTTTTATTAGTGTAGATATACATCCTATTGGTTCTCTATCTCTGGAGAAAACTACTAATCCAGATGATTAGTAGAGCAATCCTACTAATCATCACCTTTTTGGTATCTAAACTCCAACCTCATGGAACAACTTTGCCTTACTAAAACATGAAATGTTTTTACCTTGTCATACCTTAGCATTTGTTCCCTTTGCCTATAATATAATTCTCTTTTTCAGCAAGAAAAAAGGACAAAGAAGAAATTAAACAAAACAAAAAATAAAATAATGAAAACAGCCTCTCTGTTCAAGATCCAACTCAATTATAAACTTGCCTTTTCTTACCTTCCAAAATAGCCACATTTTCTTTTATCTTTTCATAATGTTTTATTACTTATTTTATGTTATTACTAGTTGTTTTATTGTTTCCTGTTTATATTTCTCACCAAATGGTGCGATTGACTGGAAAAAAAAAAGTGTTTTGGGGGTGTGTGTGCTTGTGCCTACCTCAGTGTTTGGCACATAATAAGGTCAAAAAATGTTTCTTTAATGTAGTTTCGAATCCATAAACCTTTTTTTAAAATTAATAGACTGCTGTTTGATAGTAAATATTTTTGGAAGACTTCCGTTTATTCAATTGTATTTTATCATATGTTTTTGTGTCTCTACCAATCCACAGTAGATAATATTATGGAAAAACACCTAAAAACTCCCCTAGAACAATTTTAAAACCTGTATGAAGGTTTAATAAATTGACTGTATTTCTCAGTCAGTGATATAAAACAACCCTTGAATGAGAGGACTGATATTTGATGTATGGAATTTGCAGCCTTTCTAACACATTCCACCAACTGATCACCTCCTGTTAAGTGAAAATGTGTTTTCAGTGTCCTGCTATCCACAGAACTCCTCTATTCATTTTTGGTAATTATAGATTAGCTTGTCTATTAAGAACTGTGAAATAAAAATAGCAGTGGTGATAAAGTCATATGTGTGCATTCTTATGAGAGAAAAATCCAGGGGAAGAAACATATTGTCTCCACTTTGTTTTCATGAAAACTTTGTATCCCAATGTTTCTCCTAGCTCTTCATCTGCTCCTTTTTGCCTAACTTGGGTTCTCTTTCTATTTAACTGTGGTTCTTATCTGTAGTTCAAACTTTTCTTGATTATTTTCTCTCCTGATTCTTGCTACTTAATATTGCATTGTTATTTTGGTTTTCAGGTTATAGAAGAGGTGTGATGATAGTAACAACTGATAACTAGTCTATACTTTAGAGTTTCTAATGAAATTTCCACATTTATAGTGTTTGAAATAGTTTTATATTCCTGTGAGTCTATTGTCTGCAAAATAATGATTTTAAAATCTCTGTCTAGATTTGAATTTTCTGTGTCATCCACCTTACTGATATGCTAAGGTTAGTTTCCTGACTGCTTCATGATGATGCAGTGCTGATACCTTCTTCCTTGTGATCATTTTTTATTTGCTCTCATTCTACTCCCCTAACAAAATGCTGTTTACCAATCTTAAAATTTCAAATTCTGCCTCTATGAATTACTCCCTCAGTTCTCATCAACATTTCCATTCTTCCCATTATAACATTAAAGGGGCTGAAAAATAGGTATTATTAGATCCCTTTTTTTTTTTGCTGTTAGAGATTTTCAAATATTTATAACTAATATTGGAAATTCCTCAAAAGAAGTAACCATCATAACTTAAAATTCTCATTACCTCATAAGTTGGGCTATATATAAGAGGTATAAAATATAGCTTTTTGGAAAATTGATTTCAGATAAAATAGTTTTATTAAATAATTTGGTAAACTGAAATATAAGGGAGTAAGATGATTTTTAATATATTGTAATAAAACATAAATGTGATAAAATATTAAAATCCAGGTCTATTACACATTGGCATTATAGAGTTCCTGAGTTCCAATAGCCCTATTAAAGCCTGGTTAAAGTCAATAGGTTTTACCCAATGTTAAAGTTTGGATAAATTAATCTTGGATTAGTAAGTGTATTCAAATAATGGCTTTGGTGCAGAACCTGGAGACTAAAGAACAGGTCTTTGAGAGGTTGGTAATAACACAACAAAGATGATAGCAGAATTCTCGTTGAGTTGATGACCTTTTTAATTAGGTGTTGACACATGCATTTAACTAAATTTAGTAATTTATTGAATTACTGATCATCAGCCTAGAATGAATGCTTTGAAAGACCTGCTTTAGGATTACCAATACTTAAATTATTGGGAAGTTACATCAGAACCCACTATTTCTCATAATTTTATATGTAATTATGCTTAAGTAAATAACATGATAAATTAAATAAAACCTCCTGTTATGGAATGCCATCATTTCTAGTCACTTGTGTTGCTATTGTGGCAAAAATTTTTATTCGTAAATAATCTAACCAATCATTAAACAAGAAAGATACCTGGACAAAGCAAATCTCTCTTTTCTCTATTATAGTTTAGGTGAGAAGTTCAGGTTAGAAGTATCTCTAATAGAACTTTGCTTTGGTAAGGCTTGTTTTTGTTCCAGTGCTTTATGTTTATGTATGACTATGGACTATATGTGCTTTTGTTAAAGTATTTAAACAAGTAGGCTATTAGACTAGGGCAGCTCTAATGCATTGGTAATCTCTGTAAGCAACCAAATCCTAAGCCACAGTCAATGAACTTGAATCCAAGAAAATGAAACCTAAGAACCGCCAATCAAAAATGGCAAACTGGGCTTTCCCAAATCAAGTAACTGTTTGACTTATAACCAATCATATAACTTCTTTGCTTCAGTGTCTTCTCTATAAAAACCTCGCCATTAGTTCCTGTTGATGGAATGCTTCCAACCACTCATGGTTTTGGTGCTGCCCTATTCAAATCGATGTGTGCTCCTGAAAATGTTCATGTGTGTGTCAGTTTACCTTTAACACGGGAGAACATGGCTGATTGTATGACAAAAGTTTTGTTGTAGAAATCAAATCCTATTAGAGGGATAAAAACAAGCATTCATTATATCCTAAATAATTTAAGCCCATATATTATTAAATGCCAATTTGTAGAGTTTTAATTTCTATAGAAAATCTCAAGTGAGAATGATCATTGCTGTGTGTCAGCCAATATGATTTTGATTTCCAGGTATAAAAAATACAACCAAAATTGGTTTAAGCAAAAGGCAAATTCCTTTAAAATTGAGATGTCCATTAATAGGTATAAACTTAGCTGCTTAATTCCCAAGATCACGCAATGTCCCTTGATCCAATTGCCCTGTTTAAATTTTGGTTCTCTTTCATACTAGCTCCTTGTGTTTGCAAGGTGGCTGCCACCAGTCCAATCACCGCAGGGAAAGAAGATAACTCTGTGTGAGAAATCTCAGCAAAAGCTTCAGAGATCAGTTGTTTGTGATGAGGTCATGTACCATCCTTGAACCAATCACCCAGATACGGAAATGTGAGGCTGTATGAGGCCAGGCTTGAGCCAAGTACCAGACTTTTACCTTGGAATGAAATCTGTTTTATAGGAACCACATGTATTGAGAGTACATGATTAATGTTTTTCAAAATGAGAATCAATAACCAAAAACATTTATTAGCCACTACAAGACAGATCTAGAATAATAGGTAGCTTTATAAAGGAGCCTGGACTAGCTTGGCCTTAAAGAACGGACGGGTATGACTCTCTTTACAAAATAAGAAAATGGAAACTCCAGAAGGATTCAAACTTTTTTTAAAAAAAAATATTTGTTTTTATTGCTTTTAGAGAGAGAGGAAGGGAGAGGAATAGAGAGATAGAAACAGCGATGATGAGAGAAAATAAGCAATTGGCTGCCTCCTGCATGCCTCCTCCTGGGGAATCAAGCCTGCAACCTGGGCATGTGCCCTGACTAGGAATAGAACTGGTGACCTCCGGGTTCATAGGTCTATGCTCAATCATTGAGCCATGCAGGCTGGATGGATTCAAACTTTTGAGTAGCATGGCCATGAATATCATACCAAATGCATACAAACTAATAAAACTTAGTTAAATCATAATTAATCATACCAAAGAATTACAAATTCATTTTTCCCCAAATTATTTTGAGTTCCAGGTAAAAAGAGTAAAATGCAAATTATTTTTCTTTTCATTATATTTTATATGTAGTTTCTGTTTCCTTTAAATTACAGGAAAAGTTAAATTTTAAACACCAGATTATTGTTGCAGCCTAAAATTTCTGTGTGTTTTGTTTGCTTTCCTGAACTTCACGTTTACAAAAAATAATCAGGTGAACAGAAAATGAATAGACTGAAATTTGCCACCTTGAAAATTAAGCTATATTGTAGATATTGTATCCCAAGTTTTATTTTCTACAGACCCTATTACAAATCTTTGCTTCTCAATCATTTAATGGATTTAATTGATTTGTGTATATTGGATTAATGCAAAGCTGAAACTTTTACTTGTGGTGTGATTTAGCAAAGAAATATGATCTGAGGTCAAGGAGGAGAGAGTATGGAAGGGAAGTAAAGAGAGAGAGAGAGAGAGAGAGAGAGAGAGAGAATATCATCTGGAACATGAGATATTTCCATATGCTACCAGATAAGAGGGATGCAAACATCCCTTGATCTGTAGAATGTGTGAAGTGTCTTTCTATTAGAATGGAGATGCTTTGCAGTGTGAGCTTTCTGCATTATAAAGGAGGCAATTGGTTTTCCATTCATGCTTCAGCCTTATCTTCTACCATCAAAGGTGATGCTATTTTGGTATCAGATCCTGAAATGTGATGACAGCATATGATCTTCCCAGACTCTGAGTGGAATCGAATGGGTGGCTTATATACTTCACACCTGTGTTTCTCTCAGACACAATTACTTATACAGGATCACCTTACATCAGCTGTGTTAATGATGTTGTAGCATCAAGTGATAGCATGATCACAGCTTTTGACACTGATTTCCTAGGTATGGCATCAGCTTTCTTATAAACTTATTACCTTCTTCTTTTCTTCCATTAACTTCATTTTATTTTGACTGTGAGGTTAATTTTCATTAAAGCTGAGTGAGATACTGAAGGGAAAATATAGACTCTGACAACTTCAACAAGAAAGAGGAAAGAAAAGTGGCAGAAGATTTCACAACACATGTAAAGGGTGGCAAGGCAGCACTGACTGTATTTAAAATTAAAAGCAAAGGAAATAGGTGCTTGGAGACTCAACTATGAGAAAAGTCTGCAGTTTATTTAGTGTTCTTACAAGGAAGTTGAATGGCTCTCTACTTGCTTTTCCTCTAAATCTATTTCATTCAACATAATTGGCCTCTGGGTAATATATAACTAGAATTGTCAGTTTATTTTTTAAATTTTATTTTAACTGGTGAAAAATATTGAATTGTAGAAAATAAATGAACAAAAAAGATTAATTGATTTTTACTATATGCTCTACCATAAATTTAGAAATACATTACTTGAACTCTAAAAAATTATAATTCATAAAATAGAACAAAAAGATGGAGCAAGGAAACTCTTTGGGATTTTACCAAGATTTCACTCACTACTGATGGGGTCCACTCCCTAGCCAATCTCCAGGCTAGACTGACAGGCAAACACCAACTTCCCCCTGCTTGCACCCATCACCCCTTTTGTTTGAAGTCTTCACCCAATGATGTGCAGGAAATGGACAGGTGATTCCTTGGAGGGGGGAGGGGGGAGAAAGAGATAGAGATAGATAGATAGATAGATAGAGAGAGAGAAAGATTGAGAGATTGAGATTGGTTACCTCCCGCTCACCCTGACCTGGGCCAGGAATTGAACCAGCAACCAAGGTATGTACCCTTGACTGGGAATTGAACCTGCATCTCTTTGGTCCATGGACCAACGCTCAAACCACTGAGGCAAACAGGCCAGGCATGAATGACTTTATAGGAAGATTGTAACATCCCGTAAAGCATCCTATTACATCATCTGTAGTGTAGTCACATTGCCAGCAGAAGCAGACCTGTAGCCTAATAGAATTTCTGATTTAGCACAGATTGTATAATGTCTCTGACTTTTAGGTAATGTTCTTTCCTTCATCCATGACTATATTAGAATGGTAGTCTTGAAAATGAGTATCCCCTCCCTCCATATATATTCTAGTATTTTTTCTAGGCTAGGGATATAAGTTTTCTATGCTGCCTGGGTCAAGTAGGTTACTGTGTCTTCGTGTTTTTGTGGATTTGGGTGTGTATTTAAAATCTTTGAATTCTTGTTGCTTACTCAAATCATATTAAATATGAATGTATACCAGAAGCTGAAGTTAAGTTCTAGATATAAGCATTATCTTTAAGTATTTTAAAGGTTAATATTAATGTTATTTTATTCACTCTTCCAGAATTAATATGAAATTGTATCATTACATGCTATGAAGTTGTGATACATGGTGTTATGAGCAAATGTAATGAAGGGAAAGGATAATGGACAGTGGCAGGGCAAAAGATTGTTCCCTAATATCTAAACTGTGAGGAGTGAATAATAAAGCAAGGGTATGGTAAGCAGAGCCCCAAATCTGAAGCAAATGATAGGCCACTTTTGAGCTGTTTACTAAATAAGGAAAAGATAATGCAGAAATATGAGCAAAAAGTTTCTTCATCTGATTTACATACTTAAGTAAACACTTTCATTGCTCAGGAATGAACCAAGAGTATCCACAACGGATTTAGGAAGACTGTTTAGAAAACCATTACCTTCACCCAGGTGAGACATAATAAAAATTAGTCTCCGATGTAGCTGTGGAGAAATCAGTAGCTTTAATAAAATATTTAGGAGGTAAGATTGATAAGACTTGCTGATTGATAGGATAAGGGAAGTGAGGAAGTAGAAGCTCAATTAAGGATTATTCCATTCTGAGTGCAATAATCAAATTTGGGCATAAAGATCATAAGTGTAATTTTGAATGTGTGGAATTTGAGGTACCCTATGACAACTACTAGTAAGTGTTAGATGTCAAGTTGAAAGACACTAGTACACACAGAGGAGAAAACTATTCTAGGGTATATATATATATATATATATATATATGTCAGATTACTTAAAAAGATAATTCTATAAAGTGTTTAAAAGTGTTTAAAAAGAATTTCAGTTTACATAGAAGTTATACTTGTTTTTCACATTTTCAATGTAAATTTCTATTAGTAAGTATAAATTACAGATAAGTTAATTTCACATAAGCATAAAGAAGATTGTTTAGACCTTGATGGCTTTGGAGATGACATTTTCTCATTTACCTATGTAATCATTCAAAAGCTAGACAACTAGGAAGTTTTAGATTTATAAGGTTTTGAGACCTGATAATATTTCTATTATAAAACAAAAAATGTATCTTTATTCATAATGTTTTAAAATGAATATAGATTCTTAAATTAGTTTTTAAAAATAATAAAGATAAATTTAAGAAACTGAGATAGAAGTATAAGGAAAAGAGAGTTGACAAAGTCAATAATTTTAAAAATCAGAGTATGACATCAACAGTTACGAAGTTAATATTACCAATGCTTTAGCAACATCCCTACTAAAAGAAGAGTCTTATTGTTTCCATGAATTCCCAAGGTTGGTGATCACACTTAGAAAAATGGAGAAATCATTCCATGTTGCCCTTAAACTTTATGGAGCATTTTGCAGTTTCATTTAAGTAGTTTATGGTTTTATGTTCATCATAGTAATTGTCTTCCCACAAAGATATGGTAAAGGTAGAGCAATGGCAATAATTCTGTAGATTAAGTTTTAAAAGGTGCTGTAGGATTCACATAACCCAACAGATTTGGTATTTGGTACTTCCCCTATGAATGATTCATGACCAGAGCAGTGCTGAATCAATTACTGCACTCAGCAGTGGGTTACTTCCAAAATGCTGCATGAGGAATCAGTGCACATTTGTGACCAGAAAAGTAAATATGTGAGAGCAGTACTTTTTTATTTTATGTGCCTTTGCATAACTATTTTAATGTCTAAAGAGTGCTAGAGATGCCTAGAGATGCAAATGCAGAGGTTCCATTCAACTTCATCCTTCATCCGCTGTATCAAATATGTTATATCTGCAGAAGCACACATTATTTTGTAAGCAGTAGAAATACTATATTTTTAATTATCGGGTTTCTCTCTGAATCATCTTAAAACTCAATTTTGTCAACCCATACCTTTAAACAGCTGCTATTAAAATCTTGGTTTTTTTCAAAGAGAAAGAAAAAAGCAAAACCCATAAGAAATGGTAGGGGAGGTGATAATATTCTATAACATTCTCTGTATCTGCTTTTTTTCTTTTCTTTTCTTTTCTTTCTTTCTTTCTTTCTTTTTTTTTTTTTTTTGGTGGAGTACAACATTTGCTGAGAATGCTAATTTCAAGCTTTCTTCTAGGCCAGTACTATTCATCAGAATTATAAGGGAAAACAAATTCAAATCACATGTAATATTTTAAAATTTCATAGCTATATTATTTATTTATAGGTAAAATTTTTTTCAGTGTTTGTTTATTTATTTATTTATTGTCTAAAGTTTTACATATGTCTCCTTTTTCCCAGATTAACCCCCTCCCCCCTCCCCGATGGCCATTCCCACTCCAGGCAAGCCCCCACCGCCCCAGTGTCTGTGTCCATTAGTTATGCTAATATGCATGCATACAAGTCCTTTGGTTTCTCTCTAACCCCCCCCCCCCGCCATTTGTCTCTGAATCTATTCTTGTTCATCAAATTATGTTGATCATTATATCCCACATATGAGTGAGATCATGTGATATTTATCTTTCTCCAACTGGCTTATTTCGCTTAGCATAATGCTCTCCAGTTCCATTCATGCTGTTGCAAATGGTAAAAGTTCCTTCTCTTTTATAGCAGCATAGTATTTCATTGTGTAGATGTACCACAGTTTTCTAATTCACTCATCTGCTGATGGGCACTTAGGTTGTTTCCAAATCTTAGCTATTGTAAATTGTGCTGCTGTGAACATAGGGGTGCATATATCCTTTCTGATTGGTGTTTCTGGTTTCTTGGGATATAGTCCTAGAAGTGGACTTCATCAAATGGGAGTTCCATTTTTAACTTTTTGAGGGAACTCCATACTGTCTATCACAGTGGTTGCACCATTCTGTATTCCCACCAGCAGTGTAGGAGGGTTCCTTTTTCTCCACATCCTTGCCAGCACTTGTCATTTGTTGATTTGTTGATGATAGCCATTCTGACAGATGTGAGATGGTATCTCATTGTTGTTTTTATAGGTAAAATATTTTGACATGTCTTATTTATTTTAATTTATTTTAAATATATTTTTCTTGATTTCAAAGGTGATTGTAGAGAGAGATAGAAACATCAGTGATAAGAGAGAATCATTGATTGGCTGCCTCCTGCACACACCAAACTGGAGATCAAACCCATAACCCAGGCACGTGCCCTGACCGGGAATCAAACTGTGACCTCCTGGTTCATAGGTCAATGCTCAACCACTGAAACATGCCAGCCGTGCTAACATGTTTTATTTTAACAAATGGATAAAGTATTATTTATGCATTTATTCAATATAAAAATTATTGAGATATTTTACATTGTTTTGTACTAAGACATCAGTATCTGCTTTGTATTTTAAACTTACAGCACATCTTAAATCAGACCAATGACACATTCAAGGGCTCAATATCTCCACATGACTAGTGGCTAAAGTATTGAATGCAGAGGTTAAGGGACTCAAACATGACATACTTATAATTTCTGATTATCCCAATAGATATGTGAAATAAGAGTAAGGGTATCAGATTTGAAATCTAATAACACATCAAAACCAAAAGGAGATGCAGGTTACTATAGTACTAAGAATATATAACTCAGCCTCATTATCTATATATATAAAAGCCTAAGCGACCATTAAGGCAGAATGACCGGAATGACCAGTCACTATGACGTGCACTGAGCAGGCAGGCAGGTGAGTGGTTAGAGATGAGCAGGCAGGCAGGCAGGCAGGTGAGCGGTTAGGGGCGAGCAGACAGGCAGGCAGGCAGGCGGACGAGCTGTTAGGGTCAAGCAGTCCTAGATTATGAGAGGTATGTCTGACTGCCAGATGTCTGACTGCAGGGATCAGGCCTAAACCAGCAGTTGGACATCCCCTGAGGGGTCCCAGATTGTGAGAGGATGCAGGCCGGGCTGAAGAAACCCCCTACCCCGTGCACGAATTTCGTGCACCAGACCTTTAGTTTCTATATGAAATTAGTAAGAGTGAATTTTTTCATGATTGAAACAATATAATTCTAGCTAATAACTGACAAGGCTCTGAGTCCTACAGTTAAATTAGAAGTTTGTAATAAGAGTACTCATATTTGATAGTAAATGAAGTAAACAGATCTTATTCACCGATGGAGAATAGAGAGGGGGTGAGAATGGCATAGAGATCCAAGGAAAAGTAGAAATAAAAGTCTCAAAAATTAACCAAAA
This sequence comes from Eptesicus fuscus, assembly GCF_027574615.1. Lineage (NCBI taxonomy): Eukaryota > Metazoa > Chordata > Mammalia > Chiroptera > Vespertilionidae > Eptesicus > Eptesicus fuscus. The sequence goes on from NC_072478.1 coordinate 97,555,409, forward strand.
TATCTTTAGTAGTTAGTGAGGATTATACCTTCATTTAATTATCTCTAATTCCCAGGAGAAACTGGATAAAATTGGTATATCTTCGGATATCTTATTAAAAACTCATTTAGATGAGTTAAATTAGTCAGTTATAATATTGCCTGGGGGTTCCAGAAGAAAAAATAAAGTTGACTTTTCTGGGTTTTAGTTCTACACCACACAGGCCACCTATTTTATTTTTAATCTATATATTATAGTAAGACTGCCCAGATAACATTCTTTGCCAATGTATTCTATTTTTTTAAGCGTCTCCTAGTCATTTCATCTTAGTAGTTATTATTTCCACAGTGTCAATGATAAGCAGCATGAAAAAGGCACACCTTAAAATAAATGTAGCAGAGTTAATGTGTTAAGAATTAACACACATATATTTTCTCGGGGATGTAACCAGGTAACATAACTATGATTTATTATTTCATAATATAGATGGAGAGTAAAGGCTTATTTGTAGCAAGTAAATATGTGTATCTTTTATTTTCTGCTATACTAAATCACCTCTAGAATTCAGACATTCTGAAGAACAATTAGCTGTAATGAGTTATTCTTTAAAATTTCACCAAGAGTAAGAATACTGAATTTCTCTGCAGTACTAAATAAAACTTCAGTGTAAGTATCAACTATTTACCAGGGTCTCCAAATTTATCTAGTCACCTTTACTATTAAAAATCTCATACATAGAAAAGTGGAAAAGAATCATATAGCATATTTTTTTAAATGTTGCATCTTAAGTCTTTTGAACCTACTTTGAAGTTTATCAGAGCAATGTGTTCAGCTCTTTTCTGGAAACTGTAATACTTGTATGAGGCTTTTTCCTATATGTGTGGCCTCTCTGGAAACAAGCAATTCTATTTGACATCTTCTTCAGAAGTTAATGTCTATATACAGTATTATGTTAAAATAATTCTCTTTATGGTTTAATGAAATTGTTATCACATAAAAATAGTTTTCTGAATTACGCTATGAAATGTTAAAATAGTTTTCCTTTTCCTTTTTATTTTTTATAATATAGTAGGAACTCTATTTTCCCTGTGAAAATACGATAACTAATATATATATAAAGCTAATATGCAAAGTGTCCCTTCGGGAGTTTGACCAGGAGACGGGGAGTTTTATCGTTTGGTATGATGTGCACTGACCACAATGGGGTGGCACGGAACATGGTGGGTGACTAGTGGTGGTGGTGGGGCGCTGAGGGAGTGAGGGAAGGAGGAGATGGGAGGTGGGGAATCTGATCAGCCCTAATTGCTGGCCAGACCTAGAGACCCTACCTGGGCACGAATTTTGTGCACTGGGCCTCTAGTATTTAGTAATCTTGTTAGAGCTTGTCTCATGTTAACATGTAATGCCTCTCCTGGCCCCTAGGGTGCTAGAACCTTTCTTCTCTAATCACTTCCCTCCATTGCCCTATTCCTCTCATGGCTGCCACAACCTTTTGCAGCAAGGATTCAGAATCTGGAGAAGGGGCCACATGCAAATGGATATACCAGACAAGAAATATAAATTTAGAAGGCATAGGGGAAAGCCAGGCAGAGGCTCACTCTCTAGTGGAGTGGCTGTCTGAATCTCCAGAACCATAGCTTTTTATTTCCTAGAAAATACATTTGCCCTTTAGGAAAGCAAACAGACATCAATGGTAAGATTTGGTAAACAAAGGATTATCAGGTTAGAGAATTGCCTTTGGCCATTCAGCCAGCAGCAGGTTATAATATGCAGATTTTCAGCCCTTGCTGAATATCAAAGTCAATCAGCCTTCTGATGGACTTCTCACATTTATATGTTAACTACTTTTTGGTCTTTGCCTCCAGCACATGGCCAGATTTGTAGACCATCCTATGCATCTTACTATCCTTCAAAATTGTTCTATTTTCAAAATCTTTAACTCTTTATCTGAAACCCTCCATCCTTCCAACCTTTAAATTCCCTCAGTGGCACTGATATGGAGCTAGCTGTTGACCTTCCCTTTTTTCTCACCACCTTCTGCACCTCTACTTGCCTCCTCCATCCCCTACTGCCAGTGACCTTTAGAACTTGGAGCTGCATTAATGGGTCAGTCTGTAGCTGGCTTGGCTTCCCTGTTTACCTAACCTACACACAATCATCACTCATTTCAACTGTGCTCTCATCAGACTTTCTATTTTTTGTTTTTTGTTTTTTGTTTACCTTAACCATCCAACAGTTAATTTGCCATTGAGAATAGGAACCTTTGCAAGCATTTGATTTGTCCCATCCCATCTCAGTTGCTGAAGACTGCTAGAGAAACATTATGTAGCCATGCTGATCAGGTCCTTTAGGGTCATAGAATCTTTTTTCTCTTTTCCTTTTCTGTTTATTGGCTCCAGTTCCTTGTTTTGTTGTGGCTAAACCAGTTTTACCGAACTCCTAACACTTACTTTCGACAGATATCTTAGACTATTTCCCCACTGAGAAAACAGAAGTCAACAGTGATGAAATTCCTTAGCTACCTCTTCTTACCTTCTAAGACAAATCCTTCATGTTCAGCAATACTAATATTTCCTCTCATTCCTCCAGTTTCAGAGGATGAAATGCCTTTAATCCTTTGTGGGCTTATTTCTCTAACCATGTTTTTAATCTCTTCCCCTCCCATGCATTCTAGGATCTTAACTCACTAAATTTCCCCCTCACTTTCTGGGCTCTGCAAACCCTCCTTTCCCATAGACCTTTTCTTAAAGCAAACTAAAATGTCTGTTTCACCCTGTCCTAATTAATCCTCCCAGCAACCCTATATTTCCTCAAGTTAAATTCCCATCTCTGTTCACATTCATACTTAATAATGACTGTTCTCCCCATGACCATGTGTCACTCTGCCCACAGTAATCTGGCTTTTATTTCCCCCATTTGCTCAAATAATCTTCGGAGTATTGACTAGCATACTCCCTATGTGTCAGATCCATTGGGCTTTCCCTAGTTCTTATTTATCTGGACATTTCTGAATCATGCTCATGGGACCACCATGACATTCTTAAAACTCTCTTCTTTTTATAAGTTGAACTCTCTTACTTCTTCTCCTATATGACTATTCATAAATTCCCTCATTGAACAAAATGATTAATCCTCTTTATTTGAATTGTTCCTTCAAAGCTAGTGTATTCTCTCAGGTTCAGCTGTTGGCAATTTACTTCTGCTATTTGACATTCTTTCCTTCTGTAATTTCTTATTCTACTTGGGCTTCAATTATAACTTAAATGCTAAAATTTCACAAATATGTAGCTAATCTAATGTCTTCAGCTTTAGAGATGATGATGATAATGATGCTGATGCTGATGTTGATGTTGCCCTTCAACCAAAGTCCGCCAAGTACATACCTTCAGTTGCACAAGTTGAATTTATTGCCCATTACATTAAAATGAGGGAGAACACATGAATGGATCTGTGAGGCTTCTCATTAAGAACTTACAGGATTTGGGCTTGTGTTGGGGGTGACTTCGATGGTGGTGCAAGGAAATGGTACTTGGCTCTGGATTGGAAGCTGTTAGGTAGCATGCATAAATCTGTGGTTGAATATCTTAATGTATATTCTCTAGAAGAAAGAAATTACATTAGTTTAGTATTAGTAAAAAATGAGGCTAAAGCTCTAATTGGTAAAGAAGAGAAGTCCCTCATGTCAGCATGCTTTTGGTATTTTGGGTTTGTATATGACCGTGTTTTTGTCTGTACTTACGCATGATTATGAAGTGGCCTTGTTTTGTTTTGTCTTTCACGTCACTGTGGTCACAAAGTGACCTTGTTGGATTCTGGTGTTTTCTGTGAGATAGTTTATATTTAATAAGAGAATATTATTTCCTCAGCTGTGAGTGCTCCCTCAGCTCCTTATTGCTGTTGGTTCCTGAAGGTGATTTTCACTTGGCTGGCATGGCTCAGTGGTTGAACATTGACCTATGAACCAAGAGGATTTGATTCCTAGTTGGTTGCTGGGTCAATCCCAAGTGTGGGGTGTGCAGGAGGCACCTGATTAGTGATTCTTCTCATCATTGATGTTTCTATCTATCTCTCCCTCTCCCTTCCTCTCTGAAAGCAATAAAAATATATTTTAAAACAGAAGCTCATTTTCTTTTCCCTCAACAATTATGATGGCAATGATTCCAATAACAAACACTACATTTGGTGTTTATGTTGGCACTGTTTTAAATGATTGATGTATATTAAATGTTTTAACCCTCAAAGTGGTAGGAACTATGATTTCTCCATTTTAGAGATGAGGAAATAAAGACACTGAAAGGGAAAGCAGCTTAAGAAAAGTGACAAGCTGGGGATTTGTAGAGACCAGATATTTCAGCTACTTCTTACACACCATTGCATAGCTTCCCAATTGCATGTGTCTCAGGGACTGGGCCCTTTCTTTTATACTAGAGGCCCAATGCACGAAGATTCAGGCCTTCCTTCCCCAGGCTGCTGGCATCCAGGACCCGGGCCTTCACTCTGGCCGCCACCTTCCGCCTTCTCTCTGGCCTTTAGCAACCTTCTGCCTTCACACTGCCCAGAGGCCCGGAGGACTGGGGTGGAGCAGAATGCCTGCATCATCGCCATTGCCATGATGACGATGCAAGTGTCCTGGCCTGGCCACCGCCATCTTTGTCGCAACAATTTGCATATTCCCTCCTTATTGGCTGTGGGCACCACCATCTTTGTTGTGAAGTGATGGTCAATTTGCATATTCTGTCTTTATTAGATAGGACTAGTGTTCCTGTTGCAGGAAAAATCCTGCAATAGGGTTTCCTGCTGCACTCTACCCCGCCCTGCCTGCTCTCCTCCCTTGTCCCCCGCCCTGCCTTCTCCGCCAGCCCCCCTGCTTTTGTCCCTTCTCCGCCAGCCTGCCTGCTCTTCCCTTCTCCCCTGGCCCCGCCTGCACTCCTCCCTTCTCCCCCGCCCCGCCTTCTCCCTTCTCCCCCGGCCCCGCCTCTGCTCCTCCTTTCTCCCCCGCCCCGCCTCCGCCAGCCTGCCTGCTTTTCTCCCTTCTCCCCTGCCCCGCCAGCCCCCCTGCTTTTCTCCCTTCTCTGCCAGCCTGCCCACTCTTCTTCCTTCTCCCCTGGCCCCGCCTGCACTCCTCCCTTCTCCCCTGCCCTGCCTTCTCCGCCAGCCTGCCTGCTCTCCTCCCTTCTCCCCGCCCTGCCTTCTCCGCCAGCCCGCCTGCTTTTCTCCCTTCTCCCCCGGCCCTGCCTCCACTCCTCCCTTCTCCTCCCCCCGGCTTGCTTGCTTCTTCACAGCTTTGCTCCCTTCTGCAGCTCTTGGCTTCTTTCTATGTTGTCTTGATATGCAAATTAGCCACCATCTTTGTTGGGGTAATTTGCATACTCGTCCTGATTGGTTGGTGGGCGTGGCTTGGCTGGTGGGCGTGGCTTGGGTGTAGCGAAGGTGCAGTCAATTTGTATATTTGTCTATTATTAGGTAGGATTGTCTTTCTTGCTATTGATTCTTACAACTCAATAGTGCCTTGTCTTCTGCCCATTTTGTGTTCCTCTTGCTTACTGCCCCAGGATATCTCTACTGTCACTAAGGCCCACTTGGTATCTCTGCATGAGCAACCTGAAAAGGCAGGAGACTTAAAGCTTTTGGAGCAAATATTTTTACTAATGTTGTTGGAAGGTGATGAATGTTTTCTCTTTCTTTTCCCATATGGATCATCCTGAAATGTAATTATTCAGGTGACCTCATAGACTTATTTTTTTTTTTAAATATATATTTTTATTGACTTCAGAGAGGAAGGGAGAGGGAGAGAGAGAAACATTAATGATGAGAGAAAATCATTGATTGGCTGCCTCCCACACACC